>NW_015170277.1:1406098-1468084 GCF_001447785.1 Gekko japonicus
TCGGAAAACTGTTCCCAGAGAGTATATTGATACCTATTCATGCAGGCCAGGTAGTTAGTGGCCTTGACTCCCAATGCTCCTGTGGAGTAGAAGCGTCTGCCAAAGGCATCCAATTTCTTACCTTCCTTGTCAGAAGGTGCGGAGTGTGTCCTCTTGGATTTAGAGGAAGATGTTATCACCATCAAGTTTGGCTGAGGGTGCGAGAATAGGAATTCGGCATCTGCCTCTTGGACCCTATACATGTGGTCTAGTCGTCTCGTGGACACTGGGGCTGACGAGGGTTTTAGCCATGGAGCCTTTGCTGCCTGCAAAAGGACTGAAGATATAGGCAATGCCAAGGTGGAGGATGTATCCAACTGGACTATATCAAAAACGGCATCTGTTGCCTGTGGATGTTGCTGGACGACAGAGAGGCCTAAAGAGTGGGCCATTCTTTTGACTAAATCTGTGTATGACGTAAGGTTGTCGGATGGGGATATGGGTAGGTCCTCAGCGACATCCTGGTTGGGAGAGTTATGGTCGGGAGAGGTATGAGCCTCAGATGCTTCCGTATCCGAGTCTTCTTCCATGGAGTCAGAGGAGTCTTGGTGTGGTATTTGGACCAAAGTGTCCTCTTGACAAGCTATAGGTTTTGGTGGAACAACAGGGTTTGGATGACTTGAGGGTTGGGAGGACAACTTGGTTCCAGACTATGGTGGGAAGGATCGTCTGCAGGAGGACGAGACAGAGATGCCGAAGGTCTCGACTTGTGGGGCGACCTTGATCTATGAACAGAGTGGGACAAATAGTGATCCCAATCAGAATAGCCCGCCGGAATCAACCATGGCATGGATGGTGGATAAGCCCCGTACAGGTACCTCAACTGTCGTTGATCCCAACATATCGGTGATGGAGGGGGCAGGAAGACTCGGGGGGATCGACTTCTGAACCGTGGACGTCTGGGAGACAAAGCAATAGTCTGTGAGAACCGTCCCTGTAGTCTCGGTCGTCGATATCGACAGATTGGACATGGAGACGTGGAGGATGACATTGCGTACTGCAAGAAGCGTGTCGGTACCGACGTGTTTCAACATCGGGAGCCTCCGATATCATCGATGCTGATTAAGTAGAAGGAGAGGGAGAAGGCTCAGCACCCATCTGGTGACTTAGGAGCTCTACCGTCTCGATGTCGGAGTACAGACGCTCCACTTGTTGGATGGGGGAATCCAATAGTTGGATGGTCGGTATCGGTGGAGGGACTTGGGCCTCCGATATCGATACTGCTGTTGGAGCGGGAGGCACTGTGGGGGCATCACCCAGTGCAGGCACCCCTTCCTTCCCCTTCTTCGCCGCCTTAAGGGACTTTCAGGTACCCTTCTTCGCGGACTTGTGATCCTTACTTGCCTTGGCCTTCTTTTTGATTGGCGTGGAAGAGAAAGATTGCGCCGTCGATGCCGGGAGCTTCAGTGTCGGGCGGTCAGCATCGGAGACAGGTTTGGATGCCGGAGCTGTCAATGTTGATGGTCTCTCCTCCGTCGCTGAGTAAGGGCTGATTCTAGCAGCGCTACTTTAAGGCACGCAGCTCAGTTTTTCAGTGTTTGATTAGAAAAACGAGCACAGTGACGACAGGACTCTGGCCGGTGAGACTCTCCGAGACAACAAATGCACAGGGTATGACGGTCGGGAGGAGCACGTTTGCTGCCACAACCCTTGCACCTATTGAAAAAGCCCCACTTCTTCTCCATAAAAGAAAGCGAAGAGGGGACGTTTGAGAGGGGGGGATAGCCCGAAGGCCTGAGGTAATCGTAGACTCCCCCTATGCAGAAAACAAATGTTTTTAAAAGTTTTTTTGAAGAACAAACAAATAAAAAGGGAAAAGAGAGGAAAATAAAATAAGGAAATAATTCCTAAGAGCTATGAGGCGAAAGCCGAAAGCGAACCGATCTGACCAACGAAAAATAGGTCTACTCAACGTGGCAGTAAGAAAGGAAATGGCGGGATGTCCGTGCCAACCCCTCTGGGCATGCGCAGTGGGGTTCCTGCGCATGCCCGAGGGACTGGGTGCGAAAATCCATTAAAAGAGCTTGCTACAGCACCGATCGATCCAGCGCGTTCGCACTAGATCCCATAGGTGTGAAGCACAGAGACCACGTCGAAGATCTTTTAGTTACGGCAAAATGAGAATCCTTGATATACTGCCTCCCCTTTCAGCCCTTCAAATGAGATATGGGATTTCCTAAAAACCAAGCCAGATATGGAAGATTTTCATATTTATTGCCAGGAAATCCTGACTGCCAGTGTAAAGAGGTTAATGAGACTATGGTTTACATTAGAGGTTTATTACTCCACTATCACTTCCTCAGAACATTAATGTGCCTCCTACTCCAAAAAAGGCAGTCAGTAATTCCCTTGTTTCCTTTGCAAGGCTTTAGGAAGAAGTCTTCCTTGTTTAGATTAAAGTTGCTGGTCAGTGAAGGCTGATTCCCCCCCCCCCGTCGCTACATGATTTCCTGCTCTTGTGACAACCTCAAATGGGCTTGGTTGTCAGCCACCGTGCAGTTCTGGATGTATTCCTTAACATTTCTTTTTCACCATAACGGCTGCATCAGACTGCCACTGAGAATCTATTCCTGGTGCTGCTGGCTGCGCAAACCATGGAAGAAAAAAGTATAACTGTCTATTTGGGTCTTAAACAGAAGTTGCACCAAGAGCTGGTGCTTCTGACTCAGAGATCAGGTGACTCTCAAGCACCAATGAGAGAAAATTTCCTACTATAAAAGCTCCAGTCTGTGCCAGTCATGAAGCTTGGAGAGGGTACAAGTCTGGGAGAGACAGGACAGACCCAAACTGGGGCATCAGATAAGCACTTTAAAAGTCTTCTCTGCGGCTGTCGCTTTCACTCAGCTGCTTCTGGGGAAGGGGTGGCAGTAGCAAAGATACAATGACCTATGAAACAACAGAAAACAGCAAGACTGAATTCCCGCAAGCAGCTGTGCTGCCGTCGCTCTTCCGTTTCCTCCGGTCGTATTGGTCGATTTCACACTATTTGCTGTGCAGCTGCATTTTGACCCGCATCTCCCCCTGATTTCCTCCGCGTCTTCTTGATCCTGTTTTTGAGGATAGAGAAGACACGGGGGAAATTGGGGGGAGATATGGGTCAAAATGTGGCCGCGCAGCAAATAGTATGAAATTGACCAATACGACCAGGGAAAATGGAAGGAGAAGAGAAGAGACTGAATTAATACCTCGTCCTTCACTACCCAAAGGTGTCTCAGAGCGGCTTACAAACTCCTTTCCCTTTCCCCTCCCCACAACAAGCACCCTGTGAGGTAGGTGGGGCTGAGAGAGATCTGACAGAAACTGCTCTTTTTTCAAGAACAGTTCTTATCAGAACTACGGCTTGCCCAAGGTCATTCAGCCAGGTGCAAGTGGAGGAGTGGGGAATCAAACCCGGTTCTCCCAGATTAAAGTCCACGCACTTAACCACTACACCAAACTGGCTCTCCACTACAAGAGCAACGGTGGCACAGCTGCTTGTGGGGAATTGGTCCAAGACTCCATTTTTTCCAGATACCTGAAGAAGTGAGCGGTGACTCATGAAAGCTCATACCTAACCACAAATGTTGTTAGTCTTTAAGGTGCTAATGGACTCTTGCTGTTTTCTACTGCTACAGACAAACACGGCTACCCATCTTGATCTATCTCTATAGAACATGTATCAATTCCATATCAGTGTGAGCCACACTGGCTTCCTCCCAAGAATCCTAGGAATTGTAAGCTGCCCGAGATGCTATATATTAGAGAGCCCTTTCACCTCATAGAATTTCAGTTCCCAAGGTTCCATGAGAAGAAATAATGGCCATTAAATAAGTTTGCATCTTCGGTGCTCAGTAAGACCCGGCGGATCCCCAGGAGATGGTAAGGACCGCACAGACAACCAAATCTGGTATTGGGGTCAAGAACCACAGGTCACTTCCACAACAAAATTACTGAGTCCTAAACCAGGATATCCCCCATGCGTATCTCAAGTCTTCTACAGAGATAGACGATGTGTTACTGTTCTCCACAATCATGAGAGCCAGAAACAACATTTGGTGGCTGAAGATTCTCTTTGTGCCAAACGTTGTGCCAGAGGCTAGGTTCTGCTTCAATGGTATGAACGCACAGCTCTGTCTGCAGCTAGATTGTGACCTTAGGGGCCTGGCCGATGCACAAGCACGGAGCAAAGAGGAGATTGTGGAGTTCGGCTTCTGGCAATCAGTGCTTCGGTGAGAAGGGAACACAGCAGATTTATTTTCTTGTCTGCAGTGACAGGCCACAGATATTTTAATGGCATATTAGCAGTTTTACATCTAATTACTTCCAAACCTTCTCGCTCACTCTCACGCACAGGCACACTCAGTAGGTCGCACATTTTGCTCCCAGATAATTATTTTCTATTTTTGTGTGCTCAAAGGCAAGAAAAAGCAGCAGGCTTTGCTGGGAATATCAAGCTATTCTCATTTATTTTTCTTAGCTTCCTGTCATTGTTGCTGCTCTCCTAAAAAAAAAAAACCTTAAAATTTGGGAAGAGGGCTGGCGATTTTCAGAGGGATGCTTCTGCTTCTGGCAACTCTATAGCCTGTCTCTTAAGGCCAAAATACACGATATGTGTGATGCAAGTTGGGTCACCTAAAGTTGGGGGGGTGTCTCTCATTATGGTGAGAAATTTCTGGCCAGTAACCCTCTCTTCCTGCTGCTGCTCCTTTTGGTAGCAGCAGGGGGGGGGAAATAGCCATCGGCGCACACAGTGTGATTTCATTTCTGGGGAAAACTTGGGAGTAATGTCACATTTTTCTAGGAATCACCAGAAATGCTGTGGTTTTACCATAGAGCTTCCAACAATTTCTAGAGGGATGTGACATCACTTCCCCATTTCCCCAGAAGTTATGTCACACCACACACACCACTGGCACGCCATGTCCCCACCCTCCCGTTTCCCACCAGTTACTAATCCTATGGGAGCCCAACTGTTATGTATTGAGACTAAAGCATTCCTCAAGCTGTACCAGGAATGGGTTGAGCTTGCTACTTTAGAACAATAGCTCACCAGGATCCTGGAGCTAACCAATAGATAAGTAGTGTAATGTAAATAGCCTATCACTGGGAGTGTGGGTGTGTTGGGTGTGGTGTTTACATGCTTTATAAGCAGGGCTCAAGCCCTGCTAGTTGTCTGGTAGTTCGCTGAAATCACTTAATAAACCAGAGCTGATCACTGCAACCCAAATTGTAGTTTAGTGTAGTGGTTAAGTGCGCGGACTCTAATCTGGGAGAACCGGGTTTGATTCCCCACTCCTCCACTTGCACCTGCTGATGTGACCTTGGGTCAGTCACAAGCTCTGGCACAGCTGTCCTTGAAAAAGAGCAGTTTGTGTCAGAGTTCTCTCAGCCCCACCCACCTCACAGGGTGTCTGTTGTGGGGAGGGGAAGGGAAAGGAGTTTGTAAGCCGCTCTGAGACACCTTTGGGTAGTGAAGGGCGGGGTATAAATCCAATCTCTTCTTCTTCTTCTTCTTCTAGTTACTTGTGTGATTGAGGGAGCTCGCCTCCAAAGTATTCCATTGCCCCATTTAGCTCAGGAATGCTGCAAGGGGGGAATGAGGACCTTCCTCCCCCCTTGCAGTGCTCATGAGCCGAATGGAGCAGCAGAACACTTTGAAGGTGTGTTTCTCTGATCTCAGGAGTCACGACTTACTACATCAGGTTGGGCATCTGTGACCTGACTTGTGTCACACGTGTTTTGTATTTTGGCCCCAAACCATACCCCATCCAATAGGTTCCTTTTCCTAAAGGACCTGGGCTGGGGCCTTCTTTCTCTGCGCTCAACTCTATCAGCCTTTCCTTTGAGCCTTCTAATTGGGCTCTTCCCTGTTTCTCTTTTCTTAAACCTACTCACTTTTGTATTCCTGGAACATGACCCTGTTTCAGTTCTTGCTACTGCCAAAACTCACAGCTTTTGGCTATGATCCTTGCATGAGCAAACTTTCCTGCATGTGGTCCTGGATATTGTTGGAAGGCATATGACATGGCCAAAAAGTAGCCTTGGGCCCAGTCAGTATCTCCCTAGAATTACCTTATCTATCTGGTACATTTTTATCCCACTGCTATTCCTAAGACCTCAGCCAGTATACCTGGTCCTTCCTTCCCATTTTTAAATCTTAAGTATCATGATGGAAGAAAGGCGGGATGCAAATGTAATAAAATATTGGAGAAGGACTGTGTTCAGTAGGCCCAACCCAGGGGTCGTTTCGTAGAAAAAGAGCTAGGGGAACTCATTAGCATAACTAATTAGCATATGCCACACCCCCTGACATCACCGGAAGTGTGTCATAAGGCCACACCCCCGGACATCACCGGAAGTGTGTCATAAGGCCACACACCCTGCCCCCAACGGTCCCGGCCGCCGCCGCCGGCCTTGCAGCTCCACTGCCGAGCCCCATGAGGGGCCCAGCGGTGGACCTGCAAGGCCGGTGGGAGTGCAAGGAAGCCCCGCGAAGGCCCTCCCTGGCCCCAGGCAGGCATGGGTGGGTAGAGGCAGGGAGGAAGCAACTTACCCTCCCTCTTCTGCTGCCTCCTCCTGGCTGAATGAGGGCCGGAAGCGGGGCAGCCGGAAGCGGGGGGCGGGGCTTCGTCATGTACCCCCCCACCTCACCCAGGGGAACTGCGATCCCCCGTGATCCCCCCCGAAATGACCTCTGGCCCAACCGTTTCTTTTGAATGTGCCCTCCTCTGGGGAGACGGAGGGGCTTTTTTAAAAAATCAGCAATTCAGTATTATTATATTGTTATATAATGTATCTATCGTGTTCTCTGCATTCCCAAGTTTCTCTAGTATCTTTTGTTGTGAAGATACGAATTTCTCCTTATATCTCTGCCACAGACAGGGCTAGAAGCTTTTAAAACGAGAAAGAAATCTGGGAATTCAGAGAACCCAATTATGTAGCTTTTACTAGCTGTTGATGACGTTAGTTGTCCCTTAACACAGTATTTTCATTGTCAGATGCCTTGTACATAGTACAGATTTTACAAACAAACAGGTCAATTAAGTAAATGTGTATGATGTAGAGATCAGAGTAGATCAGATCCCCCAAATAATTGCTGTGTCCTATTTTTAAAGTGTTCTGAAGGAGCTACAAGTGCAAACTATGAATTCAAATGAGAATAGCAGTTTAGCTACGATGGCTCTTGCAATTCGTAGCAGAGAGGGACATTTCAATTAAAACACTGCAAGATAATGTGACTGCAGTAGAATTTGCTGATTACAGTTCTCAGCTGATGAAACCTGCCTCCACATTGCAGCGTGAGGACACAGAAACTGAGCAGGTGAAGTTGTATTTCCAGGCCAGGGAAGATTTTGACTCCTTCATCTTTTCAGGTCAGCCAACAATAGGGTTAGCAACTTCCAGATGGGGACTCTATGGCACCACATCTTTGCCGAACACCCTCCTCAGACTCCATCCTTCCCAGGAGCCACCCTGAAATTTCCAGGAATTTCCTAAACTGGAGTTGGCAACCTCCAAGTGGAGCTTGAAGTTCTCCCAGAATTACAGCTGATCTCCACATAGTTCCCGTGGAAAAAATGGAAACTTCAGAGGGCAGACTCTATGATAGACCATAGATTCTAGGTTAAATCTCCAGGAATTTCCCAGAGCAGAGGTGGGAACCCTTCCTAGCACTGTAGGAGGGAGAGTAAAACAAAAGTTGGCAACCCTATTTCTGAATCAAAAACCAAAATAGTAATAGAGGAAAAGCTGATTGCTTTACATGTGTCTCTTGGGACAATGCAGCAAAACATCTGAGATTAACTGGAAAAAGTCAAGAAGTCTAAAATAGAAACAAGTTTGGAGGTCAGGACAATTTCAGCGCGCATGCAACTGCCTCTGACGTAGAAACACAAGCAAAAGGGAAAATCAGGACATTGACCCCCCCCCCCCCAGCATAGTGAATTCTGGGAACATGCCGCAAACTCACGTGGCTCCCCTGCTCTGGATTTTTTATAACGCCATCAACAATTTCTTCTGTCTGGTATTGCACCCAACGATTTCCATCCTCCTAACAAGATGTCCCATGTTCCTGCAATTTCAAATATTGCTGTCCCCATTTTATGAAGCGGTATTAGCAGAGACTTCCCTGAAGTTATCTAGAAATGGGCAAGGAACAGAACTCAGATTCTCTGAGACTGTCCTCTGTTTTTGCTACCAGTCCATTTGTTTTTCTGTGGACAACAACCCTTGGACTTGCCTTGCTTGTTTAGGGCCTTTTGTGCATGCACAGCTTACCACAGATTTTCACAGTAGTCGAATCGTGAAGCTTGGGTTCAGATTTTGTACTTGCATTTTGCACCATTATTTTTTTCTCCTTTTTTGTTTTGTTTCTGAATTGTGGTGTATTTATTCAGCAGTTGAGCAGATTTCCCTTTTAGGAGAAATGGCCTGCCTACACTAGAAAGGATAACATTCCCTACCAGATCGGCATGACAGATCTCAGTGCTGCTTTCTCTCCCTGTGTGTGCGTGTTTTTGTGTGTTTGTCTCATTGACCTCAATGGTAGAACAGACAAGATTTTATAAAAAGAGAAGCTGATGCACCTGTGACAGTAATAAAAACGGAATCATGAAGATAAATTGTGCCTGTTTCTGGAGGTGAACAAAAAAGAGGCAGAAGCAATAGCCACCCGCGACCAAATCAGAAATGGATAATAAAGTTAATGAAGGCCTTGGCCACCAGTCATGTTCTCAGGGGTCTTGTTGCTAACTACTTAGAAACCTCTTTCCTGCATCTTTAGAAGCACTTATTCTTGTGCCATGCTAGATTCAGGTGGGTAGCTGTGTTGGTCTGAAGCAGCAGAACAAAGTTCGAATCCAGTGACACCTCCATGCTTGAGAGGAGATGGATGGGTCATAATGGCAGGGTCTCAGTTAATCTCTCTCAGTATTCCACAATTTAAAAAGATACATCTGCCCATCAATCTCCAATTTTGATATATTTATGTGTGTGTCCCCAGTTAAATCCAAATAAATGGTAACCGTATAAACCAAGCTTGTTATTCCTGTTTGGTCCTTGAATCTGTTAAACGCCTTCTGTTAAACTGTGCAGGCAAGGCGGGATATGAATCAAAATAAATAAATAAATAAATGCATTATTTCATATGCTAATTTGCTGTTCGCCCTCTACCTATATGTAGGGACTGGTAACTTCCATTTCAATGTATATCAGGAAGTGTGTGTGAACACAAAGCTTATACCCCGAATGAAACTTTGTTTATCTTAATGGTGCCACTGGATTCAAACTTTGTTCTTGTGCCATGCTGGTAACGCATTTCACTGAAAGTTCAGGTCTTTTAGGACACATCTGGTAATAGAGCACCATACCTCTGCAGCTAAAAATGAGGAGCAGGGATCTGAAGCAGTAAACAAGTCTTCAGGAGCCCCGCCCAGCCCACCTAGCTCACCTGGGAGAAGCAGCAGTTTGTGGATGTAACAAGTGCACTTTGCTACTGAGCCACCAACTTTGCTGCTACTGGACCTCTGCAACCTTGAACTGGATCTGGCAACCAGCTTTTCTGGAACCCCTGACCCTGGACTGGATTTCCTGCTTGGACTCTGAGTCCTTGACTCTAGACCGCACTTTGGTAAACCTGCTCTCTAGAACCCCTGACTTTTGAACTGGACTTTGATTACTCTCTGCAGCCTTGCCTGTGACCTGCCCTGCTGGACCCCAGCCTGTGCCTCCTGGGGAAGCTACAGCAGTACACCAGGGAGCTGGTCCCATACAACATTACACATAATTGCGGGTGCAGATTTTTCTAGATACTCTATCTGATGGAGAGCAAAAGCTCTTGGTGTAATGGAAGGCAGTCAGAAGAAGTCGAGACAACTCTCACAAGAGCAGCAAAAATCAGCCCTTGGCACACAGTGACATTAATGTTATTTATGCCAGCCTCACAATGAGGTGGTTGTTCTGCTTTGAGCACCCAGAGCAGAATGATCAAAATTATTGATCTCTTAACTGCACAGGTTATGATTAAGCAGCCGCTTGTGCCATGCAGTTTACTGCAATGTACATTAAACTCTTCTGAAGCTATAACATTAAAGGCTGATCACATGACTGGGCCCTTATACCCTATTTGCACCCCCTTGCCCAGATTGCCCGGAGGTATGGCCTGGGGTGCCATCAGTATGCTGATGACACCCAGCTCTATCTGATGTTGGGCGGCCGGTCAGACTCCAGACCAGAAGATCTGGACCAGGCACTGCAAGTCATGGCTGGTTGGATTAGACTCAGCTGGCTGAAGCTGAATCCGGCGAAGATGGAGGCCCTGTGCCTGAGTCGGGGCAGTTTGGGGGTAGGGATCCCACTCCTGACCTTTGATGGGGCGCCATTCGTGCCAGCGCCGGAGGTTAGGAGTTTGGGAGTGCTCCTGGTTACCTCCTTAAAGATAGAGGCCCAGGTAGCAGCCACTGCTAAGTCGGCCTTTTACTATCTTCAGCTGATCTGGCAGTTGGTTCCCTCCCTCAACCGTGATGATCTGGCTACAGTAATTCACACGATGGTCACCTTGAGATTAGACTACTGTAATACTCTCTACATGGGGCTGCCCTTGTCGCAAATCTGGAAGCTGCAGCAAGTGCAGAACGCTGTGGCCAGGCATTTGATGGGCCTTCCTAGATGGGAGCACATCCAGCCCATGCTGAAGGTACTGCACTGGCTGCCAATAGCATACCGAATTCGCTTCAAGGTGTTGGTACTCACCTTTACAGCCCTATATGGCCAGGGTCCAACATACCTGAGGGACCGCCTTTCCCCAGATATACCCCAGAGAGCACTATGGTCGGGGTCACAACATCGATTGACCTTCCCAGGCCCCAAGGATGACAGGCTGGCTGTAACCAGGGCCAGGGCCTTTTCAGTGGCAGCTCCATACTGGTGAAATGAGCTCCCGGAAGAGATCAGGGCCCTGCGGGATCTTTTACAGTTCCGCAGGACCTACAAGATGGAGCTCTTCCACCAGGCTTTCAACTAGGAGCCGCCCTCACCACTGCCACCAACATCTGTGGTTATGGGCAGGCTCCAACCCTGAGATTGAGCCATACCATTGTGTGACGCCAGATGAACATGGAGTCGGAAATTATATCATATAGCACGCCATCTCAATTCATGATGGAATGATTACTATTACTAGCACTTTATGATTCTCTGATTGTTTTATGATGTTTTATAACGCTTTAAATGTTTTATGTGGATTTTATGGTACTCTGTACCGACTAATGGAAGCCACCCTGAGCCTGTTTGCGGGGTGGGCAGGATACAAATTTATCATTTATTTATTTATAGCTTCGATTTCTAGACCACCCTGACCTGGGTCTCTGGAATAAATGGAATAAATAAATATTGCCATACTCAATTTTTAATTGGGTCTCAGAAACCCCTTAATGGCTTTAACCCAACATACTTTAAGCAGTGGTTCCCAACCTTTTCAAGTATGAGGACCAATGCTCCCTCTAAGCCAGGGATGTCAAACATATGGCCCGGGGGCCAGATCAGGCCCCTGGAGGGCTTCCATCAGGTCCGCAGTGGAACTGGCCATCTCCTGCTTCCAGTTCTGCTTCTGCTGCTGCTGCTGCATCATAGCTTGCTTCGCCAGACTCTCTTAATCACTCAACCATTTCATGTTTTAACCTGGGTCCTAGACTCAGAACTCTGAGCATGAGATTTCTGTGGTGAATGTCAATAAATCAAAAGTAGGTTTGCAGCTTACAGAGCTACTGTTTTAAGCATGTTTTTATTGTAAGTAAAAAAACCTTTGTGTTTGTGTCCTTTATTAAGTTTATCTCTGCTACCTGGCATTACCTTTTATGACACACATGGCCCAGCCCAACAAGGTCTCATTTATGTCAGGTCTGGCCATCATAACAAACGAGTTCGACACCCCTGCTCTAAGCTGTGGAGCCCTGTGAGCAAAACTTCTACTTTGTGAGCTGCTGGCATTAAAGTTGTGAGCAAGCGATTGGGCTACTGCATAAATTAGTTTGTTCTGGAGCCGTCCTTCCTGAGCTAAGACAAAAATGTGAGAGCCAGAGGCTAAAAAACGGTGAACTAGCTCACACTAACTCAGCTTAGAGGGAATACTGCTCCGAACTCCCCAGTTGTCCAGCTCCCTTCAAATTAAGCCTCACCAAAGTTCAAGTCTGAACATCTTTTGGGAGCACATCAATTATCTGTGTTGGGGAAATGAAGAGGGAATTCTTACTCGTCTCAGTTTGTTAAGGTCAGGAAGTGTCATGCCTACAATGGGACCCACAGATCTTTGTGTCGCTGCCCTATATGGTAAGCCATTGGGACTACAGGTCAAAATGGCCCCTTGGTGAAGTATTGTAGGCTCAGATATTGGCGTCTCCTGACCTACAGGGAGCAAAAAGATGTATAACTCCTGACTTTTGAACTTTGCTTGGTTGGTCTCCCTCCCCCTTCTCTCTCTCTCTCACTCTCTCAGCAGCCACCTACCTAACAGTCCTGCACTGACAATTACCCATGCTGAGCTTTTGAACTGGGGCAACCAATCATCCATGACAAATTATTTCACTGTGCCCTGCACATGTTTTATGAATGCACCCCAGAGTGGGATAATATTTTTTCACCATGTCAGGGGCAGAGTTGAAGAATCCACCGGCATCCAGATGTAATAAAATGCCAGACATCTCCATCTAGAGATGCCTTTGTAAGAATGGATATGACAAAAGCATCCCATGATGAGTTCACCATGAACTCCTAATCCAAAGGGAATGTGGCATTCCAGCAATGTGAAGGACAGCTTTAAAAGCTGGATTCAAAACAGGGTTCTCCCCATCAAGCAGAGCCCACGGAGCCACTGGAAAGCAAACCACGAAGCCCACCAACCCAGATTTGGACTCCCCGTACTTAAGTTCACAGAAAGTGGGTCTTTGGCCATTACTTACACTGTCAGCAAAGGAAGCAACTGAATGCAGAGAAGGAGAAATGGCTTGGTTTGAGAAATCTGTGAAACGAAGCTCCCTCTTGTCTTGGAGCCACAGATTTGGGATTCTTGCCAGTTTCTACCCCCTGTTGCTCACAGAAATGCATGGACTGCCTGGTAATAAAGATAAAAAGCAAAAAGTCAGGATCACACAGTTACCTAAATTCAAAAATCACATATAATCATTTTTCCCTAGCAGGTTTGCATAACTATTTCAGTCATCTCGAGATATCAAAAAAATAAAAATTCTTTTTGCAGTTTAAAGCTATAAGCTTCTTAAGCAGAGCTTGACACATCCCCATGATATCAAAGAACAAGCTGACTACCCAAAACTCTCAAATGTAGTTACTATATTTAAACATATTATTCTATCAGAGAAATGCAGCTTTAGAGTCTATCAATTTTGATACAGCGGGTTTGAGGCAATTTAAGGGGGAGGGAGATTTAAAGTGCTGGTTAATGTATAATATTTTTCATTGCAGCAGGTAACAGCAGGAAAGGCATCAAATGGCATTTGAATGTGACTCTCTGAGTCTGTGCCTGCCCAGTGGTATTTGTTAGGGGGTGCCCTGCATCCAAAGGAGTCACCCTACAGCTTTCCTCCGGCTGGCTTTGCCTCAGGAGGGGAAGGGGTTCATGGACTGGGTTTCCCCTTCTCCTGGTCCTGCCTCTCCTATGGCTCTGTTGCCCTTGTCTTGCTGGGGGAGATGGCGGAGGGGGGGGAGTCCTCAGCCTGGCCAGGCTGGAGCTTAAATAGTCTCATACAGGCTTTATGCTCCTGCTCCTTCTCTTCCATCTGCTCTTTAGGGACTGACCTTTCAGCTCCTCTAGAGCCACCCCACCCCAGTGATGCTGGCCATTGGCTGGGACACTTGCCGTATTTCACTAGTTCATCGGCCAACCGCATCCAGTCTGCTCGACAGCTAAGGGATGTGGGTTCTGCCAACCAGCTGACTTGCTTCTGTGCACCATGTTGTGTCATTGGCCGTATTTGGTAAGGCTTTGAGCACTGGACCTCTGGAGGGGGCTGCCTCTCTAAGGGCTGCCTGTCCACTGTCAGGACTGTTCCAGTGAGGGGTGAGGTCGTCAGGCAGCTCCAGCACAGTAACTGCTTACTTTTAAGTCATTTCATGGCTCCTCGCAGGGTAAGGTGGCATTCAGATATGTCATTATAAGCCATGGTTTGTTTCAACTGTGGTTTGTACAATATACTCTGGCTAGAATGTGACAGAACATTTTTTATAAAGGTTCTTCATATCTGTGAGTGGCGGAAAAAGCAGGGTGTAAACATTGTAATCAATACATAAATAAAAAGATGCCACCGTCTGTGTAAAGAATGCTTTACAAATAACGTAAGAAAAAAAGATCTGAAACATTTCGTGTCATAGTACAGACCAAAATGGTATGACCAGTGTTGCGGCATGATGACTAGGGACTTCCCTACTTCACCACACATGTATAAATCGGAATTTCCTCCTATTATAGCCAATGGGATTCCACCCAGAATTAATCTTTTGCAGTACTGTATTCCTGTTCAATTGACACATTGTACTCGCAGCTCTTTGGGGGTAGCAAATTCCTACATATTGGCCTTATTTCTAGTTAAATTTTTCTGTACCGAAGTTAATTTGCCATTTTGCCACAGTTCAATCACCATCAGGGAAACTCCACATGTTTCCTTAAAAGCCACTCAGTGCCCTGGTCTCAATTCCACAGAAGTAAATAGAAAAGACTCCCAGTGGTTTTACTGGGAACTGAGTTACAGTTCATCTGTGGGCCAGTCTCAGCTCCGAGTGCAACGGATACTCCCTCCATTCTTATTTCAAGCTGCCACCTCTTTTCTGGCAGAAATTAATTCACACACAGCCCAATTTATGCCCCATCACTACTTTCCCAGAGAAGTTTATGTTATTAAGTGAACCAGGGCCAAAATCTAGGGAAGAACTTTGTAACAAACACTTTTTCTGAAGCCATAGAACAAAGGGATTTTGCTATCTTGGTACGCAGACCTGTGCTTATCAGAGGCAGCAGGGCACAAAGAAAGAATGGAGAACCTAAAGTAGATCCCGCAGTATCTGATAGATGCCAATAATTACACTTATTTGATACTGTTTTATGCTCAACATACAAGTGTTTACAATCTAACATCTGTCAATATTCCTGAGTAGGAAATATCAGATTTTAAGACAGCTCTCCCTCCCATTTTGTAATCTGATTTCCAAACTCTGTTTTCTAAAAGGAAATGGTACTGGTGCCACCTACCTTAGGTCATGGCATAATCAGCTTGTGAGTTCAAATTCACTAAGGGAAGGACAATGTCTCAAACAATGGCAGCTAATCTTGCTAGATAAAGCTCTCCAGATTGCGACACAGTTCAACTCCTTTGCAAGCTAATTAACACTTTCAACATAGCTAAGATACTGCAAACATACATAAGGCAAATATTACTTATCTTATGTTCGATTTATCCCAGCTAAAATAATGAGTAAAGATTTCAAAGGTGAAGAATCAAGTGCTTGGATTAAGAGGAATTAAGGATTCTGTTCCATGATCCCACAGGACCAGGAAAGTTGGTGAAAGCTACTGGAGTCATAAAATTGGTGAGGAGTATGATTCTAGAGTTCAAGATCAATATAGTTTGTTCCATCGTAGTAAAGAGGTTTACCATCTCCTCCTATGTTTTTTGGTGACTAGATGGGCTAATGTGCTGAATTAAGAACACTCAGAGTAAGATAGGTTCAGTCTTGTGTGGTCTCCTTTTTTTCCTCTAATAAAAATCTCTTTGGTCTAGTGAGTTGTTGTTGTTGTTTTAATTTGCAAAAGGAAAACATATATTTAGAATTTCTGCACTGTTAAGGTAAATGATCAGACTGATGAGGGGATTTTTACATTGGACCAATTGCTAAACTATGACGATGAGGTCTAGATATGAGTTGTCAACTTCTGTTAAATGACAATATTTACAATTGCAACATCTGTTGGTATCTAAATATGGAACTGTGGCATCAAGTGTCTCAGAGTTCCCTTTGCTCCTGAAAACCGTAATTGAATCAATACAGAAAATGAAACCGACAATATTTGTATATAAATATTGGATGTTGTTTCATAAATATTATATACAGAGTCTCAGGAATGAATGGAATAAGAAGCTAGACTTCCCTGTTTTGCCAAAGCAGTGGGATATGGCCTTAACGTTTATACCTGCTCTCTCCATGGATCTTAAAAGGTAAAGGTTCCCTTGCTCGAAAGCCAGTCGAATCCGACTCTAGGGTTGCGGTGCTCATCTCCGTTTCAAAGCCGAAGAGCCAGCACTGTCTGAAGACGTTTCTGTGGTCATGTGGTCATGACTAAACACCGAGGCGCACGGAACGGATCTTAAATTGTGACTAATTCAGCAAAAAAATTTGTGTTTAGGATATACTGGAGACCAAAGCAACTCTCTAGCAAGGATTAAGTAAAGTATCTAACTGTTGGTGTTCTAACTCACAGGATGTATCCTTTAAACATATATTTTGGGCATGTCCAGTCATGTTTTTCTGAGAGGAAGTTAGTGCTCATATCAATTTTGTAAATGATTTTTGAGGATGCTTATGTACTTCTATCTGCCCACCTCTTGGAGGCTTACCCAATAGAAAATGAAAATGGACTATCCATGCCCATACTACAGCTAAAAATACTCATATTACAATACTGAAAGGATAAATGACCACCTCTGGTAAATCAATGAATTAAGGACCTCAGAACTCTCAATATTTGAACGCACAGCATATAGACAACAATTGCATATTGACATTTTTAGATATTTGGAAACCTTTTAGAGAAACTTATGTGTAGATCTGCCACCACTGTTGTTACATTTTTGTCTCTATGTATTCTGCGGTGGCTCAAGTGGTTAAGACGCTGAACTGCAGGCTGTGGAAGGTCAGTAGTTCAGCAGTTCGAGACCCGAGTGTGCCGCATAACGGAGTGAGCTCCCGTCTCTAGTTCCAACTCCTGCCAACCTAGCCGTTCGAAAGCAAAAAATTGCAAGTAGATAAATAGGTACCACTTCAGTGGGAAGGTAACAGCGTTCCGTGCGCTTTGGTGTTTAGTCATGCTGGCCACATGACCACGGAAATGTCTTTGGACAGCGCTGGCTCTTCGGCTTTGAGACGGAGATGAACACCACAACCCTAGAGTCAGATTCGACTGGCTTTCGAGCAAGGGAACCTTTACCTTTACTTTTGTTGCTTTTGCTTTTTTCTATTTAGCTGAGTTCCCCCCCCCCCTTGTTATTGTTTTCTGGGTTGTTGGGGTTTTTTTTTTTTAAGAAAAAAAGGTAACTGATCAGTGTTACAGGGTCCTGAGCATATATTTTTGCTTAATGAGAATTCTTTGAAAAAGAGCCCATCAACAAGCAGGGACTAGGTGGTCCACTCAAGCAGAACCCATCAACAAGGAAGGGTGGTTCTCCTTCCCCCAATTTACCTTCATGAATATCCTATAAAATCTCTGTATGTTACACTTTCCTAAGATTTTGGGGGGGTATTTTTTGTATTTTTCATATGTGCATGCGTGTGTGCATATGTGTGAGTGTGTGTGCACCTGGAAGTCATGGTGACTGACCCCAACTGGGGGCCTGGAAGATATTCAGAGAGGTGGCTGAATAAACCCTGCCCCTGTCCTCCTGACTGCTGGTATTTCAAGGAGGTCTCCCATTCAAGTACCTGCTTAGCTTCCAAGTTCTAACGAAATCTGGCTTGCCTGGGCTATCCATAAGAACATGAGAGAAGCCAGTGTTGGATCAGGCCAATGGCCCATCCAGTCCAACACTCTGTCACACAGTTGTCATAAATACCAGGTGCCATCAGGAGGTCCAGCAGTGGGGCCAGGACACTAGAAGGCCTCCCACTGTTGCCCCCCCCAACCACCCAGAATATTTATTTTATTTATTTTATTTTTGGGATTTATATCCCACCCCATCCAATATACAGCTCGGGGCGGCTAACAAACGGCCATGCCGATGTTAAAATATGCATACAAACAACAGCATAATAAAAACACTATATCTTGACATAAAATTTGGTGCTTTGATAATTTACATAAAATCCACGATGGGCGACGTCCCACACTGGCGGCCAAGTTCTTCACAGCGGGAGCGCCAGGAAGAATGTTTCCCCAGCTCTATAGGGCGACATCTATCCCCACTATGTGGGGTAGATGGTAGGAATATCATTGGTGGAATAGTGGCGGCGGCGGCTCCCCCTCAAAGGCCTGGCGGAAGAGCTCTGTCTTGCAGGCCCTTCGGAACTGCACTAGGTGTGTACAGTGTATCACTTGCCCCAGCCTATACAGTGTATCACTTGCCCCAGCCTGTGAGTTCCTATCTATACCTTGTGGCTGATGGCCACTGATGGACCTCTGCTCCATGTTTATCCAGTTCCCTCTTGAAGCCGTCCATGCTTGTAGCTGCCGCCACCTCCTGTGGCAGTGAATTCCATGTGTTCATCACTCTTTGGGTGAAGAAGGACTTCCTTTAGTCAGGATACTTTCCTAAGATTTTTATTTTACATAGGTGGGATGGGATTAATCAGATAATCACCTTGGATGCTAATGGTGGTTCTATTTTAGCACCTTTACTTTGATTTAGCTGGGTGTGTGTGGCCTACCCTAAACCAGTCGGGATTAGGAAACTATATTAAACTATATTAAACAATAATAATAAAATTAATCTAGGGAACCAAAAGCACAACTATGGTAACATTAGCCATAGTTTCTTGTGCTAGGGATGCCAGCCTCCAGTTGGGACCTGGAGATCCCCCGAAATTAGCTGATATCCAAACAAAAGAGATCAGTTCCCCTGGAGAAAATGGAAACTTCGGAGAGTGGACTCTATGGTATTGTATCCCACTGAGGTTCCTGTCCTCCCCAGGCTCCACCCCAAACCTCCAGGGGTTTCCCAATCTGTATCTGGCAACCCTGCCCCCCCCATCCCCTACCGGTGGCCAGGGGGGAACCTGGAAATCCTATGTCCTACAAGAACCTCAGAATAGCAGGGCAAGGAGCCCTGGTGACTAAGGGAGTGAACATGAGAGAGGGAGGAGGGAATTTATGTAATTAGTACTTGTATGTTTTGCCCTTCCTCCAAGACTCTCAGTACAGTGTACATGGCTCTATCCTCACAACAACCCTGGAGCAGAGTAAGCCGTGAGAAACTGCCTGGCCCAAGGTCATCTAATGAGATGCATAGCATACAGGAATGTGAACCCTGGTCTGCCCAGCCCTAATTATTACACCACTCTGCCTGCAAATGACCTGAAAGGATTCCTTGGAAGTAACTAGGGGTCAAAGCCTTATATAAGAGAAAACATGTTGGATTAGGCCCATGGCCCATCCAGTGCAGCACTCTGTGTCACACAGTGGCCAAAACCCAGGCGCCATCAGGAGGTCCACCAGCGGGGCCAGAACTCCAGAAGCCCTCCCACTGTGGCTCCCCAAGCACCAAGAATACAGAGCATCACTGCCCCAGACAGAGTGTTCCATCGACACCTTGTGGCTAATAGCCACTGATGGACCTCTGCTCCGTATGTTTATCCAATCCCCTCTTGAAGCTGTCTATGCTTGCAGTTGCTGCCACTTTCTGCAGCATTGAATTCCACGTGTTAATTACTCTTTGGGTGAAGAAGTACTTCTTTTTATCTGTACTAAGCCTGCTACTCGTTAATTTCATTGAGTGCCCACAAGGGAGAAAAGTACTTCTTTCTCTACCTTCTCCATCCCATGCATAATTTTGTAAACCTCTATCATGTCACCCCTCAGACATCATTTCTCCAAGCTAAAGAACCCTGACCTCTTTAACCTTTCTTCATAAGAAAGGTGTTCCATCCTCTTAGTCATTTTAGTTGCCCTTTTCTGCACCTTTTCCAATGCTACGTTTGCCACATCCTTGGAAAAGTTACTCTCTTCGAATGTTAATGTTACCTTACACAAAGTTAAATTTCTTACCAAGAAATCATTCTTGAGCATGTAGGTCTATCTTTGGTGTAGTAGCGTAGAGCCAGTTTGGTATAGAAGTTAAGTGCGCGGACTCTAATCTGGGAGAACCGGGTTTGATTCCCCACTCCTCCACTTGCACCTGCTGGATGACCTTGGGCAAGCCGTAGCTCTGATAACAGCTGTCCTTGAAAAAGAGCAGTTTATGTCAGAGCTCTCTCAGCCCCACCTGCCTCACAGGGTGTCTGTTGTGGGGAGGGGAAGGGAAAGGAGTTTGTAAGCCGCTCTGAGACACCTTTGGGTAGTGAAGGGCGGGGTATAAATCCAATCTCTTTTCTTATTCTTCTTGCTGGGTGCACACAGAGTGAGAACCCACAACCAACAGGTATGGTTGTCTTAAAAAACCCTGCAGCAAAATGAGACACAGGTATATTTGGGTGGGTTTTTTTGTATTTTTGCAGTTGTGTGTCCGTGTGTGTGCCCATGCCTGGAAGTCATGGTGACTCCTACTGGGGTACGGAGGAGATTTGGAGAAGAGGTCAGATAGCCTGCCTCTGGCCTCCTGGCCCTGTTATTTTCTGGAGGTTTCCCATCTAAATACTAGCCAGGGTCAGCCCTGCTTAGCTTCCAAGATCTGATGAGACCCAGCTTGCCTGGGCTATCCAGGGCAGGGCTGGTATGTTCTTTATACACCACAAAGTATACTTGTATTTTGTCACAGGTACACAAGCTGGGAGGGGATAAGGAATGGTATGGTACAGCCTGATTTAGTTAGATCTTGGAAGCTAAGCAGGGTGGGTACTTGGATGGGAGTCCACCAAGGAAAACTCTGCAGAGGAAGGCAACGGCAAACCACCTCTGATTCTCACTTGCCTTTAAAAACCCTTGCTGGAGTCTGATAGGCATGCCAGGCTCAAGGTGGGACTTTGTAATTCCCTAGAATTGCAGCTCCTCTCCAGACTACAGAGATCAGTTCCTCTGGAGAAAACGGACGCTTTGGAGGGTGGACTCTATGACATTGTACCCCACTAAGGTCTTTGCCCTTCCCAGGCTCCACTCCCAAACTTCCAAGAGTTTCCCAGCCTGGATCTGGCAACTCTACTGCCCCACCCCGTACCGATGGCTGGGGGTGGGGAGATCTGGCAACCCTATGAGTCACTATAAATTGGCTGCAACTTGATGGCACATTCACAGTACGTACCTACAGTTACAAGCTGGAAAGCCACCTACCAGTCATGGCTTAACATGATGTTTTGTTGTTCAGCCGCACAGTCGAGTCCGACTCTTCGCGACCCCATGGACCAGATCACGCCAGTATTTGAGCTTCAGCTTCAGGATCTGGCCTTCCAGGGAACAGTCAGGGTTGATTTCTTTTAGGATTGACTGATTTGATCTCCTTGAAGTCCAAGGGACTCTCAAGAGTCTTCTCCAGCACCATAGTTCAAAAGAATCTATTCTTCAGCGCTCGGCCTTCCTTATAGTCCAGCTTTCGCAGCCATACATTACTACTGGGAATACCATTGCTTTGACCATGCGGACTTTTGTTGGCAGGGTGATGTCTCTGCTTTTTATCATGCTGTTTAGGTTTGCCATCGCTTTCCTCCCAAGGAGCAGGCGTCTTTTAATTTCATGGCTGCAGTCCCCATCTGCAGTGATCTGGGATTCCAGGAACGTGATGTACACACACCTAGCAAAGCAGACTTGTGAAGAAGTAGAGATTGGATTTATACCCCACCCTTCACTACCCAAAGGTGTCTCAGAGCGGCTTACAAACTCCTTTCCCTTCCCCTCCCCACAACAGACACCCTGTGAGGTGGGGGGGGGCTGAGAGAGCTCTGACAGGAACTGCTCTTTTTCAAGAACAGCTCTTATCAGAACTACAGCTTGCCCAAGGTCATCCAGCCAGGTGCGAGTGGAGGAGTGGGGAATCAAATCCGGTTCTCCCAGGTTAGAGTCCGCGCACTTAGCCACTACACCAAACTGATGTGGCCACAGTGTAAGTTGAGGGCGATTTTCGGGGGGGGGGGGGGGCTGGCACCTACTTTGATAGCCTTTAAGCACCAGATAAAGGATTAATTTTACTTAGATATTTGATGGGGTCCTACGTTAACGAAATATATGTTGGTCTTCAATTTTGCTTTTCTCCAGCAGATCTCCAGCCACCACCTGGAGGTTGGCAACCCTACCTACACAGTCACCATAAATCAACTGTGACATGACAGCAATATAGTTTCAGTTAAAACCATAGATAGATAAGATGATAGATTAGATAGTAGATAGATGAAGGATGAATGGATGGATGAATAGATAAGATAGATGATGGGTGAATAGATACATATGTACGTACATACATACATAGATACAGGTGGGTACCGTTTTGGTTTGAAGCAGCAGAGCAAAGGTCGACTCCAGTAGCCCCTCTAAGACCAACAAAATTTTATTCAAGGTAACTTTGTTGGTCTTAAAAGGGGCCACTGGACTTACATTTTGTTCATCCATCCATTCATCCATCCAGTCAGCCATGTTGGTCTGAAGCAGTAGAACAGATTTAGTTAGAGTCCAGTGGACACCTTGAAGACCAACAAAGTTTTATTCAAGGTATGAACTTTTGTGTGCAGGCACACTTTTTCAAGCACACTGGAATGGAAGGTAAGGTTCAAACTTATAGACAGGGGCTGAACAGCAAACGTTTTAAAACATCTTCATCATGTTACATGTTAATATGCTGTTCAGCCCGTCTATAAGTCTGAACCGTACCTTCCATTCCAGTGATTTAAAAAAGTGTGCCATGCACACAAAACCTTGAATAAAACGTTGTTGGTCCTAAAGGTGCCTGACTGAACTCTAAATTTGTTCTATCTATCCATCCATCCATCCAGGGGTCATTTCATAGAAAAAGAGGTGCAGGAGCTCATTTGCATAACTGATTTGCATATGCCACACCCACTGGCAAAGGGCAGCTGCGGGGCACCTGAAGAATATCGGGCAGGGAACCCAGGCATGTTTAGAATGCCTTTTTCTGGGGAAGGGAAAGAAAGACATTTAAACCCCCCCCCCCAATTCCTCGAAAGCGGAAAGGCTCAGGGAAAAAGAGGGGCATGTCTGCCCAGCTCCCCTCCCCCTCCCCAGCCAACCCAAGGCAGCGGCTCCGGGGCACCTGGAGAAGATTGGGCATGGAACCCAGGCAAGTTTAGAATGCCTTTAGAATGCCAGATGGGGAAGGGAAGAGATTTAAATCCCCCCAGGTGGCAGGGGGGCTCTGCAGGCCTTCCCTGTCCCATCCGCCTGGGCGGGTGGGCCAGGAAAGGTGGGGGGAGCTGCCCCTGGCCTCCTTACTGCTGGAGCGCTGTTCCTGCGTGTTCCTGTAGGAAATGACCCCTGTATCTATCTATCCATCCATCCATCCATCCATCCATCATCTACCTACCTCCTACCTACCAATGTTCCCTGTAAGCGGTGGAGTCTTGTGAGCAAAAATCCTACTTTGCGAGCTTCTGGCATGAAGGTTGTGAGCTAGCGATTTGGCTGCTGCATAAATTCTCTTGCTCTGGAGCCCTCCTTCCTGAGATAAGACACAAATGTGTGAGCCGGAGGCTAAAAAAACCCTGTGAACTAGCTCACACTAACTCAGCTTGGAGGGAGCACTGCTACCTACTTATCATCACCTGTCTGTCTATCTGGTTCACCGAAATGCTTTTAACTGTTATATATCATATGCGTCTATAGATCCAAATGCTTTTATGGTTTTAACTAAAATGCTTCTGAACTCTTATTACGAGCCACCTTGAACCCCTAGTAAAGGTCGGATACAAACGTTTCAACAAAGAACGAAAGCATTAAATTAAAAACGGGCCACAGCCAATGTTCCCTCTAAGCTGTGGAGCCTTGTGAACAAAAGCTCTACTTTGTGAGCTCCTGGCATTAAAGCTTTGAGCGAGCGATTTGGCTCTTGCATGAATTAGTTTGCTCTGGAGCCATCCCTTCCTGAGCTGAGACAAAAATGGGTGAGCCAGAGGCTAAAAAACTGTGAGCTAGCTCACACTGACTCAGCTTAGAGGGAACACTGGCCACAGCGAGACTAACCGACTCCCTCGCGAAGCTGTTGCAGTTCCCCCCCATTTCCTTCTGTTTCCCAACATCCTGTCACTGGGACACGCGCTCCCTGTCAAGGGCCACGTCGTGTTTGCGCTTTCTGAAACAGGAGACGTTCCAGAGAGGGAGGGTGGCGGCGGTGAAAAAAGAAGGGGCCCCTTTCATGCCAATAAAGGCTGACTTGAACTTGACTTTATCCCTCTTTTTTACGCTCCGCTCCCAGCCACAAAGAGGGGGCCGGCCGGCTCAGCCCTTGCCCGGGCGGGCGGGCGCACGGAGCGGCTCTTCCCCTCAGCCCGGCGGAGGCGCGAGGAGGCGGCCGCGGCCTCCCTCACGTCAGGGGCGGGAGGAGACAGAGGGGGAAAACGAGGCGCCCCCCCCCCCCCCCCCCCGGGCCCCCCCCCCCAGCCAGCCTCGGACCCTACCTGGTACTTGTTGGTGGAGTTGAAGGGGATCTCCGTCACTTTGGGATTCCTTTCGCGCATCTTCTTGACAGACCCACAAGACAACTGGATGCATTTCAGGAGCGCGGATTCGGAGGCATCGCCAGCTGTGTCCCTCTGCGATGAGAGGGAGGGAGGGAGGGAGGGAGAGGAAGAACATGGGCACGGGGTGTCAGGAGAGGGAGTCTGGAGCAGCACACCATCCGAGGAGGAGGACCGGGGAAGGCGCCTGCCAGGGCAGCGTTCTGCAGGAGGCCAGGGTGGGAGTCTTGTCTGTCTTCTCCTCGTCCTTTTGCTTAGCTCGCGAGGGGGGGGGGCACAGACACTTGCAGCCCCTTCTGCACCAGGCCGCTGCAGCACTTCCCCAGGAGAGGGGAGGGGCCGGGCATGCGGGCCTGACTGCAGGGGTGTGTGTGCTCCTAGATGGCCTTGGGACCAGTGTTCCCTCTAAGCTCTCTGAGGGGAACGAAAGGAAAGAAAGCCGGGAAGCCTCCTCCGCCAGCGGCCTGGGCCTCAGGACCACCACCCCGGGGGACAGTGGCTGCCCACCCCCCTGAGGGAACCGAGGAGGGACGACTGGACCGCGGAGCCCCCCCCCCCCAAACTGTCTTTTCCTTCCGACCTCTGAGGGGGAAAACAAGCCATACATCTGCAGCCCCCTCCTTCAAAGTTCCCTCAGTGACAAAAGCCCCCCGATTTTAAAGGGGGCGGCCTTCCGTGACCGATTTATCCCCCTCCCCTTAAAAAAGGGGGCCCCCAGTCTTCAGGGGCGGGGGTAGAAAAGGGGGGGCGCCGCCTCCTGAGGGGAAACCGCCCCTTCCCCCTCCCCCAGCCGCTCTTCTCAGGGCGGGGGGGTCGCTGAAGAGAGAGGAAAGAGACAACTGATCGTTCCCCCCCCTCCTTAGTCCTCCCCCCGGTCCGGACTTCGCCGGCTGTCGCGCGTGGCGGCAGAGCGGGAGAGGCGGCGGAGGCGGCGTGGGGCTCCGTAGGGGCGGGCGAGGGAGGGCGAGGTGGCCGGCCGAGGCTCCGCGCTTGGTTCCTGCGGCGGCGGCGGCGAAGGAGGAAGAGGAAGAGCGAGAGAGCGACGAGGAGAAGGAGGCGCGCCAGGGAACCCAGTCGCCACCGCCGCCGCTTCCCGGCCTCCGCCATGGAGAACGCGCACACCAAGACCGTGGAGGAAGTCCTGGCTTATTTCAGCGTCAACGAGAGCACCGGCCTCAGCTTGGAGCAGGTCAAGAAGCTCCGCGAGCGGTGGGGAACCAACGGTAAGGCGGGAGCGGAGGACGCGGCTGCCTGGCTGCCTCTCTGTCTGTGTCTGTCTCTCTTAACCCCCTCCCCCCCTTCCAATCCTTCCCCTGGAAAAGGAAAGATGCTTTGGGGATTGTCTATCTCCCCCCCTCCCATTATTCTTCCTTCTTGTCTCCATTCTGGGCCTCTTTCAGGGCTTTCGGGCACTACGGACCCGGGGTGGGGTGGGGGGGACGCTCTCGCACACGCGGGGGGTGACAAAAAAACCCGGCATCTGTTTCAGGACCCGGAATAAAAGAAAGGGGGGGGGAGGGAGAGGAGAAGATGGCTGACTCGGAATCCACCTCGTGGGTTTCCTGCATGCCCCGGGCGGCTGGGGCCGTTCCAAACCTGCAAGCTGTCAGCTCGGCTTCCTTTTCACCTTTCAGTGATTCCCCCCCACACACACAGAGACGGGTTTTATAAGAAAAGGGGGTGACTTCTTGCTTTCTTTTCACCCCATCTCCTTTATGGTTTTGGTGTTTTTTTTTTGCTTCTCTCTGCTGCCTGTTTGACCTCTTGTTTCCTCCATGCTTTCCTTCCGGCTTGGCTCCCGGTCCCTGCCAGAGGTTGCTCTTTATTTTAAAAAAAGGTTTCCAAAGGATTCTTCCCCCCCCCCCCAAAAAAAAACCCACTGGGAAATTTTGTGCATTCGTGTATTAAAAATCTGTTTTCAAATAGGAAATCAGCACTGGGGGAGGGGGTTCCAGGAGCCATCTCAGAATAGCATCGTGGTCGCTACTATAGCTGTCTCAATTTTCTTTTTTCTTCCGGAAAATGATGGGGCAGGAATCCATGTTTGGAGGTGGGGGGGGGGAGGGTGGCGGAGCATTCAAGGCCTTTGACCCGGTGTGTGGGGAGCTGCATTAGAAGTTACAGTTGGCACCAGTGATGACTTGGCTGAATTTGTAACCTCACTAGCTTACTGCTGAAACACACTTAACCGCATGAGGCCTGAGCTGTCTATCTGCCTGCCTCATTGATAGAAGGCGCTGTAAGAGTGATGTAGCTTTTGCTGCATAAATGTTTCCAGTTGAGTGTTTTAGCGTAACAGAACATTGTGAACAAAATTGAGAAGCATTGGTGACGGGGATACTGTTAACTAATGAAATTTCCTGACTTTTTCTTTCTCTTTCCCCCCTCTTTCACATGCTTCTGGGAAAATCATTGCCTCTTAAAGAACTACCAGCTGAAGAAGGTAAGCAAGCTTATAATGCATTGGTTATATTTCTCTGCATGTTTTACAGTGTGTGTTTTACAGTTTGTGCCTACATTTTATCTTGGCAGGAAAAACTTTACTGGAGCTCGTGATCGAACAGTTTGAAGACTTATTAGTTAGAATTTTGTTGTTGGCAGCGTGTATATCTTTTGTAAGTATTCTATTATATCCTTGATGTATATGTATATATTGATGTATTGGGTTTGCCTGAATTTCTTAATTTGCTGTGTGTAAAATGTTGAGAAAATGAAACTGGGTGTTCAGTTTAAGACTGGGCATTTTAAATCTTAAAACAATAAATCAGATCCTAATCCTTAATGTGCTTCCTTATGAACAAATTTCATTTCTCTGGAACATCCCCATGAAAAGCTATGTTTAATGTGGAGTCCAAACTGTATATAAATTAAGCTGGATGAAAGAAATGGTTTTGGATGAATATTATCATCTTTGTCTGGGATATTTTTTACCTTGGCTTGAAGCAGATTTGCCCAGCATTGCCTTTTAACCTTGGCCCCAATAGGAAGGTGAACTGATATTTTTTTTTTTGCAGCTGATTGTTATGAAACTAACTGAGACTGAAAGTCTTTTTTTGGATGCAATGCAAACTGTAAATAGAATTTGCATGGGGAATATTCCAGTTGCCCTCCCTTGCTGATAATAGCAAGGTGACAGTTGTTGCTCTTGACAGTGACAAGAACGATGACAGCAGTGATGGCACCATTGTTGACCAAATTTGGTAACTGACCTTTGGGAAGCCTCTTGTAAAATAAACTCCTTGCCTTGCATGCAAAATCAGTGGGATGGGGCTGTGAAGCTGGGTCTCAATATATATGTATTTTACAAAGGGGGTAGGTTATTGTTGTCCAGTGCCTACTGTGTAATTGTGGGGGAACAGGAGGCATGTAGCAAAAAATCAAAAACACAGGCGGTCACTGTACATGTGCTTCTGACAAGGTAAATAGGGAGGACGGCGTAAGACAGGAAGGCCTGGCGTGATCTGGTCCATGGGGTCGCGAAGAGTCGGACTCGACTCTGCGACTAAACAACAAATAGGGAGAAATTGGGCAGATTTTCTTCAAAGAGAATTGGTTAAATTACTGAGGGCTAAGCATGTTGCACTAGATAGCACTATGCGTGACTGTGGGGAAAGCCAGGTCTCAATCCCTATTTGGCCCCGAAGCTCCTAATGCCCTTGGGCATAAGTCTGCTCGTTACCTGAGTCTGCTCACAGGGTTACTGTGAGGGTCACTGACACAAGTGCTGTATACCCTGAAAAAGTACCCGAGAAAAGGTTGGGTTCCACAGAGGCGGCCCTTATTGCATGTACTCTAGTACTTCCTTGCTTGTACTGGGGCTTTCTAGTTTTCCCATTCTGCTAAAAGGAGAGTCAGTTTGGTGTAGTGGTTAAGTGCGCGGACTCTAATCTGGGAGAACCGGGTTTGATTCCCCATTCCTCCACTTCCATCTGGCTGGATGACCTTGGGCAAGCCATAGTTCTGATAAGAGCTGTCCTTGAAAAAGAGCAGTTTCTGTCAGAGCTCTCTCAGCCCCGCCTACCTCACAGGGTGTCTGTTGTGGGGAGGGGAAGGGAAAGGAGCTTGTAAGCCGCTCTGAGACTTCCTTGGGTAGTGAAGGGTGAGGTATAAATCCAATTTCTTCTTCCCTACTATAGCCCCTTGTGTCTGGCTGCTCCTGAGAGGGCTGAAGGCATTTTGTTGTCCCAAGCACATCCTGGAGGCCAGTTACCAATCACCTCACCACCATACATGCATTTGAGAAGATGAGCCCCAGAGGTGCTCTTAGATCTGCTAGAGCTCATCCTCTTCCCAGAGGTGGTGGAAGTGGGGATTTGGGGAGGTCACGGGTTGTCGCTTCCCTTACCAGTATCACCAGAAGGAAGGTGAGCCTCCTAGAACTTGCTTTCCTCCCACTGTCAGGGAAGCTACTGGTGTCCAATCTCCTCCCAAGCCCATATCACATGAGACTGAGAGCTCCTCATCCTAGGAAACTGAGGAAGGCACTGGGGCGGTGGCAGATCATCTCCACTTGAGCTGTTCAGCTGTTGTCTGGGGTTGAGGAATAAGGCAAGCTGGACACTGCTAGAACTCGCCCTCCCGAAGAGTGGGCAGTGGTGGAGCAGGTCAGGGATGTAGACACGGGCACAAGCCACACACACTGCCTCCTCTCCTGCTGCCATCCTCTTCAGATTCTGGCTCCTCGAGTGGCCACTTAGCTTGCTTGTGCAGTGAATTGATCCTGGCTCCAGATGATTCCACAGTTTCCTGGAGCAGCTTTTCAAGGTTGTGAAAGATGTGACGGGAGGGAGTAGCATGAGAAATCCAGTGTTTGTGAAGAAGCGCCAGCATGGGTGTGGAACTCCCTATCCATGTTTCTCCCTGAGTATACATCTAATATAAATAGCAGTTTCTCAAGTAATTTCCATATTCTTGGTGCCTTTTAAAATGGAAAACAGAGACAATCCTGACTTGTTCTGCCCTTGGAAATTGACTTGGGACAGTAAGGAGGGTGATCTTTTGTACTGTTATGCAGCATAGTCTGCTGGTGCTTCTAGGCCGGTGAGGATTTCACATATCAGGACATGCTGGCACGCTGTTTCAAAGAAAGGGGGGGCTTCAGTTCTGGTATGCACATATCAGGGCAGCCAACCTTTGGTTGGCATGTTTTGCTTTGTTGGAGACGGGGCTTAGTCATTCTGAGTTTTTTCCCTTATGAAGGTGAGTTTTGTTTGGCAGTACCAGTGTTGAATGAGTGGGCATTTTATCTGTAGGAAGCTGCTGCTTAAGATGACAGTTACATGTCTTGGCGAGTGGTAGAAAATAGGGCTACTCTGGCCCTCTCAAAAAAAATGGACATAATATCAGTAATAGATTTGATCAGAGGTGGTCTGAGTCGTTGCTTAACCTATTAGTTCCTGAATTGATTAGTATGTCTATTTCATTTAACAAAGAAGATGATTATTTCCCCTTAATAAAAACTTCTGGTTTCAAACTATATTTGAATGGCAGTTGGTTATTATTGTGGTGAATTCTGAAAGCATTTGCAGTTGAGATTATTCTGTTTGGGAGTGGGCACCAAAAAAAATCCATTTTTTTTTTTGGTTAGGGTATATTGAACCCCCAAAATATCAGTATTTCCCAATATTCCTGAATCCAAATAACTGTATGGCATTGGGATTTGGGAAATATTCAGGATTGCTGAATTTTTTTGGCTCCATTATGTTCTGTGGGGACCATTATACTCAATGGTCCCCATAGGCTATAATGGAGAATTGACCTGGGGCTCGGGGGGGGGCTGTTTTTTGAGGTAGAGGCACCAAATTTGCAACATAGCTGCTGGTGCCTCTCCTCAAAAAAACTCCCCAAGTTTCAAAAAGATTGGTCCGGGAGGTCCAATTCTGTGGGCCCCAGAAGAAGGTGTTCCCATCCTCCATTCTTTCCAGTGGCAGAGAAAAAAGGCATTTCAAGGGGACTGAGAGCCCTTTAAATGTCCTCTAACTGCGGCTATTCAGCGGCCCCCCACCCCCAATATTTTCGGGATTCTTCAGGGTGGCCATTTTCAAGTAGCTGAACAACTAGCTCCCCAAGTGATTGGCTGAGAAAATACCCGATAAATACCAGTGAGGTATTTATTGGGTATTTTTTCGGCTCAGTTTATACCAAGCGCATAGCCCTAATTTGGCTTCTTTAGGCCTCAATCACCCAACATTTTGGCTTCTTTAGGCCTCAATCACCCAACATTACATCAGAACTCAATAAGCAACATGAAATTGACCTTTAGAGATAGATGGCTCAAACTTGGAGATAACTTGCCATATATTGTCTGGTATTCCTTAACTGCTATGATGACACATTTTCAGTTTTGTTGGGAACTTGTTTTCCTAAAACAATTTCCTGGAAGGAAACTAGTGAGGCTATTCTTACACAGCTTGTTCTAATCTCTCAAAACTAATTTTGGAGTATGCTAATTTCACAATAGTAGCACAAAATGGTTGTCGACTTCCATAGCACAGTTTATATTTGAACTGAATTTATTAATAGCATGATCTAATTCTGTTTAAATTCAGAAATGACATTCTAGACTTGTATTATGCATATTGAAGATATTTGCAGACTAGGTTTTGCAGGGGGGATCACCATTGACTATATTTGGTGAACAAAACTAATTGTAACATTTGAACTGTGTTGTTAAGCAATCATCTGTGGGTTCTGATCAATGTTCCCTGTAAGCTGTAGAGTCCTGTGAGCAAAAATTCTACTTTGTGAGCGACTGGCATTAAAGTGGTGAGCGAGCGATTTGGCTGCTGCATAAATTAGTGTGTTCTGGAGCCATCCTGCCTGAGCTGAGACAAAAATGTATGAGCCGGAGGCTAAAAAACTGTGAGCTAGCTCACACTCACTCAGCTTAGAGGGAACACTGGTTCTGATATATAGTCCTCTGCAAATCAGGATTTTTTTGCAGTTGGGTTTGGTCTTGATGAGTCTCTACAGATTAGAAAAAAATTTAGACCTACAAATTCATTGCTGGACAAAACTGAGATATGTGTTGCCTTGCTGAAACCATGACATCTGTTAGTTTTTGATCAAATATACAGTTTACTAAGTAAAAAGGTGACATTGCATAACCCCCCCCCCCCCCCGTGCATTAATTCAGGGACAGTTGTGACTGCTGGTGTTATAATGCAGGCTGGAACTATTCGATTGTAAAGTGTTTAAACCTGTTCCCCCTAGAATAAGTGCAGAACTGAGTTGTTCAGTAATGATCTTGCACCATTCATTTTCCAAAGAGATACTTAAAAGGCCAAGTGTGAGAACGCTGGGTCAAGAACGAAAAACTGTCTAACTTCCAAGGCTTGCATGGATTCGAAAAGTCTTGAGAATACAGGACAGCAATTTTGGGGGGAGTGGTCTGTGCTGTAAGATGCTACATTGTGCTATGAATAAGTGTGATCTAAAATGTTCGTCCTCACCGCTGGATGAATACATCATTTCTCTGTTAACATACCTGGTATTATAAAGTTCCATATGATAATTTGGATGTTGAGCAATTATGGATGTTTAGCAATACAAGGTTGTACACAAAAATGAACATGAACTAAAAGTATAGGTCGTGTCAGTATTAGCAATAGAAATCCAGGAAGAAATTGATTTTGAGCTAGTTTTGTATGCATGCCTTTTTGTTTGTGAATTGTTTGAAAAACGGAATGGGAAAATGACTTTCCCATATATCTGGATTTATGCACTGTTGTGAAGAAGTACAGCATAGTAGGCAGGCATTCAAGAGAAGGGGGAAATAATTGTGGCTTCAGGGGAGTGTATACATAATTTCTAACAATGCATTGGGAGATACTTAAGTCCTATCCTGAACTGGACACATTAGTTCATCCTCTCCTGCACTGTCTACTCTGACTAGCAGTGGATCATTAATGCCTGACAGGCAGAGTTTTTTCCCCAGTTCCACTGCTCATTTCTGGGGGTTGGCTCTGGTTTTTTAGGCATATAAAGCATGTACTTTTCCATTGAGCTAGGCTCCCATTCTTGGAGAGGCCTTTCTTCCAGCATCACATCCTGCAACACTCGCTTTGTTTCTTGGGTGCAGTTCTAATGATTATGTATTCATTTGAAGTGCAGCTTTCTGTTATTATCCTGAGCATAGCAGCTTGCTGTGAAACGTCTAATAGTGACCATGGCACTGATGTAGCAAAAGAGTTTAGTACACACAATCGTACTTCTGTAGCATAGAAGATGCAGCATAGAAGATGAATTTATTGGAGCATGAGATCATTTTAGCTACTTGTATCTGTTATACTAGGAGTAATGCACAATACTTTTCATGCTCTGCATTCATACACAATGTTCTAGCTTTGGCATTTTCCGACTTCTGTGGATTAGCTTTCACTAATCTCTGCATGTGTTATCTGATGGCACTTCTTGAAGTGGACCCAATATAGCTCAGGAAGCATGTTTGTAACCTGAATACGAATTCAGGTAGTCATCAAACTACCAGCTTTCGTTGCTACTCTAACTACAAAGACAATTCTGCTTTTGGATAAATCAAAACTTCCTCCACCTTTTAAGAGCCGCATGGGTTTGATAGTCTTACTATCCTATGAATGAAAGAAGGGATTCCACCTGTTATGTAAGATCACTTCATTGAACAGTGATTTCAGTTTGTTTGTTTCTCCTTTTGACAAAGCAGTGAATGTTATGTGACATCTCCACTAAAATTGGATGAAGGGGTCTGGTGTGAGTGAGGCCTGTCTCATCCTGAAGAACTCATTTTATTTCCATGACCTCCATTGACAGCTCTTAGTGGATTTGTTTTATCAAACTCTGTGCCTTTGAAAAAGGATTGAAGTAGAAATATTATTCACTGTGCAGCCTGTCTTTTTTTACAAAGGGTGTTTGAAAATGGCTGATGAATTTCTTTGATGGATGTATAATGTAAATGAAAATTGAATATCTAGACTTTTATCTGATAAGGATCGTAAAACATTTTATGTGTTTTTAACTCCATTGTGCTTTTAATGAGCTGATTGACAGACTGGCTTTTGATCTGATGCTGGCAAAATAATTGATCAAATAAATCTTGGGAGGCTCTTAAACTGCCTAAGGATTGTATGCCGGTGGTAGTTTGGGTAACACAACATGTCACTCGACATGTTGTGTCTTGTGGACTAAAACTGTATAGTATCGTTCTGCAAAAAGTTGTACTAGAAAGAGTTGCAGAATTGTTTTAAAAAGGAGCTGTTTAAGAGGGATCACCTTGGCAAGATACTGTAAGTAGGTAGTTGCATTGATTTCAGATAACCCTTGTTTTCCTCTTCTCAAAGTGAGAGTAGCAACAAATAGATACAAATAAATAGGTAAGGGAAGGCAGCAGACTGAGTTAATGTGGCTCATCAGCTTCCTTCTGTTGATAGCTTCATTTTTCTGTGGGATTCTCAGTGGAATGAGAGTTGGCTCACTTTGAATCCTGAAAAGAGATGAAACAATCTGAACTGATGTTTGGCAGCTCCCCGTATGGCCAAATAACTTGTGTGGAATAACTTGTCAGGGTTATTGCAAAGAAAGCTTTTATTTGTTTAATTTTAAATTAAATATGGTAAATTAGGCTTTATCATAGTAAAAAAAGTCCAGATGGCACTCCAGAGAGGGTGAGAAAAATGATGGTGTTAATAAGGGACTGTCGAATCCATAAAATGTACTAAATATGCAATCTAACATTTAACAAAACTGTATTTTAGCAAGATTGGACAGGGAAATGAATTAGTTTAATTAGACTTAGGTGGGGTATGTATTCTGTTCGCCTCTGAAATACTTCCTCCTTCAAGTGATTCTCCCCCTTCCTTCTCCACAGTGGGTCAGTAGATGTATGGATTATTGATGTAATCTATTGCTTTGCATGCTCTTTGCTTTAGGATTAGTCATATCGCACTGGTGGTGTATAATAATCACTAATGTGACATTCAGTGAAGTGGTCAAATCTGCACAGGAATTGTTGCAATATTTTTAGTTTTCTTCTTTCATGACCAAATTGTTCCTGGCTGTCTTAATTGTAAGTCTGTTCCCAACCGGTCAGATAAGGATCAGGAACTAATTGGGCTGCTGTAGTTACAAGGTTTGTTTCTGTTAATGTACATACCCTACCTTAAATTTTCTGGTTAGTTCTATGATACTGGAATTCTGCAAGCAATGAATGAATCAATTAGGGGGGCTCGCAAAGGTGATTCAACTTCCATCTACAAAGTAGTAGCATCAAAAATAAACTTGGTGTTAACTTGGAATAAAGAAACAAAAGAGAGTTGCTTATCCTTGCTGTCTTTCCGTGTACCTTTTTGAAAAGGAAGTTTGTTTCGTTGAGCTTGCATTCATGGTTAATTTAGAACAGTATGCTGCACGGCACCCATGGATTGCATGGTTGAAGAGCTCTTCCTGCAAAATATCCATTGGCAATGATAACCAGCATCTACTTGGGGTATCAGGTGTGCCAGGATTTACCATTCAATCTTTTATATCTTAGCTTTGATAAAGAGTGTTTTCTGGCAGAGTTACAAAATGCTTTGGCCTGGGATCCACAAGTATGGGTTCCCCTTGGTAGCAAGCCATAATTTGTCCTGCCTCTCACCCCAATTCAAATGAAAGGTTTTCTTTTCTTTTTTTTACACTGAGCTTTGGAGGCACTTGAAAACAGTGAGACCTTTTAAGCATGGCAAGATTGGGGCATGCCCCAGCCTCTGTTCTGTTTTGGGACAGGTACTTGCCAGATACAGCTGCCACTAGCAAGCTCATCTCAGGACCCCTGAACTGGTCCCAGGATCTCCTTCTTAAGCATTCAAAATATGTTAACAACATAGTGGGATAACTAAAGGAGAAAACTGTGTTAATCATACGTTTTTCACAAACTGAATTTTTTCCTCTTTCTCCTTCCTGTTTGTACATGGGCAATGCTTTCGTTTCTGTTGGGTTTCTGTTGGGTTGCTTGACCCTTTCATGCAATCCTTTGCTATAAAGGAAAGGTGAGCACTGTGGCAGTAACATACTCACATTGTTATTCCTTTCTTTAAGATTAGTTTTAGTTCAGCAGCTGTCATGGTAAAGCTGTGTCCAGATTCTACTACTTCTGACTGCAGAGTAGGGCACTGGATCTGTCACACACTAGCATGGCATCTGTTAGAGGGCTCAGAACTTGAAAAATGTGACTGTTTCAGCTTTGGCTGATGAAGGAAGCCTAAGCAGTTTATAATGAAGGCTTACAAACACAACAGAGCATCCTGCAGGGCATCCAAATAAGACTGCCCTCATTACTCTGGCTACTATTTTTGGGGGGGTTCATTCTGTCTCTGCATCCCATCCCCCTCCCAGTTTAAGAGTGCTAACGGGCAATAAGAACAACATGATGGAATTGCGTCAAGAGTCGACGCAGGAGCATGCAACAGAATTAGGTGCCCATTAATCGGCAGCATAGTCAGAAGACTTGATGTCACCAGTGCTGCTTAGACAGAACACTGGTAAAATCATACGTATCTTGCAGAAAATGTCCTTGTTGCCAGACTGGGCTGTATTGGGGAGGGGGGAATTAAATGGACATAAATATGGTATAAAGAACAAATTCTAAATAGCCAGTCCTATTGTTGAACATTTTTACTTCCCTATTTCATTAGGCCTTAGAGTAATCAATTTCAAACAGCTGTTTTTGAATGCTTGTATGGAATGTGAGGGCAGAAGGGGAACTCATTGAGAAGTTTAACTGTTTCAGTGAAGACTGGATCAGAGATTATAGTTTCTTCCCAACACTGTAAAGCCTGAGAGTAATATTGTTCTTGTATTCCATACTTTCATATGTAATCCTTATTGAGTGTTCCTTTTAAGAGTTCTTCCAAAACATTCTGTCAACTGATTTCTCATCTCAAAGTAGTATATGATAATGCGGCGGAAACCTATGAAAGCTCATTTGCAGCCAAAATAATTTTTCAAGACTCCACTAGATTTTCTTGGGCTCTTGGAAGATGTAGTAACCATGATGTCCCAAAAGAATTGAATGGCTTCTTAGAGTTATAAGGGAGAAGAGTAATCTGTTCAGAGATCCCAGTGTAGGAAATGGATTCGCACATTCATTGCATTTTTGTGGAAGGGCATTTTATTAGGAATGACTAATTTGCAGGTCTGACCATGTGGGAAAGGGAGGGAGAGCTGCTCGATGTGCTATATGGGCATGGTATATAAATGTGTTTATCTACTCCAAAAATTCCGGACTTAGCTGTACAGCATGGTCTTTTAACTGCTTCTAATGAAGTAGACTGACACAAATGACAGAGCTCTGTATCCATTATCTTCTGTAGTTGATAATACTCACATTACTTTTAGCATTGACTAAGACTTATTGTAAGAATCAACATATATTTTGTGTATAGTGGCTTGTATCACCTAGCAGGTGATTTCAGACTTCCCTGACACCTGTTTTGTTATGAAAAGAAGAATTTCAGATTGAGTATTGGCTTTCTGGTCCTTATTATGGTTATAAAGGAAAAACTGAATAGTTAAGACGTCTCACCAAATGCTTAAAGTGTTTAGAGGAGATAGGGATCAGGTATATTCTCTTAGCCAAGTAGAGATACCTCCAGATTAGACTCTTTATGCTTGAGGATTGTGCAGTAGATGGATTTTGCAAAGTGTGAGAGAGTTCATTATTCCACTTTTTAATGGTTTGGGTAGACATGTTATCCTTGTACTTGCTGTACATAATATAAAGAATATGCATATCTTTTTATATATCTTTTTATTGTATTAAATATGCAATAAAAAGGCAATATGCAGCTGTAATGAAAGTTTCAAAGCTGAAGTCATACTACCGCTAAAAGAACCTGCTATGGAAATGTGGCCTCTGACCCATGCCTCTAGTTAACACTAACTTAAAAACTTTCACTTAGCACTTTTATTCATAAATATGACAGATATGTAAACAATTTAAAGCTGTAAATAGTTTAGAACTTAAAAAATAGATCCCTGTCCTTTTGTATTGGTCTTTAATGGGTTTTTTTAATCTATCTATTAAAGCTTCAGTGTTTAGAATGCCATTGGCTTGGATCTGCCTAACGTTTCTGCTGGGAAAGTGGTGAAGGTTTTTGCAGATTCCCCCCCCCCCCTCATTTTGTTCCTACCGGTTTCTTGTATCCCCCTCACAGCATTTTGAACTGCAGCAGAAGGGGGAGGCGAGAAAGTCATGCTTCACTGACAAATAATCCTGATGTCATCAGTAATTTTGGCCAGTCACTTTCTCACACCCCCTCCTACCTCACAAGGTTGTTGGGATAAAGTGGTACAGGGGAGAACTGTGTATGTCACCTGGAGTGCCTTTGAGTGACGGTGGATAAAAATGTACTAAATTTTTTATGGGATGCAAGGCAATTGTTTGTGCCATTCACTGTGGAGAAAGTTTAATTTTAAGCAATCCACCTTCTCTGTGACCCCAGAATAAAAATGTTCGTACATTACAAAACTGTAGATGTTGCATAAGGAGAGGCTACTGTTCTTCATAATTCCGGCAAGTATGTATTAATACCTTGTGCATTGGTAGATGTATATAACCGTCCAGATATCATATGCTGACTGTGGCCAGTTTTAAAAACACATTGCCCATATTACTTGTCACTTGTTAATGCAGCTGTGGAGGTCATTTAATACTGGTCTCTTTTTTTCAGCACTCCGCTGTTGAGTGTCTGCTTCGGTGTACATTGTAGCTGCATGATTGGAGCTCCATCAAGTGGCTAATGATGTCGTAGTTGTAGCCATTTTAGAAGAGCCAGGATGTAGTTTTGGAGTGCGAACTGGGTGTTTTATGCCGTTTAGGACACTGCTGTAATCTTATTTTCCTCATTAAAAGGGAGGGGGAATGGCTAATACAAATGCTGAAACACTTTGGAGTTGGTAATGCCAGTCTTCCTCTGGACTATCCCAGTGGTTTGTGCTTGTCTAGTAGGAGATTTGTTTCCATGTTATTTTCTGGAGTAGTCAAGGTTGTACAGCTGTTCAGAGCTCTGAATGCAATGCTATGGAAACTGATGTAGCACACAACTATGGAACTGTTTGAGGAGGCTTGTCACTATAAATATTCCATGCTGTCATACCGGCTGACCTAGATGTTCCCACCCCTGTAGTTGTTGGTGTGGCATTGCCTCCACCCCCAACTTCTGCAGCCTATGAACCATCTAGCAATTTCCAATAATTTTCAGTTCGGGAGTTGCTACCTTAAAGCTACCCAGAAGGAAATCCCTGATTTTCTTGCTTGCGCCCAGTTTATGATGATCTCTGCACTAGTCACTTTGTACTTCCTGTTACTAAGGATGGTAGTAACTACCTTCTTCATTAATCACTGTACAGTCTGAAGTCCTCCAAGTGACGATAGATTAATCCAGCGTACTTAAATTGAATGAATCCAGTACAGGACATTTTGGCCATGACCTAAAGTGCCCCATTTGGCACATTTGTAGAGGGAATTTCCCTGTTGTGTTTCTTCATCACAGCAGCCTCAGGAAGTCCATGGAGTTTCCAGGATATTTTGTTGGGCAATGCAGTAGGAATTTAAGAAGTTGGTTAGATGAAGAGCGGCTTAGAAGTCCTCTGATCTCAGGACCATTTTCTGCCTTTATCTAAATTCTGTTCTTTTTAAAGCTTCTTTGATACTTTGAAAGCTGTGTGTGTCTGGAAAACATGCAAAACATATGACCATGTGTGGCTACTATTAGAGTCAAACTAGAGGAGACCTTGTGAGATCTGTAAATGAATGGCCGGGGGGGGGGTATCTTGTGGATTCTTAATGGTAAGGGTAGCTGTTTAGATTGGGGCTGCGCAGTGTGAGAGTGAATTTCAGCTCTTTCCCATATACCACTTACCTGATGTGGATTTTTTCTTCTTCCCACCCCTAGTTCTTGTTTGAGACCCGGCATGGTGTAATGGTTAAGAGTGGCAGACTCTAATATGGAGAACTGGGTTTGATTCCCCACCCCTCCACATGAAGCCAACTGGGTGACCTTGGGTCAGTCACAGTTCTCTCAGAGCTCTCTCAGCCTCACCTACCTCACAGGGTGTCTGTTGTGGGGAGAGGAAGGGAAGGCAGTTGTAAGCCACTCTGAGACTCCTTTGGCTAGATAAACACAACATTGATTCAGTTTCAAAATTCCAAACTGAGCATAAAAATGCAAGCTGAGGTCTTGCATTATGTTTAGAACAATTTTTATAAAAGCCTGTTTTTAAGAAAGAATTAGGAATTAAATCTCCTAATTCAATTTTGAGGTGTAGCTCCTCAGACGGCCACATAATCTGCCCTGTGCCTTTGCAGGATAAAGGGTAATTATTTGCCTTTGCAGGATAAAGGGTAATTATTATTATTTTTTCATTTGGTGTGATTGTGTATATTTAACATTTAGGCTTTGTTTTCAAAGACAAATCTTAGTGATTAGTTTTTGAGGGATAAAATTCTCTTGCCAGTGTCTTCGATGTGCAAATTGCAAGTCATTTGAAAAGAGCCAGGTGAGGGAATCTGATTTTATGAAACACAATTTGTTTTCTGCATCGAAGGTGTGGTTTATGTGACCCAGTGGAATGATTCAGTAAATCTTAGAGAAATACCTGATTACCGGAGAATAAATTGTTGCTGAAATTGAGATTATTGTAGCATGTTAAAAGAAAATGCCATCTAAGTGTGTACATGTTTGTAACTCTGATTTCTCTTGCAGGTTTTGGCCTGGTTTGAAGAAGGTGAAGAAACAGTAACAGCCTTTGTAGAGCCTTTTGTAATTTTACTCATATTAGTTGCTAATGCAATTGTTGGTGTGTGGCAGGTAAGCAAACACTCTCTGTAATGCTGAATTTAGGAAATTAACATTGTTGCAGTGAGGGTGCTTTTCATACATATGAATTTTAAACAGCTTTGAATTAAAATTGCCATATGTTACAGTGATGGAAGCTGTGAGATCTTTAGATATCATTTTGAGGAAGTGTTTCAAATTGTGCCTTCTCAATTCTTGAAGAAAGAGGCTGTGCATTCTAGATTGGCTAGTATCCAAGGAGCCGTGTAACTAATTCAGTGCACTCAAGGAAGCTTTGGGCTTTCTTGAAGAGCAGCGTCCCCCGCTTCTCCCCCCCCCCTTGAAATACTTCATGGCAGCCTTTTGAAACCAAGGAGCTACTGCATGAATCAATTTTCTTAAGTATTTCTATCTTGCTTTTCCCTCCCTTTGGGACTCAAAGCAGCTCACAGAGAAATGCAAAAATACAATTTAGACAAAAGACAGCAAATATAAAACATTTCACTGTTAAATTAATTTTTTGAGTTCTGGTTGCCACTCTTTGGGTTTCCTGATAGAGAACGGAGTATGTTTTGGAATGGAGAGAAGCAAGATGTTCAGCCTTTCAGTTTTTTTTCTTTTAGGGGATCTATGTTGGTATTCTGTATGTTAGTGAAAAGAAAAAAATTCGTTAAACATACCCAAAGCCCTTGGGTGCAGCTAAAGTAATTCTTTTTACATTATTGCTGTAATCCTTGCACGTTCTTAAATTGAGCTCAAATTCTGGCCATGTTCAGACATCACAGAAAACTCCAGTATTAGGCGCTAGCACAGCTGGTTCTTGTCCTCAAGCGTTTCCTCCCGTCTGCCATGCCCCTTGCATGCAGAGCATGAATAAAGGCTTGCCAAACCAGGAAGCTTTCAGTCAGCCTCCTGTTTGCCCGGATACCTGCATTCAGACGGCATGGGCAAAGTGGAGTTTTACTGATTTCTTCCCAAACTGTAAATCTGATACATTGTAGTAAGCAATATTCGCATGTTATCTTGCACCTGAGTACTGAGGCTCAGTAGGAGTTCTGCCTAGGAGAGTTCTTTAGCTGGACTGGCCTTTGTTAACCTGCTCACTTTGCCCTACAATCATTGTGTCATGGCAAGGCAAGACTTGGTACAAAAGTACCATTTACTGTGCTTAGGTGTGAACAGTATGGCCTGTTTTTGCAGTATTCCCAATCCACATGTATGATGCCATATTGAGAATCTACAGCTAAGCCCATTTCTGTGTTCTGTGGCAGAAAAACTTCTCTCCATCCTCTAACAGCTGTAAAGTGGAGAGAGCAACAAGCTCTTCAGAATCGGTAGAACCCTCTAAAGGGGTTGATAAGACATATTCTAGCTGATGCTGAAATGTGTCTGGCTCTACTTTGCATATTTCAAAATTGTGTTAATTGTGCTCAGTAAAATTCTGGTAGTAGCAATAATGTTATTTTTGAAACATATAACAGCTAGGTACTGTAAAGGTGCATTTTTAAAAACGTCTGTAACTGCTGGGTCACGATCAGCGTGGTTGAATAGAGGCTACTAGTATTTACACTAAGTCAGATGCTAGTAGAGCACATAATTGGATCACCAGCAAACTTTCTATCCTACTTAATCACAACTGGAACCTTGAACTGTCTTGACTTTGTCACAGTTCCCTTTGCCCAGTTCATCCAATAGTCACTGCCCCAGGTTCTCTTAAGGTATTTAGTTGTGCAGTATTGCTTATACTACAGATGTCAAAATGGAGTCCTGTTCAAACCGTTAGTTTAGAACCAAACCTTAGCTGCAGTGGTTGAAGTGCTCCCAGTTCCATTATAAGTTTCCCTCACAGCGTTTTGCATACCAATATGCCTGCACTCCCCATGCTTTGCAGTTGCCTTTTTGTCTAGATGACAGAGTGGTCTGTGTAAGTAAGGCTTTGCTGTGCAGTATTCAAGAGAAAACTTGGGCCTACAAAATGTTTGAAAAGGGAGGGTCCAGATAGAGTCACTTCTGAATGTATGGCGATAATGGGAATCTGTCCCACAGCGCCATGGTAACATAAATATTGATGGCAGTCTCCATGCGTTACCCCGCCACTGCCAAGAAGGAGCTGCCAGATTCTGACTCATAACTTTGAATAGATAGTGTTGCTTTTACAGGAGTTCAAGCAGATGAGCTATTTCACTTTTTATTAGATTTTACTAGGTTTTGATTTTATGGCTTTGACATGGAGCAGTGGGTAGCTACCACAGACTTAAAAAAAGCACCAGATTTTGAATGGTGGTTGAGTAGGATTGCATATTGTCTGCAAACTTATCTTTAAACTGTATTCTGCTATAGTTTGCCAGCTAGGAAAAGCCACAGAGTGGACCCTGTAGCGAATTTTGGTTGGCACAAGCCAGGAAATACAGGAGGGGTTCTATGTGCACAGAGTGGGAGGGAGAGGAAGGAAGTTCAGGAAGCTGCAACGTGATCCCAGCAGGCGAACTATGGCCTAGCCACAACACGCAAGCTAGGACAGTATGTGTTTGCAAATGTATGAATAAATCTGGAGCAGGTAGTCTGAGTAATGTGTCCCCCTAATGCAGGTCTCTTTGGACTGCCCTCTTTCTTGCCTTCACAGATGGAATGTTTTAAAATAGTCATTCAGAAAATGCTCTTTTGGAACAGATCCCGGACTTGGCAGATTTTCTGTGGCTTTAGGAGCCACCCCAAAAATTTAGGATCCAGACTTATTTTTCAGCTTCCAGAGTTTTATCTTTTAATGGCCATACTTCCTTATTATTGCTACTACTAAACCTAATCCTGAACTCTTCATAGTTGGCTTGTCCTTTTTTAAAAGCTGTAACAAAAACATAATAACCTATAAATAAATATGGAATAACTTTTTTATTATGACCCATCATAATAAAAAACTAATAGCTTAATAGTGCAGATAATACTTGTGTTGAGCTTCTGAACAGGCATTGTTAAAGGAGACAATGTTTTTGTTTGTTGTTTGCCTTAGATTAGGCCTGGTTAGGTCTGGTCATGTTATAGCAATTTCCCTTGCAAACTAGCTACAGTGGCAGGAAGAGATGAAGAGACATTTGATTTTCAGCATTCGTCTTTTTTTTTTTTTTTGCATGATTGTCAAAGTAGTTGACTAGAGTAATTCATAACTGAGACAAGATGAAAAGTCTTGATGTCTTAAGCCATGATTTGCACTATTTCTGAATCTGCCTGTACTGGCTGCACAAACCACAGCCCAATGCTTGCGTTTGACTTTTCAATGAAAACATGAGAACAGAAATTACTGGTGTCTCAAACATTTCAATTCTGACAGCTTGTGATAGTTTATGGCACCTTCACCATCAGGCCGTCTAGGTGAAAACAATTTTCCTAACCGAAAGTCCTATTCATTGTATCTTTATTTTTTATTTCAGTCATTTACGTACTGCTGCTTTTTCAGTAAACATGCCTGAAGCAGTTTGCAATGCAATAAGATAATAAAAGACAAATCATAACACCTTAGTGTAAAAACATCTAAAATACTAAGAGACTAGAAGCAGCACTTTGAAAAGTAACACTTTAAAAACCAGATAAGATAGGGGGGAAACTACTGCTGAAGGAAACGACTGCTGCCAACAGGAATAATCATCAGATTACCTAAAAGCTATGTGAGATTTGGCCTGGTGCAAAAAGCTCCTCAGTGATGGGAAGGGGAAAGGCAACTCCAGGCAGCAGCCACCAGAAGCCAGGGGCCTAAGGAGAAGGGGTTGAGAGAGTGGACATAACATCTGGACAGTGCTGTACTCAAGCAAACAGTCCCTTGGGTATTCTGGACCGAAACCTAGATTCTTAAACAACAGTAGCCATAAAACTGCAATAAAAATGCGGTTACCATAATCATACAGTCACTCTTGTGAGGACAGCTAGCAAGTCCAAACTGGAATAATGATGAGGGGTTGATACTTTCTCTGTTATGATACCATTCTTGTTACTGTGTTAAAAGAGATATTCGCTATTTTGTTAACAAGTGTGAGTGTGAAATGCCAGCCATTATCTTTTCACTACTGGAGCAAAAAGGCTTTCATAGAATCATAGAGCTGGAAGGGATCTTCAGGGCCATCTGGTCCAACCCCCTGCACAATGCAGGAAATTCACAAATACCTCCCCCCACATGTGACCCAGTGACCCTTGCTCCATACTTAGAAGGCAGCAAAAAACCTCCAGGACCCCTGGCCAAACTGGCCGGGAGATTAATTGCTGCTTGACCTCGAGGGGGTGATCAGCATTTCCCTGGGTGTGTAAGAAAGGGCCTTGAGAACTAAGCACTGATGCAGCCCTTCCTGCCCTCCTTCTCATGATCTGCCAAAGTTCACAGAATCAGCATTGCTGTCAGATGGCCATCTAGCCTCTGTTTGAAAACCCACCAAGAAAGAAGTTGCTTTGGGGCAAGCTTCAAATCTAGAGGTTGCTGACTATATGCATGTATCCAGCAAAATAGGGTCTTGAGTGCTATGAAGGCGGGAATAGAATAAGGATTGATGCTGAATTCTGAAATAACAGGGTTGGTTTCTTTGTTAGTCACTGTAATAAATATGCTTTGAGGCAGAGATTTCTGTGTTAAAATAAGTACTTCATGCATTTTATGTATGAGATAATCATCTTCTTTTGATTATGAATAAGCATTCTAGTGGAGGGATTGTCTCAGTCAGGAAGAGCCTTTGTCTTAAAACTATCCTTACCTCCTTGCCCGTGCCATAACAAACATCCTAGAGAGGATGTAAAATGAACTGAAGTGAGGCACCGTGGCTTCTGTAGACTGCGTTTGACAGTGATGCTTTGCAGGCTGCCTCCTCGGCTTGCTGCAGCGGCATGATATGTCTAGTTACAGGCTACTGTGTGCTTAATGGTATAAATGGGAAAATTGGAAGCTGATTGCATTTTGCCACCTTCAGTGGTGAGAGCTAGTGCTTCTGTCTTCTGGAACCTCTAAAATTTTGCCCTCTCTTGCAGGAGAGAAATGCTGAAAATGCTATTGAAGCTCTTAAAGAATATGAACCTGAAATGGGCAAAGTATATCGACAAGACAGAAAAAGTGTCCAAAGGATAAAAGCTAGAGACATCATCCCCGGTGATATTGTGGAAGTAGCTGGTGAGATACTACTGTTATATAATACATGTGTCTCAAAATGCCTTTTATGTTACAGCTTTTGAAGTGATGAGTTGGCAATACATTAAGTTCTTATGAATTGATTTACTGTTCAGGTACAGACAGTGTGAGTTAGAATGGGCTCCAGAGTCATTAAAACGGATGGGGATCTTGCTGCTGACTTCATACCCAATGCAGTCTCTCTTGCTGGATGACCTGCTTGTGCTGAACTGGTACTGGAGAGCTGGCTTGTAATCAGATTTCTGCCATTTTTTGGGTTGTGTAAATCTTGCCGGTATGTTGAGTGCCTGCATTATCAGCAGAATACTTTTGTCTGCCTCCTCCCTTTCCTCAGCAACTTCCATGCTGTGAAGGGAAGAAAACTGATTGCATCCAGCGGTACAGACTTGCTGCTAAAAAGGCCCACCTGACATGAAGTGACCTAAACAGGAGAACCATTGGCTCTGGCACAGGGCTACAGTATTGGCCTGGAGCTTCCATTGTAAAGAATGTTCATGGAACTGCATGACCTAGTCAGGCTCTTAGTATGCCTGAATCTTAGTTGGCATTTTAACCTATTGATATATTTATTCAAGCATTTTTACCCACCAGTTAGCTGAGATGCGTGGTGGGGTGGTTTGCAGTCCAATAATACAGTAAATAAAAAAGACTCAATTTGCTCAGAGTATTTCCAAGTGAGCAAAACTCTGTATGCTGTATGTTAATGGTGAAAATGTATGTTCTTGTAAAGGATATAGCAGGTCTACCAGCTGCTTCTTGCCTGTGTTTCCAGTATAAGATGCCCAGTGCATAGTTCTTTTAACACTTCCCTACTCCCAATTGCCAGCTCTCCCCTTTTGCTGTTACATGATACAGTAGCCTTTATGGAATAGTATATGTGGGGAGGCAGCTGTGGTTTTCTCTAGCTCTTCTCTCCATGATATCCTTCAGTTTCACCTCACCAGTGTGTTGTACTGGCTTAACTAGCCATCTTAGTCCTTTTCGTATAGCAAAGAGCTCTGTGACGCAATTATTGTAGAATGAGGTTTTGTAAGCAATTTCTAGAAGCTTCTAGCCACAATATGTTTTGATTTAAAATAGCTGAGATGAACGTGAAACTGTGTACTTAAAAACATAATATAATTCCCTTTATTTGACGCTAACACTTGACAGGTCCCCCCCCCCCCCTTCAACTGGAGTATAAACGTCTCTGTTGGTTGGGGTCCAGTTTCCATCCTTTTGAGGTGTGTTGAATGGCTTTAAGGTTGTGGACTCCGTTTTAAATTATAAATATTTGCAGTCCTATAGTTACAGTATCAATACACCTTGAAAGAAAACGTTTTTGATTGTAAATCTGATACATGCCCTGATGCAAATATATTGCCTTTTGAGGTATCTTTGTGTATGGCAGATAGCTTGCTTTGATTTGCTGTGATGCCCGATTCTGTATCTTCTGCCTCATGTTGCTGAATGTATAGTGTTGGATAAATGGGCAATCTCCTCCAGTTCCCCTGTTTGACTGCAGACCCCTGCATCCCTCTGGAACAGCATTTTGTCGTGGTCAGTGGGCTGTGTATCGGGGGGGGGGTCTGTTCTGCTGATGGAAAATTAATCGTTGGATTGCATAGGTTGCTAAATTTCAACTAGTAGTGGCAGTAAGTTTAGATGATCAGTTGCACTTAATTTGTTATCAGCTTGAGTCTTTCGATACTGATTACATACATTTAACTACTGTGCTGACAAAGTTGACATGGTTATTCTGATAGCCAGTGACTCCCATAGTGGCAACAATGCCAAGATGGTAGGTACCTTTAGGATGGTAGGCAGGGTCCTGTTCACAGAACAGCCTTCGAAATGAACCCGGATATTCTGTGTAGTCTGCCCTGTTACGGTTCGTGAATTAAATGAGTGTACCTAGTGAAATGTTCAGGATAGGCAGCAAAGAGTACATACACTGTGTTCCATAGCTAGTGTCAAGACCTGAAGGTGAGAGAGACTATGTGCATGCCTCTGTCACAAGTATAAGCGTATTGGGTGGCCTTTGACACAGTGCCCGCAAAATGCGGGCCATGTAGGGAAGCAACAAATCACTTGATGCTGGGATGCATATCTGGCCTTGGAATTCTAGGCTGAGTGCCAATGACATTTGTATGGCCAGGCAAGTGCACCTCACCGTTGACTGGTGTAAATAACCAGGTGGTAGCTATCTCCTATATATCAGTGGTGCATAATGTTGAGGAGTGCTTCCTTATAGGCTTTTTTTGGGGGGAGGCATCAAGGCACAGTCATTAACTCTAAAAAAAGCATCTCTTTTGTCAGGAGGAAATGGGTTCTAAACATAGGCGATGAGTTTTTGTGTATCTGCCCTTAGCCATATCTTGCCAGGCAGTAACTTAATAGCACCAAGCAACTGTTGGGCTTCCAGGATATGTAAAATACTTGGTAAATTTTGGCTTGGTGAGAACTAAGCTGAAACTAAGCTAGGATTACACTCAAGTTTCAGTCTGGTAGATGTTTGTATGCTGTGCTCCCCTTCAAAAACACTGCCTTCTGCTAAGGAGGTGCTTGGCAGAGGCTTTAGACACTAAAACTTACAGGCTCAGATTCACTTCTGTGGATGTTGTCTACAATCCAGTCATGTGGAATTATGCATTGGTGAGGGGAGCTAGCAGTCTGTAGCGATTGGCCGTGTGGTAACCTGACAACATGGCAAGCTTGATGTAGATAGAAATGTGGATGAGGTTGCCTTCATGATGTGGCCAGTCACTTCCAATTGCTGGATCTCCTCCTAGATGCCAACCACCTTGTGAGAAAATCATAAAATGCCACCATGCGCAGCTGGGCTTTCACTAACTACCTAGAATATGTCTAGGTCAGGCTTCCCTTTCTTGCTTGAAACAACTATTTCTGTCACTCGCTAGTGAAAGTGGCAGTTTGTACCGCAGTTGTAAATTTGTTGATTAAGATGAGAGGAAAGAGGTTAAAATATGTCCCCTTAAAATGTGCTAAGGCTGGAAAAGAGGCCTACATTTGGACACTGGTAGGATAGGAACCAAAACATCACAGACTTGGCATTCAATCAAAAAAAGGTACATGCTTTGACATCTTGTTACATATTTTTAGGGTATGGGTTACTGAGAGACAGCAAAGGTGATTAAACAGGCATTATTCTTTAAGAAAAGGAAGTGCCGAGGTGAGAGGTTTTATAGTTTGTGATTTTATCATGCTAGATTATTCTAGTACATGACAACCAATTACCAAAAGGAGTCTACTTTGGATAATAAAGAAGTTTAAGACATACATCTTTTAGGATTATTTGTTGATAATGTGCCTCTTGGGCCTTGTGCTGTTTTATAGCAAACTGATTGCAGTTTAGTAACTTGAGGGTGATGTCCAGATGCTGTCCTCAAATGGCTTTTCACCTTTACTGATTTGCTGTAGATTTTCATGGGATTTTCACTATTTGAGGGTGTTTCTTTACTCTGCAGTTGCTGTTAAATTAATGGTACAAAATGCAGAGCTTAATTCTTTTGCTTCTGAAATCTGACCTAAAAGTATCATTTGCATACACACACAGCTGAGGGGGCAAGAATATTCTTTTTAAGATGGAACTTCTTGGTAAACCCGACTATATCATTGGGATATCCGTATTAGGCTCCATATATGTGTGGCACACTCTATGCCCCATCTCCTGTGCCCTATCCCCTGCTTCTGTAGAGAATACGTGAACTTTATGGATTATCCTCAGCGTGTACAGAGGGCTTGTAATGTGACTGTTCACATGTAATGCTAAACCATAGGTTAATGTTACTCAGGCGAGCCTTGAGCTTGCACATTCCTTATACTGCTCATACTGTTTTCCTCCCTGAATTCACACATGATGACAAACTGGGGCTTGCAGAAAAATGAGGAGCATAGTTTGGCGTAGTGGTTAAGTGTGCGGACTCTTATCTGGGAGACCCAGGTTTGATTCCCCACTCCTCCACTTGCACCTGCTGATGTGACCTCGGGTCAGTCACAAGCTCTGGCACAGCTGTCCTTGAAAAAGAGCAGTTTGTGTGAGAGTTCTCTCAGCCCCACCCACCTCACAGGGTGTCTGTTGTGGGGAGGGGAAGGGAGAGGAGTTTGTAAGCCGCTCTGAGACTCCAAGTGAAGGGCGGGGTATAAATCCAATCTCTTCTCTTCTCTTCTTCATATGGGGGAGCATCCTTGACATTCAAATTAGGACACTGTATTTGTGCTGCGTTCAGATTTCTTAATGGGGTCATATGAATTAGCCAACTTCAGATTCACAGAAGCTTTCTACATATACTGTACTTTAAGCAGGCTGCTTGCTGTCATGCAGTTGTTCGAGTCTTGTACATTTTTAAACTTCATTTAGCAAAAGGCAGCATCACTGAGGGGAAGCTTTGCTTAGGCCTAAGGACTGAAAGATGCTCTTATTGATGAAAGCAGCTTGATTCCAGACTGTTCTAATCCTGCTCCTTCCCTTATGGTGCATAACTTTTCTGTGTCATTAACAAACAGCCACTGTTCTTGTTGAAGGAAGAAGGCATTTCTATCAAGCCTCCTCCTGTGAAGGTTTTAATTTCTACTACTTCTGTTTGTTGTGACTGAGAGGCAGGATATAAGCTTCCTGAATAAATACTGTTAACTGTCCTTTAAAAAGTATACACAATATGGCCCCGGTCACACGGCAAAGTTGCCACGGGAGAGGCACGGGAGTCCTGCGGATTTTCCAGGCGCGATCTCACCCCAACATCTGGGAAGTGCAGTGCTCCCGTGGCTCCCCGCCGAAAGTGCGGAGTTAAAAACTACTAGTACCTACGAGGTACTAGTTTCCTGAAACCGCGGGCCAAGGGCGGGCGTCTGATCGCGTTCGGTGGACTTACGTGGCATCCGGCGCCCGCTGCTGTTCGTCTCTGCAGGTTGCGCAACAGCGCATGCGCACAAAGAGCGATTGCTAGTGCGATGGCGCAGCTTCTGTGCTGCGCTGCAGGATACGCGTCTGATCGGCATTTTCCCCGAACTACGGGACCTCAACCGGGACGTGTGCTCGGGCAGCTGCACGTTAGTTTCCTCCGGGGCAGTTAGCCACACCTCCCCTCCCCCCTGCACAATATCCGGCCCATGTGAACGGGGCCTATGGTTAGGAACGGATCTTGCACTTTTTGAAGATACTTTTAAAAAGCTTTTAAACTTACCACTACATACTTGAAGGTTTAAAAACCAGTATTAGTACCACACTTTCTTAAAAGTGCAATTGAACTGAGTTCAGTGAAACTTCTCCTTGCTTAATAGGACCCTAGGCTACTTGTCTAAAAGCAAAAGTATATTTTTTGGCTGTGCTCTATCTTTACATATTATTTCAGAGTGTCTGTGTTTATGTAATTGAAACACAAGAAACAATGCTTTGCTTAAACATAATGTGATATTAATATTACCCTTGGAAATTAGGAAATATTGGAAATATTACTCTTGGAAATTGTTCTGAGTAAGAAGAGTATGACATCTAGCCACACTTGTCAGTTTATCACTGAATGTAGCTTTCAGCTGGGATTTTGTCTGTGTGTGAGAGAGAGGGAGGGAGAGAGTCTGTTAGAAGTGTTATAAAGTAAAAGATTAATCCCTGCCCCCTGCCCTGGCTCACTGGAATTGATGATCTACCATAGGGTTCAAACCAGGACAGTGCATTTATCTAAATTTATAAAACGAAGGTTTAATTTGATACCTTTTGCTGGAATTGGTGGCTTTCCCCCTTGTGAAGTTACTAAGCCATAAAGTTTAGACAAAATGAAGCTTGTGCTATTCTCATTCTTTGGATTCACAGAATAGCTGCTTTCTCATACCCATAATAAAAACTGTTCTTCAAATGAAACTTTATTAAAACCAGAGGTCCAAAACAAAATGTTTGAACATCAAGGTAACCAGCTGTTAATACTGCATATTGCTGTGGCAGATTCTTTTAATTAAGCTAAAGTCTTTGTGTTTAAGGATTAATGAAACATCACTACTGTGTAGGTTTAATGTTAACTGAATATATACCCTTGTCATAATTATTACTGGATGCTTCAGCTTCATTTTGAAGACGTGCCAGAATCCTCTGAATGCTATTGCTGGTCTTCCCTTTTGAACTAAGAGGCTGCATTTCTATCACTAGCTATGTTGACTGTAGTGCTACTTGCTGCTTTGGGGAATTACTCTTCCTTGTGTTTTAAGCCTACGCACTTAGCTATTGCTATAATTATAAGTCTCCTAATTATTTTCAACTAACAGTTTACCAGTCTGCATTTAAACACTCATAATTATCTCTATTGCAAGTGTCCAAAGTGGCATTTTTTTTGTAAGAGCAATAGAGAGCTCTAAGATTTAAGGGTATTGCGACAAAATCATCATAGCTGGTTACAGGCTGTTCTGATCATTTCAGAAACATGCTCACCAACAGATCATTATAGTCCTAAAGTAAGCCCTGCCAGGGTTTCTGTGTGAAAATTGCTGACTTGTATGTTCTTTGGGGCAGTGAAGGAGAAAATGGCATCAAGACATTTGGATCCAGGCCTCTGTTTTGTTGCACAGAAAGATTTGTGTACCTCTAATTTCCATGATCCAGTATTACCTCATGCTGTTCTGAGAGTCCCTCAATTTTTGTGAGTGGTTTTTCTAGTGATGTGAGAGTGCCGTTGGAGGTGATGGTGATGGGAAAGCCCCTTTCTGAGAGCTGCTGCTATGGGCGAACGGTATGCTACCCTTGGTCAGTTCGGGTGGTCTTGCCCATGGACTAGTGAACATTAGGATGTCCAGAGGGAGCTCACTAGTTTTCATTGTCTTAGAAAAAAGAACCGATTCAGTTTAGATTTATAAACTGGGGACTGAAAGTAGAAATGGAGCATGGTGGTGATTTGTAATTCTTAGCTGGCAAATAAGAAGCAGCTTGCACATTTTCAAAAGTTCAGTATTACAAAAAAGGTAATGCAGGGCTGGAAAAAGTACAAAAGGGGGCAGCCAAGATGATTAGGGGTTGGAGCAAGCTTCCTGTGATGGAAGGCTGGAGAGGCTGGGATTTTTCAGTCCAGAAGAAAGATGACTAAGGAAGATGGTAGAGGTTTATAAAATTATGTATGGGGTGGAGGAAGGGGATAGGGATATGAAGGCCCAGGGGTGGGGATAGGGAAAATTGGGGGTTAACCCCATTCTTTCAAGGCCTTTAAAAAAAAAATTCCAATATGAAAACTTGGAAATTTTGGAGAGTACTGAAAATAACTCATGAAATATTTTCTCTTTTCAAATAGGTGAAATGCTTGTAAAAACTAAGTGGGCATGCCGTAGACACATACAGCTCTTAAATCCATCTCTTCACCTAGGATAGGTAATCTTCATGATGAGAGCATGCAGGGCTTTCATTGCTTCTCAACAATTGCATCCTTCGGTTCTCCTTTTGTCCTGATGTGGTTTAACTTTTCATCTCTCCTTTAAATCACTGTGACACATTTTCCCACAGACTGGGTAAAAAGTAGCTTATTGTAAGTCAATAATTAGGCATGCAAAAAGAGATTTTGCAGTGTGGGTTGCTAAAAGCATCAAGACAAACAATAAGAATTTTTAAATACATCCAAAACAGTAAACCAGTACATCCAAATGTGGCCCGCCCATGTCTTTAATCGGGCCCGCGGTTCTTCCCATCCCCACCCCACCCCGTCCCCACCCTTTGAAGCTTGAGGCTGCCGAAGCTTCCCTCCGTCAATGTTGATAAATGTAATGTGATGCACATTGGAACAAAAAAAATCCCAACTTCAGGTATAGGCTAATGGGGTCTGAACTTGCTTGAGACTGAGAGGGGAAAAGATCTTGGGGTCATAGGTGACAGCTCAATGAAAGTGTCAACCCAGTGTGCTGCAGCAATGAAAAAGGCAAACCATGTTAGGGATTATTAGGAAAGGGATTGAGGATATTGTAACGCCCCAGTATAGATCTATGGTGCAGCCTCATTTGGAAATACTTTGTACAGTTCTGGTCACCATATCTCAAAAAGGACATGGCAGAGCTGGAAAAAGTACAGAGGAGGGCAACCAAGGAGGTTGGAACACCTCTTCCCTATGAGGAAAGGCTGAAGAATCTGGGAAAGAGATGACTAAGAGGTGACATGATAGAGTTTTATAAAATTATGCATGGGATGGAGAGAGTTGACAAAGCAAAATTGTTTTCCTTCTTCCCAAAATACTAGAACACAAGATCATCCAATGAAACTGATGGGCAATAGGTTCAGGACGGACTTTACACAGACAGTGATTAAAATGTGGAATTCTCTGCCAGAGAATGGCCACAGAAATAAACAGCTTTAAAAGGGGATTAGACAGATTCATGGAGGATAATTCTGTCAGTGGCTACCAGCCATGGTGACCAAGGGGAACCTCCACATTCAGAGGCACTAATCCCCTGAAATCCTAGAACCAGGAGGGCTCGGCCTCTGTGCCCTGTTGTTGGCCTTCCAGAGGAACTGGTAGGCCACTGTGTGAAACAGGATGCTGGACTAGATGGACCCTCACTGGTCTGATCCAGCAGGGCTCTTCTGATGTTCTTAAGGAGGGGGGCCGAAACTGCACCAAAGCCTCAGAGGAAAACTGAAAGTTTCTCTGAGAACATAGCTCTCTCTAACTATATAGCAGAAATTAAGGCACATGCACTGAGATAGCATAGGGTGCATCAACTTTCAATTTTCTCTTTAAGTATTGGGAATATTTGCAATTTTGTTTGTACAAAACTAAGACATTTAATGTCCATAAATATGTCAAATATTGTGGTTGTATATGCTAAGTTATAAATGATGCATTTTGTGTTAAAGCAGTAAAATAAAATCAGGTTTGATAGGATTTTAAGTATTGCATATATTTCCGTTTCCCCCCAAATTTCCAGAATTTTTTTCTCTATTGAGAGACAGCGTTTTCTTCCTCTCCCATAATACTAGAAATCAGGGACGCCCGAATCAGTAATCAAGTTGTGGAATTCACTGTCAGTGGAAATAGTGATGGACGCAAATGCTTTAAAAGGATGTTGGACAAATTCATGGAAAAAAGGTCTTTGGATGGCTACAGGCCATCGTGACTAAAGAGAAGCTCCCATCTGTGGAGGTGGCAATGGCAAACCTTTGGATGCCAGTGCTGGGAGGCAGCAGTTGGGAGAGCTGCAACCTCTGTGCCCTGTGTGTTTGGCCCTCCAGGGCTATAGGCTGGCCACTGTGTGAGACAGGATGCTGGACTAGTTGAACCAGTGGTCTGATCCAGTAGGCTCTTCTTAAGTTCTTATTCTCTGCAGTCTAGGGATAATGCTTGTACAGGAACCTGGCATTAGTTGTTCAGGTTCTGTTGTTTATCAGACTTGTGACATCTTCAAATGCATCAAACATTAACAGAGGTGTAGAAAAATGTGTCTTCCACAAAACTTGATAAACAGTAGAGTAGCCTGCACACATAGTTTCTACGTAAATGCCAATGTTTTTCAGGTGTGAATTTTGTCTGGATTAGGTATACTGCAGGTAGCTATATCAGGAAAGACACAGAAGGTTATGCGATTTGTTTTCCATATCCTTGATGAGAATTGAGATTAGGCTGAGCAAATAATGCTTCAGTAATCAAAAATGACGACAACTGGGTGTTGTTATGAAAGAAAACATTGAGCTTGTATGGCAATTAATTTTTCCAGTCAAATATCCAGTTCGGATATTTAAGAGGTTTGGTAGCTTCTTCAGACATTGAGTTATTCTGAACAGCTAAGATGGTTATTGCGGTATATTGGGAAATAAAGAACTTCCTTGTATGAAAGATTGGTTTAATTGCATTTGGAGTCTAGCGTTATTAACTAAATAAACATACCACCAAAAGATGCAAAGAAACAATTTACAGTGTACAGATAGGTTTTGTGAATGCTGGGCAATTTGTATTATGTACTAAAATGAAAAAGTTACAGGTAAAACATATCCTTTTGCTTTTTATGATTTGTAACCTCCCTTGTCTTCTCTTTGTAATAAGCTATTAGGTAGTATATGCAGTAATTAATAAGTCTGGTTTCCAGCCACCTTGGTTTTCACTTTCAACAAAGGGGGTTAATAGGTTGCTTTCATGTATCAAGGTTTACTTCAAGCTCTAGACACTTTAGCCCTGTGTTTCTAACATCTGTCTGGATTACAAGTAGGCAATTGTAAATAAAACCAAGTCTCTGACAAGATGGGCTACAAGATGAAGGAAACTGGACACTGGTATAAGGACTGAGAGACACCAGCACCAATCTCTTTCAGTAAAGTGTTGTGGGAAAATGTAAAGTAAACAGTAAGGTTTTGTGGGAAATGTAAGGCAACAATGAACTTGCACAGCTCTCTTTCGGAACATTACACTGAAAGATTTATAACACATAATGGCAATTTTTGAGAAACTTGGTGGTACCGGAATGTCAAACCTGTGTACTGTACTCGGGCATTAGAATGGTCAGCATCTGAGAGTTACCCAGACTTAATTGTTCACTTGGGTAGTTTAGCAGATTCTTGAACAATGAAAATGTTGGCCTGATTGTTTTAGGCAGCGGGGATTGCAATTAGTAGCCATTACCAGGAAAACACGTACATTCTGTGCGAGGACGTCATTGGGTACCAAAAGCCTCTTTGAGCATGTCGGCATTGTTCTTATTTGGGTTCATCGACACCACATTTTCTGAACAGTTAAAAATGATACATTCTAAAAACTTAGTATTAAGAACGGTAGCATTTTCTTAAATGCCATACTGTAGGGTTACTGTTGTGTTCACTTCTGCTGCATGCGTTGAGTGCAGAGCTGCATGAGAGATCCTTTTGCAAGGAGCTCTTACAATTGTCTATAGCTGTCATGCCTTGACTGAGCTGCCTAAATTCTTGGTAAAGAGATCTCGTCTTTTAATATGCCATTGTCAAGTGTGGTAGTGCATTTGAGATGTTCAGCTGTCGAAAGCCGGGCTCCCCTGTGCGCTGTAGAGGGTGATGGGCTTTCTCTTGCGTTGTGCTGAGTCTCAGCCTGCTGTGTGGTGGAATCGTGAAACTGAAAAACAGCTGCTATCATGTATCTACATATAAACCTCCTCACGACATCAGGGGAGTGCACTCAAATATTTTGCCCATTTTTGGCCTTGGTCATTGTTTGCCTTGTACTATTTTCTCTTCACTGCTCAGGGGCACAGAGTTTTCATGTACAATAACGGAACAAAGGAAAAAGAGTATAGCAGGCTCATCTATATAGCTAACCATATAAGTATAATGTAGTTTTATGTCCCAGCAGAGACTCCAGTCATGCTAGGAATATAATTTTAACCTTGTGAGAAACTGCACAAAATGTGTTCTTATTTTCTAAGAGGGTATCTAAAGCCACAAATTTATATGTACTTTTATCATCTGGGAAGTGTTTCCACTTGTATTCTTGAGCATAAAGGCTGCTGCTCTTCTGTGGTTCTCGCAGCCTCATTCTCCCTACATGCATGATTGCTGCCAGTTGCATAAGCAGTTCCTGAAGGAATTAACGTTGACTCCATGTCCCTGCGGTAAAACTAGAGGGACCATGGTGTAACAAGTCCAGTCTCTGTGTCAGGATCAGCCATTATTAACTGGTGATGCAAGAATTTTCGGTGCCCTCTTCCTGTGCGTTTTGGAATGCTTTTAAGAACTTGCTATTTTTTCAGTTGCTGGATTTTATATGAACTTTTCTTTTAAAGTGTTGGTGCCTGGTGAGATCTTGTCCATGGGGTCGCGAAGAGTCGGACTCAACTGTGCGACTGAACAACAACAACAAATGCACCATGTTAGAAATATTGTTGAGGTGAAATGTGGATGAGTGTACAGGAATTGGAGTTGGAAAGGAAGTTACTGGGATCTCAAGTGCTGTTATGTGTTGTGTCCAGTGGTGCTCCAAAATACAGGTGGTATTTTTTCACCTGTTTACATCAAACATTAGAACCCCACCTACAGTGTTGTGACACAAACTGTATTGGGAACTCCCTCTACAGCTCGTCATGCAGCTTTTGGAACATGAGGTATTTGAGAAATGCCAGTTTAAAGCTCAGTTTGCTGTATGCAACTGTTAGAACAGTTGTGTCCTGCCAGCTATCTGTGTCTTAATGTACTGATACAGAATTAATGGAAATTTGAAGCGTACATGTGCACTTGCATGCATCTTTATAATATGTGCTATGAGACTATAGCTATGATACTATATAAACATAACTGAACTCTCCATTAAAAACTATAGCTATGATACTATATAAACATAACTGAACTCTCCATTAAAAACTAAAGAAATAGTAAAGGATTTAAATCTCAGGAAGAGAAATCAACATAGAGAATTTCCTAAATAGTTAGACAGCGAGAAGTACTTCTAGAGGTATCTGTAGAGTTTCTTTTGGAAGTTCTGAAAAATATTTTGAGTTAGCTGTTCGGTTGTTGAAATGAGATAAATTAAATTAATGTCCTATTAATAGTATGCTTACGCTGATGTTATGTTCCATAATGATTTAAATTCATGTGTTTGTATGTTTTTTATTTCACAGTTGGAGACAAGGTCCCTGCTGATATAAGAATTACTTCTATAAAATCTACAACTCTAAGGGTAGACCAATCAATTCTTACAGGTATGTGGTTTTCGGGGCTCTCTCCGAAAATGTTTGTTTTTAGCCAGCAGTTGAAAACAGATTAGAAATAAGGTCCTGATTACAGCAGGGTCATGCTGTTTAGTCGACTATTAGATGTTGACCTGGTGAACAAAAGCAACGCATATTGCATTTGGGTGCGGACATTACACTTGCTCTCAGTATTTGACTAGCACACCTTCATAGGTCTTGTTAAACTAAATATCCAAAATGCTGAGTTTGGCTAGAATCTGGAATGAACAAGATGTGCCTGTTTCTTATAATCTTGGGGTAATCAGTTTGTACTGTAGGAAGTCATATTGAAATCAAGAGAGAAACTTTCTGGCTAACTTCCCTCAGTAAATTGCAGATATTACTTGTAAAATACAACTTGTGCAACTTGTCTACAACAAAGAATTACAGGGAGGGGGAGAACTCTTCCTTCCTTCCACTTTTGGTTGGTTCACTTGACATCATTGACAGACTGTCAAAAATAAAGGGCCCAGTGGGAGCATATATGTGCTCTTTCCTAATAGACTTCACCTTGGGTTTCCTTGACAGTGCTTGCTGTTCATCTAAAAAAATGTTTTTAAGAGTAATGCTGGAGTGGAGGCTTTTTTGTATTCTGACCTAGTTGCTGCATTAGTTTTTTTTATTTGACATTTAAAGGCAAGAGTAATGTGCTTGCTTTGTGGAATGTAGGTCAAATGTAGGTTCTTACCCAGAGAAACAAAAAAGTGCATGAACCATTGAGGCCTTGCAAAGCCAAGGAGAGATGTGCATCTGTTAATTCCCCTTCTTGGTCAGTGGATTAGAGTACATGTTGGTACTAAATATAAACATTCAGAAAGCAGCATAGCCAAATGGATTGGACCTCAGGGATCGAATAGATCTTTTAAAAATACTACAATGGCTTGAACCTGTTCTAGCTTACTTGTAAAGTATTCAACACAACATAAACCCAAGCCTGTATAGAGTAGGACCTACAGGCTGAGTGTCAGCCCCATTCCTTATTTAAAGCTCTTTATGGGAATTCCAAATGTCTACTATTTGCAGTCCTTTTCCTTTAACATCATGGAAAGGCCTAGGACCATTAAAAATGTAGGTGGGAATGGGAGAATATCTGCTTTGGTTCTCGTCTCCTTGGCACCAGTTTAGAGGAATCTGTTTTAGCTAGCCAGCCAAGTTTCATGGTCTATTTCTGTTGGAGATTCCCTTGCTGATGTGAGTGGCTGGGAGTGAAGCTCTTGTGTGCTGTTGCCTCTGAATTCAGTTAAGGCTTTCGGGATGGGAAGAACAGGTGAAAAAGAGGCTGAAGGGAGAAAAGAGCAGCGGTAACTGGCATGGCTAAAAGCCTGTAGTGGCGAGGGAGGGAATGTGTAGAGAGAAGAGAAAGACGTGAGAGAAAAATTGAAGGATATGGTAGTGGTGCTTAACAGTGGGTTAGAAAGAAAGCATTGAGTTCAAAGTTCTACTTGACAAAATTTTGAAAACAGATTAATCAGTTTTAAGTTCAGGAAATGTAAGGGAACAGTTATTTACCATGTCAGTGGGTACCTTACTACTGCGAAGGTGTGATGCATCATAGGCAAAAAGGTCTGGATCCTGTAATGGCATGTTTTCCCATGTATAATTTGGGAGATGTTTTTCAATATAAGATCATTGTGGTTACTGGGTCACAGTATGGATCTTGAGTTTTGCGTTTAGTTAATGATACAGACGAAAAGGTCCAAGTGCAATTTATAGAGGCGTAATTCTTTGGACTGGAACCAAGCAGGGTCCTTCCATCAGCAGGAGTGCGCTCTTAGACCCCAGCTCTGTTTCCTGATGGCAGCCTACGGCTGAGGTCCCCAGCATGGTGCCTGTGGGTGCCATGGAGCCCACCAACAACTTTCCTGGCACCTGCAAAGAGTTTTTAGAAAGTGGTCAGGCCAAGTGAGGCTTTTGAACCCAGCAGGGCTTCTGTTTGGCCACCGGGTATTCGGTTGGCTTTGCAGAGTTTTTAAAATGATTGACCTCTGTTAGTGTTTTGTGTGTCGTGACCTGCCCTGAGCCCACCTGCAGGGGGAGGGTAAGATAGACATCAAAATAAAAAAATAAAATGTCGCTTTGGCAACAGCTGCCACCACAGCACAAGGATCTTCATTGTGTGACTGAAAGTAAGCTGCGGCAGCCATTTTGTAGCTGGCTTTGCCTTTTGCAGCAGCTGTTTTATGGTAGCTAATTTGTGGCTGCGCCCACCATGCTGTTAGAATTCCAAAGGTGCCCGTGGTCTCGAAAAGGTTGGGCGTCCCTGGCCTAGAAAGTGATGGCATAGCATTGACAGCAACACCGGGTCTCTGTTTAAGTTATGATGGGGAAATTTAGCTAAGAGACCATTTGCTTAACGGGTGTGCAAGCTACTCCAACTATACCTCAGTCAGTCTGTCTGTGTCTCACTCGCTCTGTCTCTCTCTCTCTCTGTCTATCTATCTGTCTCTCTCTCTCTCTCACACACACACACAGAGAGAGAGAGAGAGAGAGGAAATAAAAGAGGTGAAGCAATCTTAAAGAGATCAGAGACAAAAGAGGGTGAAGCTTTGATGATGATGATAGGGTTTATAGCTTCCTGTCCAGATGTGCAGACATCCATGGAGAAGGGATTATGGCCCAGAGTTTGGGGGTGAATTGCCATTTGGCATCCTGGGGCAGGCACACACTCTGAGGCCATGTACTTTTGAGGATATATACTGGAGCTGGCTGAATGGGTTTGATGACCGATGATGGTCCTGCCAAGGTAGGTTGAATAGGTTCCCAGATTCAGACTAAAGGTGGGAAATGGGTCCCTGATAGGCACTAGGAAGGATCGCTAAACACTTGAATGCTTTTTTATTGATTTATGCTGGTAGTGCATTGGCTTGCGTATTTGTGTTAGTATCATATGTGTTATGGGGAGCAGATTTCCCCCCTCTATTTTGTTTTGGAAGGCAGTTTTTGTGAATGGCATGTTTACTTACTTTGACAGTCATTTCCAGATGCTTCAGTTGTTTGTGTTCCTCTGATGACTACCATTTAAAACGATAATTTCAATCGTAATGGTATGTTTTTAAAATTGCATTCCATGGTTAATGCAGCAATACAAGCTTCTTTTAGACAGTACAGATATAAGATCGGCCTTTGATTTGAGTTGTGCGTCCCTGCAGTAACTGACAAACTCTTCTTGATTAGTAAACATCTTAAAACTTTCATTCAATTGTGCACCAAAATTCCCAGTTCCCTATACACACGACAAGTCCATAGATCCAATGCACATTGCATGCTGGAGGTGATCTTTGTGAAATGGTTGCCTTCTTTAAAAGCTGGCTTTCATGATCAAGGGAAGCAATTCCAAAATCATTAATTTTTGTCCGTGGAAGAATAATTCTCACACTTGAATGATAAGACTCCATATAGACACTGTATTCTGATGGAGCAGTTTTAATAGCTGCAAAATGTTTGAACTGTGGGGAGAGGCTTAATATGACTAAAAAGCTGTAACCTTTTATCTAGGTGAATCCGTATCTGTAATCAAGCACACAGACCCTGTGCCTGATCCTCGTGCAGTGAATCAGGACAAGAAGAACATGCTCTTTTCTGTAAGTGAATGATTAAACACATGTGTGGGTGTGCGCATTATTGAGGGACTAGTCTTTGGCTTTCTTCCTAGTGGCGCTTTTAACCAGCCTTCACCCATTTCATCTAGGATAGGTGATGTAGGAAGTATTTACAATATCTTGTTATATAAATGATTACATTTTTGTGGAACTAAATGAGCAAAGTTAAAGTAGCATGTAGACATAGTCTTCAATTATAGTAAACTCCCGAACACTTAGAGCCATTCATACAAAACAG
>NW_015170277.1:1468094-1482972 GCF_001447785.1 Gekko japonicus
GGCCAGTTAAAGAGGTCCATCTTTGATGAAGGTTGTTGGATTCAGGGGGGTTTGCCTAGCAGCCTCCCTGTCCACCCTATCCGGCCCTTGCTGATCCCTTAAAAGTTGTTACAGTGATAGCACCAAGATGCTGGCATCTATGCTTTGCACTTTTACTACAAAGCATTGGGGACATTAAAGCAGCAGTGTCAAGTGGACATATGAAGATGTGTTACATGCAGTCAAGCCACTGAACTCTTTGGCATGCTATTGACTTTTCTAGGTGGTAGCAGCAGCACTCTAGGGTCTCAGAGCAAAATATTGCCTACCCTGATCCATGACATGTTTTAACTGGAGAGTAGGGGGACTGAGCTTAGGGCTGTGTCAGGTGCATGTGCAAGGCATGTGCTGTGCCGCTTAGCAATTGCCCTCACAATGTAAACAGTGGTGGAGGCACAGATCCAAGCTCATTTTCATGCCTCTTCTGCTCTGTGGTTCTGATGGTGGCAGGGAAGCCTTATGTTGTTCCTCTGCATGACATCTGTGGATGTCACTTAATAGCCTTTGTGTTTCATGATTTGCTACACAGTTCTCCCCTTTTCTCTCAACCTCTTGATTTTAGGGTACGAACATTGCTGCAGGCAAGGCCATGGGTGTGGTTGTGGCAACAGGGGTCAACACCGAAATTGGCAAAATTCGTGATGAAATGGTGGCCACCGAGCAGGAGAGGACCCCGCTCCAGCAGAAGCTGGATGAATTTGGGGAACAGCTGTCAAAGGTCATCTCACTTATATGCATTGCGGTGTGGATAATCAACATTGGTCACTTCAATGATCCTGTCCACGGTGGCTCTTGGATCCGGGGTGCCATCTACTACTTCAAAATTGCTGTCGCCCTGGCGGTGGCTGCAATCCCCGAAGGTCTGCCTGCTGTCATTACCACCTGCTTGGCTCTGGGAACCCGCCGGATGGCCAAAAAGAACGCTATTGTTCGAAGCCTACCATCCGTGGAAACCCTGGGCTGCACTTCAGTCATTTGCTCAGACAAGACTGGCACTCTCACCACCAACCAGATGTCTGTCTGCAGGGTAAGGGTGATACATTCTGTGTTAACATCAGCATCACTCTAGAATGTATTTCAGAGCTGCAAATGCAGTCAATGTGATTTTCTGTCTAGCTTCCAAGCTCTGGTTTGTTTAGTATCTTCTAGAGGTTTTATTACCAGCAAGCCATAGCCAGATTTAATTGAAGCTGCCTTTTCTATAGATCAAGTGTTATTTGCAGCACAAGAAACATCGTACAAGACTTAGTGGCTTCTATCCCTTCTATTTCTGTTCAGTCCTGGGCTCAGCATGGAATAATGAAGAGTACCTTTAGGATGCCTTTCCTTCACCAGTATAAAGGAGCAAGAGCTCAGTAGCACCTTAAAGACTTAACAAAATATGTGGCAGGGTATGAGCTTTCGTGAGTCACGGCTCACTTCTTCAGATACAGCTAGAATGGGAGTCCTTCTGTCCTATTTATTGGAAAATGGAGTGATTTCAGATGCTGAATGACATCACCAGAGTAACCTTCACCCACTCAGCTGGGATAAAGTAAAAGTGCTGGGGGTGGGGCTGGCTTTTTCCAGGCTACAAAAGCTTCAAAACCTGGTTGCCTAGAAGTTATTCCTGTTGTCACAGGCAACCAGTCAATTCATATATAGTCTTATAGAAACGGCAGTTTAGTACAGATCCATTTTACCCTTTTTCAAAAGGCTCTGAAGTTTTTGGATAACTCCATATTAAAGTGCCTTCATATAACATTAGAGAATAAGGTGAAGGTAAAAGCTGGAGGCACTGGGCAATCATCCCGTTTTTGCAACTTTGAATACTTCTGGTTAACATTAGTGTTTCCAGGCTGGGTTAGACGTGGAAGGCCCAAATTTAAAATCTGGTGCATCATCTGAGTTGGTGAAATAAACAGAATTCTGACTAGATTCCCAAGGTCACCTTCAATGCTAGACGCTTCGTTCTGAGTAGAGCAGCCAGCTTTGTTTCTCTTCCTGGAGAAAGCTATTTTGAATGCTAATTGAGCTACAAATTGTAGCATTCTTTAGCAGTTAAACCAGACTACTCATTCTCAATCTGTCGTGCCTCACTTGCACTTGAAATTCTGAGCAGGAATTTAACAGGAGCACAAAGTGAGATGTGGAATTCAAATTAAAGGACCTTTTTTCGTAAGGTAAATTATCTGATGGTCTAAGTAGGCTGAAGCATTACATTGTACTGTATGACTTTACATAATTGTCTTCAGAGTTACTGGGCCAGAGTTGAATTTCATATGAGCAAAATGGAAATAAAGATGTCTTACCTCTGTGTGTAGCTTTTTTAAAGAAATGCTCTGGGTTGTGGGTCTCTTTAAAACAACAGCCATTTGCCTCTGCCTTTTCCTAACTTTGCTGTTTACTCTGTATTGCTCCCTCGTCTTGTCTTGCATATACTGCTCTAGTGTTCCTGACTTTGAGACACAAAGCAGTTGCTCATCTGTATTCTGGAGGAGGTTGCTTGCAGGGGTATTGCATAACTGCCCAGTTCTTAAGGAGGTAGATGCCAAAAAGCAGAAAGGTTCCTCAAAACCCAAGTTTTCTCCTTTGGAAGAGAATCTCTTACAAAGCAGTGTTAATCTGTTACTTTTTTTGCATTCTTCTAGACAAATAGGAAAGTATTTCTAATCCCAGCCTTTATGGGATGGGGTTTTTTTTTGTTTGTTTTTTTGTTACTGTCAAGGTTCATTAGATAATGCAGAGAGGTTTTGGTTGCAAATTTTTGGAAGGATGCCTTAGCACGTAAAAGCAGTAAAGCAAGATTTGCCTGTATACAAGTAAAGGCTATCTCTCTAGGAAGCTTCTGCAGAAGTAATCCTAGGGGATGGTTTTCTGCATTGTGGTCTGATGCCAAACTGTAGCTAGTCCAAGCTGGTGTGAATTTTTAAATCCTTGAGAATTCCATGGAGCAAGCCTTAAAGGAGACTCACTGCAGCCCCTTGAAGGCTGGAAGTTTATATAGAAAGGGTTATCACTCAGTAGGGACATGTGCATATATGTGTTCTGCCTTGGCCCTGGGGGGGTCATCATGGATTTCCAAGTTCACGGGTGTTTTTTTGCCTGTCTCCTCTTCCTGCTTCTTTCATTCTTGAGCTGTGCTACTCTCTCTAGGGAAAAGTCCTTTCCATCATCTCCTCAAGAATACCCACACAAGCCAAAGCTCACCTTCCCTTGCCTTCTGACTTCTCCTGTATCTCATTCCTTGTTACTTAGTTCCTGGCCACCCTTCCCTGTCTTGTATAAGGTATATGCTCCTTTTACCCACATTCTGTGGATCACCATACTAGAAGGAATATTAAATAGATCTCCGGGAGCACAAATAAACTTCCATGCACAAGACTGGAATCCTGTTGCTTGGATGCAGACAGAAATCATTCTTGGAGTCTGGCACCCGCCTGAGTTCTTTGCTTGATCCTAAGGGGAAAAACGCCAACAACTCCTGGAAGCAGAAGTTAATGCTCAGGAAGTTAGAGTGATGGTGCGCTCAATGGAATGGACTGGGAACAAAACCCCAAACTAATACACTGTTGTCTTGGCTTAGTGCTTCTGCATTTTAATGGATTGCCAAGAACTGAACTCCAAATTTATGTAAAATGTCTAATGTTGAGAGCGGTGTGGTGGCAGAAGTGGTGTTGGGCAGGGGTTTGAAGGAATGCTTGAGTAGGAAGGTCATGACTGGAGGCTTTAAGGAAAAGATATATGTAATGTTGCCTTGCACTGAAGCTTCATCCCCTGAGCGGAAATATATTACACTCATTGTCGAAATATTGAAATATCTCCATGAGGGCTAAAATTTGAGGCTTTAAAATTACACTCTCTGTATTTTCTTTAAAAAGCCCAAGGATAAGATATGCAATGCTATATAAACCTTGGGCTACTAACTCCACACCTCTTGGATGGCAGCAAGGATACTGGGGAAGGAAACAGATTCTAAAGTTATTGTGCTTGCAATATGGAACATTGTCATTCTGATTAAAAGTGTGCATCAGCTCAGTTTCTGTGGGCAGAGATTAAGCATCAGCATCAGTGATTGTACAAGCAGAAGAGGTGTGAGTAAACCCTTCAACTACAGGCCGACACTTGTGCGTTGATCAAATGGGGGGGGGGGATTTTGAGTAATCACAAGGATGAGATAGAAGGGCTTGTCTGTGGTCTTTGACTTTTTCAGATAATTCTGAGACAGTGGCTCCGTGTTGGCCATTTTATTTATTTATTTTATTTATTATTTATTATTCACATTTTTATCCCGCCCTTCCCGGAGGCTCAGGGCGGCTAACAGGGCATATCGCCAATAAAATAGAAAACAGTACAAAATGTTTAAAATACATCAACATTAAAACAATATTAGTGCTCCTCTCAGTTAAATTCCAATTTACAATTTCTAAAAAAGGATGGCCGCCCCCTAGACGTCCCGTTCTCGCCCATGATGCAGCGGTTGTGGGGCATTGATGATACATGCCCCACATCATGATGTCCATATATAGGGCGTGGATGGTAAACTCATGCGTTGGTGGTGCATTAGTGGTGGTGGTGGCGGCTCCTATTCAAAAGCCTGGCGGAAGAGCTCCGTCTTGCAGGCCCTGCGGAACTGTGCTAGGTCCCGCAGAACTTTAACATCTCTTAATGGCAGATAAAATAATCTTCATTCCTGGAAAAGCTTTTGCATTTGGGTCTTTGACCATATATGAATTCTGAGGTGCTTCAGTTATTTGAACATAACTATAGCCTCCTTTTTCTTATAGGTATTCGTTCTGGACAGAGTGGAAGGGGATAGCTGTTCTCTGAATGAATTTACAGTGTCTGGCTCAACATATGCTCCCGTAGGAGAAGTGTAAGAGGTTTTTCCTTGCTAACTACCTGCCAGATGATGCGCTTAAAGGTCTGGCTGCATGCATAGTGGCACCGGGACTTTTAACTGTCTGAAAGAAAAGTTGATGCTACAAAATGAGACTGAAGAGCAGCTTCTTGATTGTGCATAAATTTTAAATTGGTGATGTTTTGGAATGGGGCAGGTCACTGTGGACGACTGAGGCTTTCTTTCCACAAGATTACGACAAGTGTTGGACTGTTCCCAATAAATGTAACTGTTTACTTTAAGTGCTTATCTAAAGATGTGGTTGTAATTTAAAATCCCAGGCACTCTCAGAACAAGCCAGCATTTTGTGTACATATGTTCTAGTGTATGTACCTTACGGGTATAGATGTGCAGGCCCGTGGCTCAGTGATAGTGCGTGTGCTTGGCATGCAGAAGATCCCAGGTCCAGTCCCCAGCGTCTCCAGTTAAAAGGATCATTTACTAGGTGATATGGAAGACCTTTGCCGGAGAACCTGGAGAGCTGGTGCCAGTCTGGGTAGCCAAGACTGACCTTGATGGACCGAGGGTATGAGGCTGTATAAGGTAGCTTCATGCATCAAGTCCTTTCTAGGAAATGGGAATCATCACACATTTTGAATCTCGATTTTTCCTAGTTGTTTACAATTTGTTAATTGTTCATTCTTGAAAATCTGCACATCACACGGCGGATTCTTTTTGTGTCAGCATCCTTCATGTATAAAGAAACATCTAGCCCCGAGAGAGGTGCCCCTTCAAATCTGTATGATTTCAAAGAATGACCTTGATAACGCGCAAGGTGGCTACTGCAAAAGGGCTCATATCTGTAGCCATTTCCTGTTGGCTTCATTGACATGGAGTTCTTGAGAAGGAACAAATAAGGAGATGCACCGTGAGAGGCTTCAACAAAATCTCACCCCACCTATTTAAGAGAGAGGCGGGATCCTAAATAGTTAAATCTTTAGGTTTTGTGGGGTAAGTCTCAGATATCTTTTCTGAATGGATTCCATCATGGACCCTTCTGAAGTCTGTCTGCTCACCAATTCTGCGTTTAGTTAGAAGTCCCAGCTGCCCCTGGGCAACAAGTCTCATAAGACAGATAGAAATAATTCATACCAGAATGCAGCATACTGTCCCCAGGGACCATCATTCTTTTCTACACTTGTGTGGGCAAGAAGAGACGGTCTTCAGACAGCCTCAAAACAGCCTAGCTATGAAAAGATTGCTAAATGTAATAGATTTTATTGATCTGGAGAATCCCCGTCTCATTCTATAAGGCTGCACAGCACAAAAAGATGTTCACTTCTACTGTCTTTAAAAAAAAAAAATGCGTCACATCCTCCTGGTGGGACCTGTGTAGCCTAAGCCAGGCCATTGGATGTTCTGGGGACTCAAGGTGTGAGGGATGTGAGTATGAGAGGATAGTAGTTGCTAAGTGTTTTGTCGCCCTGTCAGCTAGTAAACTGTGATGTTACATGAGCAACTGGAATGAAAGCCTCACAGTCCATTTGTTTCTGACAGGCATAAAGATGACAAACTTGTCAGATGCTCTCAGTATGACGGCCTTATAGAATTGGCAACCATCTGTGCCCTCTGCAACGACTCTTCTCTGGATTTCAATGAGGTGAGCCGCTCTTTCCAAAATAAAGAGAGCCGCAGAAAGAACAAAATGGCTGCTGTTTACAAGAAACAAGTGTATCTTGAGAGGTGCCCGAAAATAAGAGATATAAGCTGTTGTCTGCAGTCACAGCATTCCGTGCTTGAGGAGTGGCCAAGGACAGTGGATGGGAACCAGTCAGTCAATGCGTTCTAGGCTTAAAGAACAAACACCCTGCCGGGGTCCACATTGAGTCTCTGTTCAACCAGTGCCGGTCCCTTGCCATCTGCACCACAGTGGACAAAAGTAGCTAATCAGTGGCCAGGTTGCCGGATGCTTTCCGTGCAATTAGCAGTACGGTGAGGAAAGGAAAACACCATTCCTGCTTCTCAAGTTGCATCTCATTGTTAAAAAATGGCATGCCGTTTGATGGCAGAGCAGCTTACAAATGCTCTGGTGTTGGTGTTTCCATGGCATTGGAGTTAAGGGGACAGGAGAAAGTTGAAAGCTGAGGAGGAAAAGAGCCAAATGTGCAGGAAAGAGAATGGCTTTCTTGATCAGAGGTTGCTAGTGGGGTTGGAAGGAGGCGACTTGATCCTTGTTCCTTGCATGCAGAGGGCAAGGAGTGGCACGAGATGTAGGCGTGAGTGAATAGCAAGAGGAGGGCCCAGGAGAAAAGCCTGCGGCAGGAGACGGCTGAAGGTAAACTGGCCTGCCCACACTTCTCGGGGTAGAGACTCGAGAGGATTGACAGGGTTCAGATTCTTGCAACAAGATAGGCCTGCTGTTTGCAAAATGTTTTTGTCAGAATTTCAATAGCTGTAAACAAGTGTAGCAGGCTGTAAACAAGTCAAGGTGACGTTTTTAAAAGAAGCGGCTATTAGTAAAGAAAAGTAAGGACTAGTACAGTTTGGAGAAAGTGCCGTTTGTGCATTAACAGCTTTTCTACATTGTCAGATTTTCTTACAAATCCAATTCATGCTAAATAATTTTGTGGAGATGTTGTTTTAACAGTAGCTTCACAGGTAGGGTTGCCAACCTCCAGGTGGAACCTGGAGTTCTCCCTCTATAACAGTGGATCTCCAGATGGCCAAGAGCATCTGGAGAAAGTGGCTGCTTTGGAGGGTGGACTCTTTGATATTAGATCCTGCAGCAGTCCACTCCCAAAATCTCCAGGTATTTCCCAACCCAGTGCTGGCAACCCTATCCACAGATGTGACTACTGGTCAATCTGTGATGATGCTAATATATCTTGATTTTTTTTTTTTTGAATGAAGGCAAAGGGAGTATATGAGAAGGTTGGTGAAGCTACCGAGACAGCCCTCACTTGCCTGGTTGAGAAGATGAATGTGTTTGACACGGAACTGAAAGGCTTGTCAAGAATTGAACGAGCAAATGCCTGCAACTCGGTCAGTAGTTCTACAGCGATGCTCTCAAAACAGGATTAAATAAATCTCCTTTTGTGCAAGCTCACTCCAGTGCAGTTCTGATACTTCTGCTCTTCTTCCCCCTGGCCTTTCCAGGTGATAAAGCAACTCATGAAGAAAGAGTTCACTCTTGAATTCTCACGAGATAGAAAGTCGATGTCTGTGTACTGCACTCCAAACAAGCCCAGTCGGACGGCCATGAGCAAGATGTTCGTTAAGGCAAGCATGCTTACGGGGTAGTGGTTGGTAATCAGCTCAAAGGCAGCATGGTTCCTGACATTTTGCCAAAACAAATTTGCTGCACAATCTCTCTCTTCCCCTTCCCCCAGTAAATTCAGGTTTAGTATTTCAGCTCCTGGAGTGAGCAAGCTGTTGCTTTACGTCTGCTCTTAATGGTTCCGTGGCAGGAAGGCAAATGACTCAACTTGGTTCTCGCTGATGAGGCTAATCAGTTTGTGCATTGTGCTCCTGCAGGGTGCTCCCGAAGGTGTGATCGATAGGTGTACGCACATCCGGGTCGGAAGCACTAAAGTGCCTTTGACTCCAGGAATTAAGCAGAAGATCCTGACTGTCATCCGAGAGTGGGGCTCAGGCAGAGACACTCTGCGTTGTCTAGCTTTGGCAACACACGACAATCCACTCAGGAGGGATGAAATGAAGCTGGAGGAATCTGCAAACTTCATTACTTATGAGGTTAGTTGAGTAAAAGGTTTTTGCTTGAGCTTCATCATATCTGTGTGCCTGCATAGCAGCAGTCCCCTCCGCTGAGAGAATTGTGACCATCTGCACATGCTTCAAGGGGAGGTGTGAAAACCTTCCTTATAAAGCAGCCTGGATGGTGTGTTGCCTTTTGACACAAGAGTCCTTGGTTCAAGTCTGTCTAATCACTGACTCAGTGGCCTTATCTAGGGCCATTCAGCCTCTCTGCTTGCCTTCACCACCTGCAAAATGGGAATGGCGTTGATGAATGTCACGGTACTGTCATGAGGATGACTGCAAATTAAATTTGAGTACTACTGTTATAGTATAAAATCATAAGAGTCTTGTTCTGTTGCACTGGAGTGGGGCCTGCTACCTCCAAGCAGTCTGGGGAGGTGATGCTCTGAATTCTTGGGGGGGGGGAGTGGGAGGGTTTCTGGAGTTCTCGCCCTGCTGGTGGACCTCCTGATGGCACCTGGGTTTTGGCCGCTGTGAGTCACAGAATGTTGGACTGGATGGGCTATTGGCCTGATCCAACATGTCTTCTCATGATCTTCGACGTGGTCTCTGCTTCACACCCATGGGGATCTAGTGCACACGCACTGGATCGATCGGCATTGTACCAAGCTCTTTAACGGATTTTCGCGCCCAGACCTCAGGCATGCGTAGGAACCTCACCACGCATGCCCAGAGGGGTGGGTGCGGACATCCCACCAGTTCCTTTCTTACTGCCGCATTGGAAAGACCTTTTCTTCGTCGGTCGGATCGGTTCTCTTTTTTGGCTACTTGCCTCACGGCTCTTTGGATTTTTCCCCTCAGTTTATTCTTTTTTCCTTAATTTTTCTTCGTTCGTTCTTCAAAAATCAAAAAAAAATCTTTGTTTTCTGTTGAGGGGGAAGTTGCCGGTTTACCTCAGTTTGGCCTTCGCCCCCCCCCCCCCCAAAACCCTTCTTTCTTCTCCATTTTTTATTTTTTATGGAGAAGTGGGGCTTTTTCAACCGCTGCAAGGGTTGCGGCAGTAAACTCGCTCCACCTGACCGCCACACCCTCTGTATTTTTTGTTTGGGGGAGTCTCACTGACCTGAGTCTTGCCGGCACTGTGCTAGGTTTTCGAACCAGACATGAAAAAACCGAGCTGCGCGCCTTAAAGTAGTGCTGCTTGAGTCGGCATTACATCCTCCTTCAGTGATGGAGTCCGACAGACCATCGACATCGACGGCTCCGACATCGAGGCCTGCCACCAACATCGGCCAACCGACATCGAAACCACCGGCATCAAAGGCGCAATCCTCTGCTTCCACTCCGGTGAAGAAGAAGCCCAAGCCAAGTAAGGAGCACAAGTCCGCAAAAAAGGGTTCCTCTAAGTCCCTAAAGACGGCAAAGAAGGGGAAGGTAGCGGTGTCTGCACTGGGTGATGCCCCAAAAGTGCCTCCCGCTCCAACGGCAGTATCGACATCGGAGGTACATGCCCCTCCACTAATACCGACCATTCAACTCTTGGACTCCCCTATACAACAACTTGACCGTCCTTACTCCGATATCAAGACGGTGCAGCTCCTTAGTCGTCCCATGGATGCAGAGGCTTCTCCCTCTCCTTCCCCGTCGTCGACATCGACGGTGTCAGAGGCTCCCGGCATCGATTCACATCGGAATCGACACGCCTCTAGCAGCACGCAGACTCACCCTCCACGTCTGCTTCTTGAATCTGTCGATATCGATGACCGAGATTATAGGGACCGCTCTCAAAGGCAGGCTACCGCTTTGTTTCCGAGACGTACCCAATCCAGAAGTCGATCCCCCCGAGTTTTTCTACCCCCCCCCACCTCTGTCTTGGGATCAACGCCAACTGAGGTATCTCTATGGGGGTTATCCACCATCCATGCCGTGGTTGACTCCGGCAGGCTATTCCGACTGGGATCGTTACTCGACCCACTCTGCCCACAGATCACGGTCGCCCTACAAATCAAGACCTTCAGCATCTCTGTCTCGCCCTCCAGCTGACGATCCTTCCAACCATAATCCGGAACTCAGTCGTCCTCCCAATCCCCAAGTCGTGCCACCAAAGCTTTTAACCAGTCAAACCGAGGTCACTCCGGTTCAAATGCCAGATCAGGACTCCTCTGATTCTGCAGAAGATGATTTTGATACGGGGGCCTCTGAGGCTCACACCTCTCCTGACCACAAGTCTCCAAATCAAGCTGTCGCAGATGATCTGCCTATATTCCTATCTTCCAAGCAGGGCTTTTGACTTCCCTCCCACCGAGTCAGCTCAAACACGTCTTTCTCCCTTCCTTCACACTTGGCGTCATATCACCACGAACGAATGGGTGCTGTCCATCTTGACCCGAGGCTACCGTATCCAATTCCACCAGAACCCCATTACATCTGTCTTCGTCTCCACACCCCCTTCCCCACCTCTCCTAGAAGAAGTGTCCATCCTTCTGCACAAGGGAACCATCGAGCCGGTACCACCATGTTTCCACGGGAAGGGGTTCTATTCCCGCTATTTCACAGTTCCAAAGCGGGATGGAGGCATTCGTCCCATATTAGATCTAAGGGCTCTGAACTGCTTTGTGACCTACCACCGCTTCTGCATGGTGTCCTTGCAGCAGATTATGCCACTTCTCCAGAAAAACGTCTGGATGGCCACCCTCGACCTCCAAGACACGTACTTCCACCCCTCCCACCGCCAATACGTACGTTTCGCAATTGGTCAACAGCATTACAACAACATCATTTATTAAAAACAGTCATAAGACCAGCACAATAAACCGAAGTAGTACAACACAGAGTCTACGACATAGGCTCCTTACAGCCATATTTCCTAAAATGTCAAACCAATACCATCATTAATGGCTCAAGTTACCGTACATTCTGCGTTTTCTAATTACCAAGTAACAATATTTAGCAACATTGCGTGAGACAGAATCATCGACTCCACCTTGTCTAACAAGCAGGAGCAAATTCTCTGGTGCATGGGAGTCCGGGTATATCTACCATAAAGTACTGCTGAGGGTAACACATCAAGCCGGGCTCTAGTAAATGCCCATCTATAGTTAGGTTTTTTTATGAGTCCAAGATAAGATGTGGCATTTAAACTAGGTCCCTGCTTTAATCTCCTATTATAGGGAGGCATGGTTGCATAGTCGTTTTGTGCTTCAATATCCTTAAATCTTTGGGATATTAATTTCTTTGCATGCTGCAGTCCTCCCTCTAACAAATTTACAGCATCTGTAAATTACTCAAAGACAAAGATCATGCGTTTTCATAAAAAATACAAAGAAATGAAATGGTCAATGGATGGGATCCCGGTAGTTCAAGTTAAAAATTTCAAATATTTGGGACTAACCTTTTCATTTAACGGAAAGGTTGCTAGACATCTTCAAAATGTAGCATGCTCAGCACAAAAGAGCGCAAATGCTATATTGTGCTTTTTTAGGAAAGAGGGAGCCCAGTATGTTCCGGCCGCTCTTAAATTATTCTTGAGCAAAGCTCTCCCACAACAGTATTACCAATATGCAGCCCTGCCATTCGGCCTTTCGAGCGCCCCGAGTGTCTTCACAAAGACTATGATTGTGGTTGCAGCTTTCCTCCGTCTCAAGGGTATGTCCATCTACCTGTACATCGATGATTGGCTCATAGTAGCGTCCTCCAAGGACACCCTAGTCTCAAACATCACCGAGACGCTAGCACTCTTGGGAAATCTAGGCCTACAAGTCAATCGGGAAAAGTCTCAACTTCAACCAGTCCAGAAAATACAGTACATCGGTGCTCTACTGGATTCCAAGACATGCATGGCTTACCTTCCACAAAACAGAGCGGCAGACATCATTCACCTGGCCACTGTCATTTGTACCCAGCCTTCAGTCACGGCTTTCGAAATACAGAGGCTACTCGGCCTTATGGCAGCAACTACGTCGGTCCTAGTCTTTGCCAGATTAAAAATGTGTTGCCTACAACTGTGGTTTATCCACAACTTTGAACCAACGAAAAACACACACACCACCCTCCTCTCCCCTCTTCCCAATATACGAGACTCTACTTTGGTGGACTGTCCCTTCCAATCTCTTCCAGGAAGCGCCCTATCATCCTCCATCACCCCAAATTACCCTAACCACAGATGCCTCCCTGTCGGGCTGGGGTGCACACATGATGGGGTTTTGTGTCGGAGGCAAGTGGGACACTCACGAACGTCGACGGCACATAAACTTCCTGGAACTGCTTGCAATACAGTTCGCTGTCACCAGTTTCCTACCTCTGATCAAGGGGAAATGTGTTACGGTCCTCACAGACAACACTACTGCCCTCAGTTATGTCAACAAGCAAGGGGGCACTGTCTCTGCAACCTTGCCATCCAGTTATGGAACCTTTGCATTGCCCACAACGTCTTCCTGCTAGCCACGCATATCCCAGGGCACATGAATGTGCAGGCAGACCATCTAAGTCGAGCAGGACTCAGTCTCCACAAGTGGGAAATGAACCCAACCTACCTTCTACCAATCTTCCACAGGCGGGGAGTTCCCCAAGTAGAAGTTTTTGCCACCAGGGCGAACAAAAAGTGCCCTCTGTTCTGCAGCCAAGGTGGCAGGGACCCACAGTCTCTAGGAGATGGTCTCCTTTATCCGTGGTCCAGAGGACTTCGTTACCTCTTCCCTCCACTACCCCTGCTTCTGAGAGTGGTCCGCAAATTCATCAGCAATGGAGTGGACTGCATCCTGATAACCCCGTGGTGGCCGAGGCAACCATAGTTCTCGACCATCCTCGATATGTCAGCAGGGGTCTACCACCAATTTCCTTCGGCACAGGACCTCCTCTTCCTATCCGACTCCCCTCTCATGTACCACGATGTACCACACATGAAGTTGACAGCGTGGAGAATACCATCAACAGTTTTTCCACTCGCGTAGCAAGCGTTTTGCTAAACGCCAGAAAGCCTACTACGCGAAAGTCCTACCATTACAAATGGCAAAGATTCTGTTCCTCCTTGGTTGACGATGCTCCTCGGGCTACCTCTGCAGGTCTCGAGAAAGTTTTCCAATTCCTCAAAGACTTCTGGCCACGGCGGCGCGAATGGCGACCGGGTCTCGGGACGCTCCCGGAGCCAGATCGCCCACACGCAGTTTGGGGGGGTCCCGCGCAAGCGGAGATCCTAAGCAGCCTTGGTGAAAAGGCTCCGAACTAGGGGGCGCTTAGGGGAGAAGCCTCTTGCCGGCCAGAAGGTCGGGAATTGAGGCTCTCCCTCTGCCCCAAACGGCCCCGGCTGCGACGTGCCCCGAATGGGGACTAGCAACGCCACCGGAACAGCGGAGTGATGGAGCGCTAAAGTAAAGCCTGAAAGAACGAGAAAAGCGATGAACCGTGAGTTGGTGATTGATTTTGAAGCGGCGGCATAAGCGTGCTTCGTCCCCCCGGGAGGCGGAAAGAAGGGAGGGAGGATTCCCCCCCCACCCGAGAAAGATACTTTTTAAAACGAAAAAGGGGGGCGAAGCGAAAATTAGTAAAAGCGCATTACCTTTTGGGAGGGAGAGGAAAGCGACGAAGAGGGAGGCATCCCCGAGCGGCATAACATGAACTTTTAAAGTATAAACAAAAGCGAAACATGGCGGGGCAGAGAAAACTGCTGGAGAAGCAGACAAAGAAGACAGGAGGGACTTCCTGTCCAAGCCCTTCCCCTGCTGGAACTGCTGTCAGTCAACTAGAAGGTGATCTTGTGCGCCATCTGCTGGAGGAACTGCAAAAAATCAACCAGAAATTGGACAGTATGGAAAGTGCCTACAGTGTTCAACAGAGAAAAATGACAGAGACAGCCGACAAGATGGATGATATTGCAAAGAAATGTTTGGCATCATCAGAAGAAATACAGAAAGTTAAGAAGAAGATCATTAAAGTGGAAAAACATCAAGAAAAACAGGATAATAAACTGTTACTGCTTCAAATGGAGAAAGTGAATTTGACTCTTCAATTTCAGGGGCTAAAAGAGGAGGAAAGAGAGGACCTCAGAGACATCTTGGCAACAGCATTAGCACCACTGACTGGCAACGAAGCGGGAAAAATAAAAGAAGAGATGGATTTGGCTTATAGCGCCTACTCCAACTTTACAAAGAAAAACAAGTTGCCAGCAGAAGTGGTCATGAAATTCACAAAGCAACGTCTCCGAGACCAGATTTTAAAGGCAGCTTCAGCAACGCCCTTGAAAATCGGAGATCAACCGATTAGGATTCTGAAAGATGTTCCATTTGAAATCAGAATGAAAAGAAAGGA
>NW_015170277.1:1483733-1508882 GCF_001447785.1 Gekko japonicus
GCTGTCACTTCAGCAAGGCGAGTTGGAGAAATACTGGCTTTCAGACATGACACGCCTTACTTGTCATGACATGGCATGCACCTCGTACCTGACATCTCGTTCCTGCCAAAAGTAGTGTCAGAATTCCACCTACAGGCGGAGGTCTTCCTCCCGGATTTCTTCCCGGCTCCGACATCCTCAGAGGACAGACTGTTACACACATTGGATGTGAAGCATGTGCTCCTGTTCTACCTGAACAGAACCCGCCCAACGAGACGTGACTCCCAACTGTTCGTCTCCTACACACCAGCAAGGCTGGGGACTCGCATCACGGCTCAGCGCCTCTCAAGGTGAATTGCGGGTCTGATCTGCCTCTGCTACCTGATCGCCAAACAGCCATTGCCTGGCCCTATCAGGGCCCATTCAACCCGAGCTGTTGCGGCTTCCACTGCCTTTCTCCAGGGAGTTCCCCTAACGGACATTTGCAGAGCCGCTACGTGGGCCACGCCTAACACCTTCATAAGGCACTATGCCCTAGACGTCCGTAAGAACTCTAATACCAACATGGGACGTCACATTCTATCTTCGGCTACACAGGAAGGACCTGCCAGCACCCTCTTCCAGGTAGACCACTGCTTGCTAATCTCCCATGGGTGTGAAGCACAGAGACCACGTCGAAGATAAACAGGTTGCTTACCTGTAACTGGTAATCTTCGAGTGGTCATCTGTGCATTCACACCACCCGCCCTCCTTCCCCGCTGCTGTCAGCTTCTACAATTTTCATAGGGGTTGATTTGCGGCAGTTTGAAGGAACTGGCGGGATGTCCGCGCCCACCCCTTTGGGCATGCGTGGTGGGTTTCCTGTGCATGCCTGAGGTCTGGGCGCGAAAATCTGTTAAAGAGCTTGGTACAATGCTGATCGATCCAGCGCATGCACACTAGATCCCCATGGATGTGAATGCACAGATGACCACTCGAAGATCACCAGTTACAGGTAAGCAACCTGTTTTTCTTATGCACATCATGCAAATGCGCTACTTGGTGTCACGGAAGGGTCTGTGGCTCAGTGGAAGACCTGGTGCTTTGTGTACAGAAGGTCCCTGGAGAGCTGCTGCCATTCTGAGTAGGCAGTAATGAGCCAAGGGTCTCGTTCAGTATGGAGCAGCTTCATGTGTGTCACTCTGCAGTTTAAATAACCATACAACAGGTGATATGGGAAACTTGACTTGAGTTGCCATTCTTATTTTAGACCAATTTGACCTTCGTCGGCTGTGTGGGCATGTTGGATCCCCCCAGAATTGAAGTGGCTTCATCCATAAAGCTGTGCAGGCAAGCTGGTATTCGCGTGATCATGATAACGGGGGACAACAAAGGGACTGCGGTGGCCATCTGCCGTCGCATTGGCATCTTTGGGGACGATGAAGATGTCACCACAAAAGCTTTCACCGGCCGTGAATTTGACGAACTCTCCCTAGCTGCCCAGAGAGACGCTTGCCTAAATGCCCGCTGTTTTGCCCGTGTGGAGCCTTCCCATAAGTCTAAAATTGTCGAGTTCCTGCAGTCTCTTGATGAGATCACAGCTATGGTAAGTGTGTTGGGGACTAGCTGCTTGAGTGAGGAACAATGTGTGCTAGTTTTGGGGGGCGGTGGGTGGTTGATATTTGTTCGAAGTTAAATCCGGGCAGGGATGAAGATACAGGAGACGCTGATTGCATGAATTACTGATGAGAGTATGTTTGGGGGTGGGGGTCTCAGTTTTTGGTTGCAAATTGTTCTTATGTTCTAGCCAGAAGTAAGCATGTCCATGAGCATGCATGCATAGAGTTCCTTCCCCAGCCAGTCTCATAACCATCATGCTGTGGTTCAAGCAGAGTTAACACTCAGGCATCAGCCTGGTCCACTGTGTCACCTTTCACACGTTGTGCTGCAGACTGGTGATGGAGTCAACGATGCCCCAGCCCTGAAGAAAGCAGAGATTGGGATTGCAATGGGGTCAGGCACCGCCGTGGCAAAGTCAGCTTCAGAAATGGTGCTGGCAGATGACAACTTCTCGACTATCGTAGCTGCTGTGGAAGAGGGCCGTGCAATCTACAATAACATGAAACAGTTCATTCGCTACCTCATCTCTTCAAATGTCGGGGAGGTTGTCTGGTAGGTGCTGCGAGCATCAGAACATAAGAAGAGCCCTGCTGGATCAGACCAGTGAGGGTCCATCTAGTCCAGCTCTCCTGGGGACTGAGCCAGTGAACTTGGCTGTGCTCAGTGGAATACTGTGTGTAGGAGGCTGAAGGGGGAATGCCACGCCAGAGCTCATCCTTTTGATTTGTGTTCTTGGTATGATTTCTTGGTTTATCCCAAAGCCTGGAAGCTTTCAAGCACGGATATTTACCCTTCACAGTTATTTTGCTGTTTGGGGTGTTAAGGGTGAGGGAGGTCACTGGTGCGTGTAGCTTTCCGCCCTGCCATGCGCAGGACTGAAGCTCTTTCCTATAAGCAACCTCCATCTTGGTCACGAGATGTTAGTGCCAAAAGCTGGAGGGCAGCTGCTGATTTGGCTCGAAAGAACTCTGACCTGTAACATCACGGGTTGTGTCAAACGGGGGTAGATGGACACATGGAAAACCTGGACCCTACCCTCTTGTCTGTGACAAGGAGTCTTGGGCAGTGTTCCCTCTAAGCTGAGTTAGTGTGAGCTAGCTCACAGTTTTTTAGCCTCCGGCTCACACATTTTTGTCTCAGCTCAGGAAGGATATGGCTCCAGAACACACTAATTTATGCAGTAGCCAAATCACCTGCTCACAACTTTAATGCCGGTAGCTCACAAAGTAGAATTTTTGCTCACAGGACTCTACAGCTTAGAGGGAACATTGGTCTTGGGCGCAGTTGTGTTAAAAGTATTCAGTAACAGGACAGGAGATAATCCTGTGTGCTTGTTTTTGTTTTTTGGCAGTATCTTCCTGACTGCTGCTCTGGGTTTCCCTGAAGCTTTAATCCCCGTCCAGCTGTTGTGGGTAAACCTTGTGACGGATGGCCTCCCTGCCACTGCCCTGGGATTCAACCCCCCTGATCTGGACATCATGGACAAACCTCCTCGCAATCCTAAAGAGCCCCTGATCTCTGGCTGGCTCTTTTTCCGTTATTTGGCCATAGGATGTGAGTATTCACCTCTGGCTTTTGGCTCTGTGGGAGCTTAGGTAGGACAGAGCCGCTACTGTTCTTTCTCTCCTTGGCTTTAAAAGCATCATAGAACGGGGGGGGGGGGGGGGGGGGGCTGATGACATGGGACAGTTGGCGTTGGAATTTCCTTGCATGCTAGAAGTTGCCTGAACGCTGCATTCTTGTTGTGTGTGACTGCTGCATCCTTTTCTCGTAGTCTCTTGACATTTTGGTACTTGCTAATGTAGCCAGTAGTGGGGACCACTTCTCCCATGGTTTTGCAGCCAGTTTGGTGTAGTAGTTAAGAGCAGCGGACTCTAATTTGGAGAGCCGGGTTGATTCCGCACTCCTCCAGATGCAGCCACCTGGGTGACCTTGGGTCAGTCACAGTTCTCTCAGAGCTGTTCTCTCAAGGATAGTTCTCGAGAGAGCTCTCTCTCAGCCCCTCGTACCTCACAGAGTCTCTGTTGTGGGGACTGGAAGGGAAGGAGACTGTAAGCCACTCTGAGACTCCGAGTGAAGGGCGGGGTGTAAATCCAATCTCCTCTTCTTAAATTGAGTCTTCTAACCCTTTTTCTTGCCAGCCAGCAGTGCCTTGGGCATCTGACCCACTAAGAATGGCTGTGGCTAAAGGAAGCAGCACGTTTCCTGTTAATTTGGATGAGAGTTACGGATTTGGGGAGGGTGTGTGTAGAGAATTTGCCATATAAAAAGCTCAGCTACGGCAGCAGCTGAGGCTTTTTAAAAAAATGAGATGTGATCTTGGGAAGTGTCAGTTGCAGTGAATTGAGGGATCGAGATCTAAGTGTGGATCCTTAATTACAGGAAAAGAGCAAAGGTTACAAGTAAACTATTGTATGAAGGGGAGAGTTCAGGTGAGGTCAGCTAGTAGCACAGATGCTCCATTATTTCGCCTGCTAAGACGTGTGTTCTTTCTCTCTCTCGAAGGCTATGTTGGAGCTGCTACCGTGGGGGCTGCCGCTTGGTGGTTTATTGCTGCTGATGGTGGCCCAAGAATCACCTTCTACCAGCTGGTAATATTTCCTCTTCAATATTTCAAAAACACAAGCATTGTTAGAGTTCCAGAGCAAAGCTTACATTCTCAGAGAACAGCCAACTTAGCTTTAGTGTTAAAGTGAAATACAGAGAATCTCAAAATGGCTTTTTAAGAGACCACTATATTTTTTTTAACCTATGGCAAGATATAGTATATACAACTAATCTGATTTTTTTACCAGTTAAATTGCATGAGCTGTATTTTTATGTAGATTATTTTGATCAACAAGACAGGAGTATAGTTAGACTAACTTGTCTATTGCGTCTTCCAGAGCCATTTCCTGCAGTGCAAAGATGAAAACCCAGATTTTGAAGGTGTCGACTGTGTTGTCTTTGAGTCTCCGTATCCTATGACGATGGCTCTCTCTGTCTTGGTCACCATTGAGATGTGCAATGCCCTCAACAGGTGAGCGTGTTGAAATGGAGAGCAAAAGGATTTCTTTCCCTTCCCTTGGCTCTTCCTTGGCCGTTTTCAGACTCTGCACCATTGGTGCAGCAGCATGAGTTTTTAAATGCAGAAAATCCTGCAGTTAAAATTGTCTCATGCCAAGATGTATTTTATGGAATTCAGAGATGGCTCTAAAGGACTTTTAGTTGGAGGAGAGGTCTGGAATTGGCTGAACTCTGGGATGGGTGGAACTGGTGTGCCTCTTAATTGCCAGTGGCAAGAAAGGAAGAAAGGTCACTGTCAAAGATGTAGTGCAAAGTTAGGTCGACCTCCAGCCTTACTCAGCATGGAAACTGTTTTGGCTGGGGAGAAGGACTGAATATGGCACACCCACACTCATGCCCACCTTGGGACCTCTGCAGCTGCCAAACAGAACCCGGGCCAAGTTTCTGCTGGCAACTGGGCAAGGAGAAACTCCGCCCCTGGAGACAATGAAAATGCAGCGCCTCAGAATTATGCTTGGCAGCATTGATTTCAGGAGTGCTGTGGGCAACTGTGGCCTTGTCATTGGCCCACTGAAGAAAGGAAGGAAGCCGCAGGGCTTCTAGAGGACTAGTGGAGAAGGAACCAGTAATCATTCACACACCCGTGTGTCATCTCCATCCATTGCAGCTGAGTCACGTGATTTTAATTGTGAATTGTTTTTAATTTGGGGGGTGGGGTTGTAAAGGGCTTTGGGAGTCCCCAGTTCAAATTGTAGCTTAGCGATGAGTTCATTCAGGTAGCCTAAACAAACTGCCTTTCACAGCCTGTGTCCCTACTGCACTAAATGGACGACAATACCGATCTACCTTGCTGGATCATTTTAACACGCACTATGTACATGGACGTTTGAGGGGTATTAGGTGTACTGTAGGCCTGGTGTTGGTTGCCTGTCGAGGAACAGAGCAGCATGGAACACTTGAAGCCTCACGTCTGCACCGTTTCCCTTCCAGCCTGTCAGAGAACCAGTCCTTGCTGCGCATGCCTCCGTGGGAGAACGTCTGGCTGCTGGGTTCCATCTGCTTGTCCATGTCTCTTCATTTCCTCATCCTCTATGTGGAGCCACTGCCAGTAAGTTTGCAAAGACACGTCTTGGGGGAGAATCTCAAGCCAAAGCACGTCTTCCCATTCACCTCCGGGATATCTATCTTTGCCTCCTAGCGCTGTTAAAAGGGCTTTTATAATTCCTTTTTCTCTTCTGTTCCCCAGCTGATATTCCAAATCACACCCCTGAATCTGACCCAGTGGCTGATGGTGCTGAAAATCTCGCTGCCCGTCATTCTGCTGGATGAGACACTTAAATTTGTGGCGCGTAACTACTTAGAGCCTGGTAAACATAGTATGCTGCCTGCCACCAAACCACGACCTCTGTCCGCATGCACTGAAGGGATTTCCTGGCCGTTTGTGTTCATTACCTTGCCCTTGGTTATCTGGCTGTACAGCACAGACACTAACTTTAGTGACATGTTCATGTCTTGACCTGAAGTGATAACCGTTTGACAGAAAGATGTTTAACTTAAATCAATTTTTTTATTGTTTAAAGCAATTTGTCTTATTCTGCTGAATTTTCACATGAACATATTTGCTGGTGACTGAGGTTTCATATTCCTAGATTTTTGGGTTTTCTTATTTTTTTCCCCCCTGACTCCAGTAGGGGAGCAGTATCCCCCCCCCTCTTTTATACACAACTAGGGTGTCCATTGACATGTACAGAGAAATTAACACTATTTTATGCAAATATTTTTTGTAGAGGAGAAGCATGTACAGTGTTCTGTTTAATAGTTAACCCATCCTTGTAAAAACAAAAGAATAGCGTTTTGCGGGGCTGGGGGGGGTGCCAGTGGACACTATCTAGCAAACTTCAATTGGTAGCAGATTTTAGGGAATGAATGTTTTTTGGTGTGTTTCTTTTTTTCCCCTCTCAAAACTAAAAGCATGCAGTTGTGTGTGCATTCTGCATGGTCATCTAATCTTAATTTGTCATTCAGTTGGGCTTTTTCTGCACTGGGCAGAGTATACTGCTACCTCAGTATTTCCCCCCCACACCCTCCGCCCTTTCCGTTCTTCTCCCCATCTTTCTTCTCCTTCCTCTTTCGATATTTTAGGTTCTAACTTAATTTTGTTTACACCCGCCTTAATGAGAGGTATGTCTATTCTCGCTAGTGCAGAAGAGAACCATTCCAGGTGGTGTTGTATGGTGGTGTTCCCCCCCATCTCCCCTTAACACAAGTAGGGATTTTTTTTTAAAGATTATTTATTTAAATGTCTTATTTTTATTGTAACAGCATTGTTTCACCAGCATTGCCTGTTCTGGGAGGGTGGGGGAGACGGCTGCCTGGATGGGACATCAAGCAAGGAGTGGAAAAAATAATAATAATAAAAAACATCTTTTTATTGAGAGATTTCTATGGCTGTCTTTTCATTAAGCCCCAGGAACCTGAGTTCCTTTTTAATTATCTATAATTTTTTTGCACGTGTCAAACTTTTTTTTCTTTCTTTCTTTTTTTTTTTTGTTTGGTTTTAAAATCTGAGCATTTGGTAATGGGACCTGGAAGCAAACAACTCAGAATGTACACAGCCGGAGTTCTCGCTGGGTTTGGTTTTTTTGTTAAACCTCTAACTGTCAGTGACACATTTTGGCGTATAGTCCGCTGGCCACGTTCTTCTAGCCTGATGTGGAAAAAGTAACCAAGTTTCTGTGTGTATGTATGTGCGTGCGTGTGTGTGTTTTGTAAAATCTGTAAATACCACATGACCAAATGAACATATTGTATAGAACTATTTTTTATTTTTAATGTGGCACTAACCACCGTCATTCTATTAAGATAAATGTTAGCGCATGATGTCGTGTTTTGCCCCTCCAAACTGAGTCCTGTACCAACAATGTGTAAGTTCATTAACAGTCCTAACTGTGTGGTGTTTCTCTCCAATGCCTTCCAACATTCATCGACTGAAGTGAGTATTTCTTTTCCATTTCACCATTCCAGTGGTGATGTGCTGTTTTAAAAAAGAAAAAAGCATATGCTGTATACATGTCAAAGAATAAATGCTGATTTTTTCCTCCATCCCATGCTGCGTTTTGTCAGACTTTCTGCTGTGCTACATTATTATCACCACTCTTCACACTCTTACATCCGGTAGCAGAAGGCCCCGATGACTTAAAGCACAAGGGCATTTGTGCCTGCAATTTCTATCCGCTTAGTCTTTAGAACTGACCCAGTGGGAGCTGTGCCCCAAGAGGCTCAGAAAATTGCAGCTTTTGTTCTGAAATTGCACTCATTTCTCCATTAGCAACTGTCAACATCTCTAAAAAGGCTTTGTGGCATGAGCTTTTTCCAGAGCCTTGAGTCATAGGTGTCCGCCCCCACCCCCACCCCCCGGCAGAAAAGAAAAGAAATGGAGGTTGGAGGTATCTGGATCCCCAGTCCCAAGTTGCTTATCATGAAATGTAGCTTTGGTGGTGTTGGAGAGCTTCCCATTTTGTTCAAAGGTGTGCCAGCTGTAACAGGTCATGGCTCTTGCCGTTAGATTTCTAGGCAGTGTGCTCTTTAACAGGACAGTTCCTTGATTGTTCCTACCGGGCAGAGACTCTAATGTGCTGCAGAGAATCAGTAGGGTGACCCGTAGCCTGGCTTCATGCAGAAAGCCCATGGGGGCTGTGTTTTGGCAAACAATGACATGTGCTGGCTTCACTTGCTACGTCACTTGTTTAGAAGGAGGATCGATTAAGGTTGGCAAGAGCCAGAACCCTGAACACTTGATGGATTTCTGATTGTGGCATTTCAGAAGCTCCGCGATAGAGTTAAAGCCTTTTTGGGGATGGGAGCCAACACCGAGGCAGACATTCCAAACGACATCTTGAGCTTTGATGGGTTTCCTTGCCGTCTGCTGGTGGCCAGTCTTTTGGCCCAGTTGCCACGAGTCAAGCCCAAAAGCTTTAATCTGTTCTTCAGTCCCAGCTCCTTGACTTGTTGTGCCTTTCCCTCTGGGCTGTTGACCTGGGGAGCAGGTGCTAGCCCAGTGCCAGGAGAGGGTAGGTAGAAAGGCAGGTCCGACTCGTATGGTATAGCCAGGTCCGTGGGCCTCCTTGCATCATACAAAGCCTCTGTGTACCCAACCCATTGGTTAGCCACCCACAGTCCACCAGCTGTCATGACTTCACACAGCAGTCCTTCCTCTGAGGAATTAGGCCTGCTTCGGATGTAGGAGAGTCACATGGTAGAACAAAACATTCAGTGCTGGACTCCTTCACCCATAGTCTGCCAGGATGTAGTCCATTTTTTCCACCTTATTTGCCTTAAGTGTCCAGTTTGCCCAGTCTCTTCAACTTTTCTGCATTATGACCTTTGCTATGGAAACCCATTTTAATAAGCGAGGGTGACAGAAAAGCATAGGTGGAAGACTAGATGACTCGCACTAGATGAAAGACCAGCTTGGTGGTCATGGGAGGAGTGTTATCTGGCTGGGTATGTAAACAGCTGCCCTTCCAAACTTGGGGGCTTGGCCCACTGTGTGCTTTCTCTCACACACATTTTGGCTTTGCTTTCATGAATCTAGATTTCTCCAAAGTTCAGAATTTCTCTTCTGATGTATGCCAGTTACAGGATATAGGGAGTCAGGGTTAATTCTCTACCCCTCTCCCGTGCACGTTACTAGTAGGTATGCCTTGCTGGTCTGGATCCCATGTCATACTAGTGGGCTGCGTTGGACATGGATTAATGGGCATTAGTTTGTTCCCCTCATTTCAAACAAAAGTGAACTTCTGGCAGTGTTAAGGTATCTTGCTGTTCGTACCCCCCATCCCAAATAAAAGAGCCTTGCAGAAATGCCTATTGGGGAAAACTAGGCAGTGAGTTTAGGTACAAAGGCATAGAAAACCCTGTATGTCTGTCTCTACAGCATGACTGCATGCAGAGACAAGCATAACCAAATCTAGGTATAAAGGTCTGCATGGGTTGGTGGCCCATCCTTCACAAGAGTGGTGGCAGCTTGCAGTGTAGACAGACAGGGTATGGAAATGGCTCTCCATTTGCCTATCCGGGTTAAGGGACTTTTTTGGTGGGTGTACAGATTCTTTCAACAAATAGGGCTGTTTCTGTTGGGAGAGTCTTAAAACGTTTTGGCGTGTACAGTCTGGCTTCTGCCTTGCAACCTTTTCCAGTTCGGCCTTTCACATTTCTGGCTGTGATACATCAAGGAAGTCTGTATAGCACAGGCCGAGCCACAGCTGAGAAGTTAGGCCGTGCTGCGTAAGGTCAGTTCCTACTTTTGCCCATCAAAATGGAACTCCAGCTACAAGGTTCAGGAAGACCGTTGCTTGAGACCTTTGTGAGCCTCTGCTCGTTGGCAGATAACGCTGGGTTAGATAGCCAGTGGTCTAACGAGGGACAAAGGAAGTTCATATGCCTATTTTTCTGAAGCATTTCTACCTGTTGGCGTAGAACACGCGTAGATAGCTGGGTCAATGGTCTTACTAAAGCGTAAAGCAGTTAACGTGTTGATACGAGCAATTTTCAAGCCCCCCCCCCTTAAAGCATAAATATATTCAACGTTCACAGGACTGAGATAGGATTCCCAGAATATTTTCTTATAAATTGATGTTTACTCTTTGTCTTAAGGTGGGTTTTTTTAATTCTTGTGTAAAACTCCTAAAAGATTGAGTGGTGCTTTTCAAAAGAGTCAGTATCCATTGGGCAGGGGGCCTTAACCCGTGGTGATAAAATGCAGTACAGCAGTCCCGGAGTGTCTCCCGTAGACACAGCTCATTAGATAGTTGGATGAACAAAGGGAGAAAAAGCAGGGGCGATTACAGGATGGTCGAGGCATAGGTAAAACAACCCAAATTGTCTGTCCTTGCACCTGTCTTGTTGATTTCTTGCACTGCTTAATCATTGTTTCCCTAATCTCTGCTAATTGTGTTTTTTAAAAATTAACAGTCAGGACCAAGATTACCTGCATACTTCTTAACAGACTCTGTGGGGCTGGGGGAGCCAGAAATATTCTACAAAAGGCAGCTAAAAAAAAAAAATTCATAATGCCGGGCTTGCAGCCTGAATTAGTTGAGACCTTTCCTCTGATCCTCTGCTGGCATTTCTGGTGGAAAAAGCTTGTCCAAGATAATTCCTTGGGGGCCATCAGCCCATGGCCCTTGTGTTTATATATAGCTTTTATTTTATTTTTTAATGGGATTTGGGTACTGTATTTGGAGAAGGAGGGAAAAGCAAGATCCTGTAACATATACTGTTATGCCCACAATACTTTTAGCAATTTCCCAGGTGCTTCTAATTGCTTACACATCCTTTAAATGGACTTTGGCCCCTGGAAAAATCCAGATAAAATTACTAGAATCTGACACACAAAAAAGATATTGAATAATCAAGCAATGCAGAACACCGTTGCCAAGGAAAAGCTGACAGATCTGGCCAGTTTCCTTGTTCGTCTGCACGGGAAATGTGTAGAGGTGGGTTGATGAAGCCAGTTTTTCTCCCCCAAACTTGACAGCTTTTGCAGTAACAAAGTGAAAGGAATTCTTAGGCTGTCCAAAGGTTCCAAAGACACCTTTAAGATCGTTACAGGCTTCTGGTAGGCTTGGCCAAAAGCACGCCTGGCTGTTAGGGTTGATCTATACAAGCAAGTACATCACTTGATGACGCTCGGTTAAATGCGGTTAAAATGAATAGTGCCACATACCGAACAGATACTTGATGAATTTAGGATTCTGTCCGGTCAACAAGTGATCTAGGTGAATGTGCGTACAACCTTCAGTTGGTTCCCATGGCAATAGCAAAAAAAAAAAATCCACTTTGAGTTCTGGAGGGGAGGAGCCAAGACCCTGGAAAGGAGTGATCCAAAGGAACCTGCTGCATCCACGGCAGTACCTTTTAAGGGAATGCCTGATCTGCCGGACTCTTTTTTCATTCCTTCCTTATGCAACAGCTACCAAATCAAGATATTTGGCATTTGGTTGGTCTCCAATAATCAGATCCTCTGACAGAAGCTCCCCAAGCTGGGGGGGGGGGGGGGGGGGAGTAGAAGATAACATTGCTCGGACGAACGCTCTCTCAGCTTTTAACTGATTCATGACTTTTCTATTAACTTTCACTCTCCCATGGGGAAAATGGGAGGCCGGAAGTCAAACTTTTCATATTTTCCGCTATCTCTGTTGAGGCTTTTGGTTTGTTTTTTTTTAAGTCTTGCTTTTAAGTCCTTTTGATCCATCTTTCCGACTAACGTTACCTTTCTCTCTCTTTCTCTCTCTCCTTTTTTTTTTCCTTTGCAGCAAAACTGGAGTAATCCTTAGCCCTAAGCAAATTTTTACAGAAACGTAAGATTAATTTTTTTGTTGTGTGCATGCGTCTTTAGCTACGCATCTACCGAAAACATCTGCATGAGTCTTGTAAATGAAAACAGAAACAAAATTCCCTAGGGAGGGAGGAAAAAATAGAACTGAAAACCCATGTTCTGTGAAGGAAGTGTGTGGTGCTCTTGAAGCTTCAATTCATATACAGATCTACAAATGTGCAATATAGTTTTAAACTGATTAAAACAGACCTCTCTGCGAGGAAGTTTTTGGGGTTCTTTGCTGCATGAAGACAACAATCTCCCTAAAGCAAGAATTAAAAAGAGTGGTGATCGGCCAAGTGTTATTCTCCTTTTTTCATATTTCGTTGTGTAAAATGTCATAGTTGTACAATATTGGACTGTAATGCATGCTTTTCAGTTGTAAGTAGCCAATAATCTCTATTGTATCTTAACAGGCCACTTTAAACAGCTCTGTACAATATGCAGTTCTATTTATACAGGTTCATTGACAACGGTACTGTTGTTGAATGTTTGAGAAATTGTTAAAACAAACTTCAGTTCCATAACTTCAGCTTTTTAAAAAAAATATCTTGGAGTGTGCAAATAGACTTATTTTGCACTGTAATAATGTAACTTATTTAAATCTAAAGCAGTAGACACACGTCGGTGCAATACACATGTTGTGATGGCGTTTTATCTTAACAGCAGCAGAAGCCTAATAATGAACTTAAGTTCATAAAGCAGCATGTGTGACCTTTTTTTTTAGAAGTTGTAAATAACATTGGTTGTTCTGATTCAATGCCGACAATAATGAGCATCACACCTACCATCCTGGTTTCAGGTAAAATAAACTTATTCTATGATACACCGTTGGTATGTTGTTTGGATCGACTTACTTTTGCCATCAGTACATACAAGTTTTGAGTGCCTGATTCTTTATGCCGGGTGTCCCCAACACGGTGCCCACCAACACCTTTCCTGGGGCCCACCAAGTGTTTTTAGAAAGTGGGGAGGGACAGGTGGAACTTTTACCAGGCAAGACTTGTGACTGGCTGTTGGAGAAGTTGATTGGCTGTGCAGATTTTTTTTTTAAACGTTGCTTTGGCAGCCATCGCCACCACAGCAAAAGGGTCTTCACTGTGACTGAAGGTAAGCTGCAGCAGCCATTTCGTGGCTGTACCCAACACATTGTGTAAGAATCCCAAAGGTGCCCACAGACTCAACAAAGTTGGGGAGCCCCTGCTTTATCTGCTTACAAGCAGTCATATTACACATTAAATAAATGCTAGAATTCTGGACTGTACCATGTGAGGTATGAAGGTGGGTTGCATTTAGCTGCGGTGGCTCAAGTGGTTAAGACGCTGAACTGCAGGCTGTGGAATGTCGGTAGTTCAGCAGTTCGAGACCCGGGTGCCGCATGACGGAGTGAGCTCCCGTCTCTAGTTCCAGCTCCTGCCAACCTAGCAGTTCGAAAGCAAGAAATTACAAGTAGATAAATAGGGACCACTTCGCTGGGAAGGTAACAGCGTTCCGTGCGCCTTAATGTTTAGTCATGCCGGCCACATGACCACGGAAACGTCTTCGGACAGCGCTGGCTCTACGGCTTTGAAATGGAGATGAGCACCGCAACCCTAGAGTCGGACTCGACTGGCTTTCGAGCAAGGGAACCTTTACCATGTGAGGTATGAAGGTGGGTTGCATTTTTAATGATCATCCTGCAATTTTTTTATGGTATAAAAAAGATGGATGACATCATAAGCTTTTGTGGACTGAACACCACAGTCACAAATTCTTTCAGAGCTGTTCTCTCAAGAGCTCTCTCAGCCCCACCTGCCTCACAGGGTGTCTGTTGTGGGGAGGGGAAGGGAAAGGAGTTTGTAGGCTGCTCTGAGACTCCTTCGGGTAGGGAAGGGCGGGGTATGAATCCACTCTCTTCTGCTGTTGCCACTGCTGCCGCTACAGTGTTCGCTGGGGTTGGCTTACGAACCTCTGGATGGGGCTAGAGTTTTCCCAGAATTGCAACTCATCTCCAGGCTACAGGGAGGAAACGGCAGTTTTGGAGTGCGGACTCTAGCACTGTGTCCTTACTGAAGTCCCTTCCCTGGGAATTTTCCGAGACTGGAGTTGGCAGCCGTAGTGGTGGACTTCAAGCCAGGAGTTCTGGGTGCAGATCGTTTCATGGCTGAGAGGCGGTGACCAGCCAGATCTGCAGTATTGTTATGAGGCTAAAAATGGGAGAAAGGAACTCTATGTATGCTTCTCCACACATCTCAGAGGAAGGGTGAAGGGAGAAAAATGTGGCTGAGGTATGCAGAGAGAGGCGTCAGTTCTTGGATGCGCGTCATGTTGGCTGGAACCCAGAACACTCTTCGCTAAGAGTGTGTCCTCAAGGGGGGGTTGAATGTGTTTCCCAACTATTTCTAAAGCTGAGGAGAATTCCGAAGCCAGCTTGAGAGAGGGCCAGTCGGTCATTCAAAGCAGGTCTTCCTTCTCAGTATCCATGTTTGGCTGCTTTCTTCTGGCACGATGATTGCCTGAAATGCCATCTTCCCTTCCTCTGTGCGGGTGTGATCTGTCGGTTTAGGGCTTTGGGTAGGCCCGTGTTTCATAGCATTTTTAACATGTTTTGCTTTGTATAAAGAAACCTGTAATGATTTCTTGTTTTGTGTGTATTTCTTTAAACGTTTAGTGTGACTTCACTAATGTAAGGAGAGTGATAGAGGGAGGTACGTGTGATGACTGAGAGTGTGAGAGGAGAGATGTCTCTGTGGATCCTGTGTTCTTGAAGAGACGAGTGTGGAGAGTGTGTGTGTGAGTCTGCATGACAGAGGAAGCAGTTGGAGTTCAGCCTGTGTGGCCATATGAGAAAGTTTAGCCTGTGTGGCTAAGAAAGGCAGAATTTAGCCTGTGTGGTTATGATGAAAGTTTAGACTGAGTGTCTAAGCCTGTCAGAGTTAAGTTTTGTTGTTTGAGAGACTGTGTGTGACGCCAAGCTTTGTCAGTTATATTTTCTTTCTTCAACATCAGTTCAAAAATACCCAGAAACTTATTTTGTTCTTTTATAAATAAATCATTATTTGTTTAAACTTATCCCGGCAATCAGAACAGTCCTTCCTCAGGGCCGCATAGTCCTCTGAAGCGCCCAGACACTGGGTCGTTCTACCAAAAAAGAGAGATTTGGAATTTTTAATTCCTGGTGGTAGGAGAAATCTACTAAGTTCATGTACACAGTGAGTTTTAAAGGAGAAACAGTCTCCCCGATAAGTAGAACGCCACAAAGCCGTTAAGACATTTTAATAAACTACCTTTCTCAATTGATCTTTTTTTTTAAATGGTATGAACGATATTGTACATAGCATTATTGATTTTCCAAAGGGGGGAATAATCCTTTTTAGGCATGTCTCCATCCATCTAGTGGACATGAATTAGAAGCGTGTGTGTGTGTGAAGTGCCACCAAGTCCCAGCCAACTTATGGTGTCCCTGTAGGGCAGAGGTGTCAATCTCATTTGTTATGAGGGCCAGATCTGACAAATGTCACTTCGTTGGGCCGGGCCATGTGTGCCACAAAATGTAATGCCAGGTATTGGATATATAAACTTTATAAACTCAATTAATGATAAATCAAGATGGGTATTGTAACGATTTCATGTTTATTTGTGTGTGTGTCTTTAAAAGTTTGGTTTACATTGCTGTGTGAAAGTCTAGTGTGGTTGAAACAGGCAAGTGGTGTGATTGGTGAGTGACAGAGAGGGGGAGGGGTTTTGGAATGGACGCTGTGTGGATGATTGGAATGTCTATCAGGAGTGACTGTTGGAGATGGTCAGTTGATGAGAAAGAAAAACAGTTAGGTAGTCAGCAGAGAGTGCTGTGTAAAAGCAGTTGATAGGAGTTTTGTTCTGAGGTCTCTGAGAGAGAAGCATTCCTGTGTGGGATGAATTTGTTCTGTGTGATATCTGAGAGAGCGCAGCATATATCTTCAATAAGGAATCTTTAAAGTTCTGAAAGCAGTTAAATTTACAAAGAGATTAAACTGTGTGGTTGCCTAAGGAAGAGATTCCTGTCAGCACTAAAACTGACAGTGTGTGTGATACAGTTGACAAATATAGTTACAAGAACCTTATTCCCAGCCAGTTACATAATATCCAACCTTTAGTTTTGTTCCTCTTCAAATAAATCCTTTTTATTTAAGTTTATCCCAGAAGCCTGATCCATTATTCCTCAGGAAACACATAGTTCCTCGAAAGGCAAGACCCTGGGTCACAATACCAAAACCAGAAACAGAAAGTATAAAGGTTTGGAAAGCCTAAAATTTTCCTGGTGGCAGCCAGATACCCATAGGAAAATAAAACATAAGAACACGTTTAAAGTAAAACTAGACCTCCCCAGAGAAGAGGTCGTCACAGGTATCCATGCTTGTCTGCAGCAGTAGAAAAGAGCAGGAGTCCAGTAGCACCTTAAAGACGAGCAACATTCGTGGCAGGGTAGTTTTCATGAGCAGTGACTCACGAAAGCTCATACCAAGTAACAATTTTCTTTTTACTCGAAATACAAACATTCTTAAACCCAGGGCTTTTTTTGTAGAAAAAGTCCAGCAGGAACTCATTAGCATAATAGGCCACACCCAACAGCAGACACTCATTAGCATATTAAGCCACACCCTTGACAGCACATTAGCATATTAGGCCACACCCCCGTGTTACCAGAAGTGTGGTCATCCAGCCACACCCACCTTTTGCTTCTTCTGTTTACCTTGTAGTCAAAACCCACAGTTGTTTTTTTTTGGTAGCAGGAAATCCTTTGCATTTTAGGCCACACACCCCTAATGTAGCCAATTCTAATGAGTTTCTGCTGTTGGGTGTGGCCTATTATGCTAATGAGTTCCTGCTGGGTGTAGCCAACTCAGGAGCCAGCTGGAACTCCGTTCCTGTGCGTTCCTGCCCAAAAATAGCCCTGCTTAAACCATTAACACTTTCTTAACGTTAACATTTCCTTAAAGTATCTCCCCGATGCCCACCCTTCCACCTCTACTGCCTGTTATGCTGGGGCAGATTAGCCATGAAGCAGACTAAGGCACGTGCTTAGGGCACCTGGGCCAAAGGGGGCGCCACAAAGTTGGGGAAAGGATGAAAAAGCTTTGTTTGTACAGTCTATTGTGTTATCCTATGAATAAATTTTAGTATTGCTGCAACCTGCATTGCATATCTGGACAGACAGGTCAACCACTAAAATGGACTGGATCAGTGTGGAAAGGAGGGGGGCACCAAGATCGGTCAGTGTTGAGGGCAGCCAGTGAGCCTTAATCCGCCCCTGCTGTTATGCCTGGACCTTATGCACGGCCTCTGTCATCTGGCAGTAAAAAGCAATCAGTTGTTCGTGGGCCAGATAAGAGCCCTGGAATGGGCCGCGGGCCATACGTAGAACACCCCTGCATAGGGTTTTCGAGGCAGGAGACGTAACAGAGGTGGTTTGCCATTGTCTTCCTCTGCATAGCAACCCTGGGATTCCTTGGGATTCCTTGGTGGGCTCCCGTCCAAATACTAACCAGGACCGACCTCCAGTTAGCGTCCAAGATCTGGCTAAGCTAGGCTCTCCAGATCAGGGCAATACAGATTTACAGGCTCTTTTTCCGCTGTCCCTCATTTCTCATTTGTTTTAGGGGTATATGAGTCACTGCTCATGAAAACTACCCTGCCACAAATGTTGTCAGTCTTTTTTTTATATATAAGGGGTATTATTATTATTATTATTATTATTATTATTATTCTGAACAATATATTCAACAGTACATTCAGAACACAAATTAATACCATGCAATAATCAACATTCTCAACCCGTAAGAGCCTTTTAAAAATATAACAGATCTTTGTAATAAGAGTTGTTTGGGATCACTTCTTCGTCTAAAGAAAAGTCACTAGAAAATTAATAGCAGCATTGTTAGCAATTGCACGAATAACATTAGCCCAATATTGGAAAAACAAAAATCAACCTACTCTTCAATGTTGGCAAAATAAAATCTGGGAACACTTTGTATATGGTAAAATAGTCTCTCACCAAAAGGATTTTCAAGCGACTTGGTTCCCAGCAGTGTTGTCAGTCTTTAAGGTGCTACTGGACTCCTGCCCTTTTCCACTGCTACAGACAGACTAACACGGATAATAGGAACACTGAAAGCTGGAGTTAGCCGGCAATCCATCCTACCACCTCATGAATGCAGCGTAGTGAAGTGTGAAGAAGGTGACAGGGCTTGACTGCATTGGTCCAGACAGCAGGGGCTCAATCCCAGATTCTGTTCTTCCCTGTTAGAAAGGAAAACAAAAACCTGCAAGTGGTAGGACTGGTCCCGTAGAGGGAAAGGCTCCATCACTTTGTTGCATTTATTTCCCGCTCATAGGGCAGGGTTGTCAACTGGGTTGGGAAATTCCTGGATATTTGGGGGGTTGGACTCCAGAAAGGCCGGGGACATCAGCAGGGTGTATAATAAGGCCGTGCCACCGAGTCCTCCCTCTGAAGCAGCCGTTTTCCCCAGGGGAATTGATCTCTGCAATCAGGAGAACGGTTGTAATTCTGGGAGGTCTCCAGGGCCCGCCTGGAAGTTGGCAACCCTAGCGGAACCTTCCTTCATGCAGAACAATGAAGAGGTTATGGCCCTTCTGCTCTCTCCTTGCTCCTTCGTTCTCCTGACTGTGAACGAGGCCTCAGACGGGAAAATCCCCTTTTCAGCCTCCTTCCTCAGGCCCAGCTGAGAAAACCAGACATGTCGGTAGCAGGTTGGTGTTTGTCTTACCATAGATTACCTCATGTTATTTCTCCATTTACCTCAGAAAGTGCCTCAGGTAATTGGACCCCTTTCAAATCACTGGCCACCTTGATACTTATTGAGTGACCTTATACTTTTGATTAGGGCTGCCAGCCTCCAGGTGGGTACATACCCCAAAACAAAGAAACACTGTGATAAAAATAACATTTAATAATTCATGTATATATATGTATCTGTTCAAACTTGACAGTATTGCTTAGGAAATTCTGACATATTCAAGGAAAAATCCAACATCATGATATTCTCTATGACCACCCGGTTTTATACTCATTTCATTCGTCTTCCTCAGGAGTAATCCTCCAAGGCTGGAAGGTGTAAACCTCTTGATACAGCTTAACTTCTTTGGCATGCAGTTTAACTTTTTTTTTTTACTGTCTTGCAATTATTGCAGCTGAAATTCTTTTTCAAAATGTCCTGAAACAAACATGGTTATTGAGATTGGGAAGAGACATGCAGTTGAATGGAATATAGCATTGTAATAATTTTAAATTATTTTTAACTTGAATAATTTAAACTTCCAGTTCCATTAGGAGCAAGCCAGTTTAATTTCTAGAAGTAGAAAATGGCTGCTTCGAAGGGTGGACCCTGTGGCGTTGTACCGTGTTGAGGCCCCGGCCTTCCCCAAACCCCGCCCTCTCCTGGCTCCACCCTCAAAGTCTCCAGGTATTTTCCAACCCAGACCTGCCAACCCTACTTATTGAGTAATTCTCCCTCAGCTGAACCTACTTCACAGGATAGCCAGGTTTCATTTCAGTAAAAAGGGGGAGCAAGATACTCCACAAGATTCAGACCCATGTTTCAGAATATATTCAAACTTGACCCACCCACCCCCCAGGTAATTTTAAGACCATTTGTTGAGAATGTTTTCGTCCCTCACAATTATTATAGCAAATCTTACCCATACGGGCCATGTTGTACCTAGGTAGCAAGGACAGGCTGATTTTCCGGAACTGTGGCCTGCTCCTCTTTTTAAGTTGTTTTGTGGCCTTTTCTAATTGCTGTGGAATTTGTACGCTTTATTATTTGATTTACTGCAAGCCACCTCGAGCACTGGAAAGGGGAGAAACTATTAGTTTTAATCGTCATCCTCGTTTTAAAAATAGTTTTGCTTTAAATGAAATGGTTGGTGCCTTTGACAGCCAGCGCTTAGTCCTATTTAAAAAAAAATTTTAAGTAACATATTTAAGTCGCCAACTCCTATCTGTCCAGTTAAAAGAATCTTGGGCAAAAATTCTACTCAAGACCTTCTAGTCAGAATATTCAGTCCGAAATTCAGAACAGATGACTGCGGGTGAGATGGAATGACGGTCTGTCTTTAAAATGGCCAGCTCTGGATTAGGAGATCCCTGAAGGTTTGGGTTAGTGCCTGGATGGGGCTAGGAGGGAGCTCACTGGGAATTTGATGTCAGTCTAGGACTTTAATTTCTCCTAGACTCTATGGAATACCAGAGCCTGCCCTCTGAAACTGTCATTTCCTCCCGGGGAACGAATCCCTGTAGTCTGTAGATCAGTTGTAACTCCTGGAGAACTCCAGGACCCACCTGGAGGCTATCAACCCGATTTGTCTCCTCTTCAGCCATCCACAGGTTGGTGTGAAGGCTTACACTCCTCACCATGCAGAGACCCCCTGGCTGATGAACATGTAGGGCTTCTTGATGGACTATCGGAGAGCTGAGCACATAAGACTGAATCAACAGAGGTGATTCTCCACCTCATAATCACCGGGATTATCGGCTCAGGAGCATTGGCAGAGAACATTGAATAGCGATGATGTGGGAATAAAGTGTTCCGAAAACATCGCCGACTGTAAAAACAGCGCAAAGCTTGGCTGGCCCACTTACAGTCCAACAGCTGGAGAGGCTGAGAAATATTTAGCCTCGTCCCTCCCCCTCGCTGTTTTCCCTATTACGGTAGGATTCTTCGGTGTGAAGTCAGCCCAAATCTGGGAAGTTTATAAAGTGGTGAGTCACGTGGCCTTTCTCGCAGCGGATGTCTCTTGCCCCCCTTCTCCGTATAGGAAGTTCATTTCAGAGCAGCCAGCTTTGACGGCAGCAGTCCTGCCCTCTTAGATAAGGTTTTCCACAGCAGCTTTTCTCTTAAATTGGCAGAAGAGTAGCGGGGGAAATTAAGGCAGCAAAGATTAATCCAAGTCTCATGAAGCGCACGGCCGGACCGTGGGAGGGGTCACTCACAACAGTAGCACGACAAACCCTTGCTTCAAAACAGCTTTCGTGAACTGATTTCTATCCCTCCCTCCCCGCCAAGGCAGGCTCAGGGCGGCTTACATAAAAAATATAAAACAATTAAAACAAGAATTAAATAAAATCAGAACAGTACAATTCTAAATAGAATAAAACATAAAGTGCTAGTTTGTATCAGATGGCAGGCATTAGCAGCATCCTCAGGCGACAGCCGTCTGACATCATAGTCTGGGTTAAATTGGCTGTTAACAATGATGCTAGCATTAGGGCCAGGGCCTCAGTTTCTTGGGTGCGGCTACCTAATCGAAGGCCTAGTGGAAGGGCTCCATCTTGCAGGCCCTGCAGAACTGTAAAAGGCCCCCTGGAGGGCCCTGATGTCCTCCGGGAGCTTATTCCACTAGTATGGAGCCGCCACTGAAAAGGCCCTGGCCTTTGCCACAGCCAGACTGGCTTCTCTGTAGGGTTGCCAGCCTCCAGGTGGGCCCTGGGGATGTCTCGCTTTTACAACTGATCTCCAGCTGACAGAGATCCGTTCCCCTGGAGAAAATGGCTGCTTTGGAGGGTGGACTCTATGGCATTGTACCATACTGTGGCCCCTCCTCTCCCCAAACCCCCCCTTCTCCCGGATCCACCCCCAAAGTCTCCAGGTATTTTCCAACCCAGACCTGGCAACCCTACTTCTCTGGGGCCTGGAAGGGCCAAGCGGTTTTTGGACCCCAATCGCAGTGCTCTCTGGGGAACTTGTGGGGAAAGGCGGTTCCTTAGGTATGTAGGCCCCGGACCATATAGGGCTTTAAAGGTAAGAACCAGCACCTTGAACCGAATTTGGTATGCTATAGGCAGACAGTGCAATGCTTTTAGCACAGGCTGGATGTGCTCCCACATAGGGAGGCCCAACAACAGCCTGGCTGCCATGTTCTGCACCAGCTGCAGCTTCCAGATTTGGGACAAGGGCAGCCCCACGTAGAGAGCTTTGCAGTAATCCAATCGCGAGGTGACCACTGCATGGATCACTGTTGCCAGGTCATTGAATTCAAGGAAGGGACATCACCCTGCCAAAAAAACTCCGCATAGTCAAAGTGATGGTATTCCCAGTAGTAATGTATGGCTGCGAGAGTTGGACCATAAGGAAGGCCAAGCATCGAAGAATAGATGCTTTAGAATTATGGTGCTGGAGAAGACTCTTGAGAGTCCCCTGGACTGCAAGGAGATCAAATCAGTCAATCCTAAAGGAAATCAACCTCCTGACTGTTCCCTGGAAGGCCAGATACGGAAGCTGACACTCAAATACTTTGGCCACCAAATGAGAAGGGAGCACTCACTGGAGAAGACCATGATGCTGGGAAAGACTGAAGGTCGAAGAAGAAGGGGACGGCAAAGGATGAGATGGTTAGACAGTGTTATCGATGCAATGGACATGGAATTGAGCAAACTCCGGAGGGCAGCAGAAAAGAGGAGGGCCTGGAGTGATGTGGTCCATGGGGTCGCGAAGAGTCAGACTCGACTGTGCGACTGAACAACAAAAGAGTGTTTAGATGCAGAATGATATAGTATAGCCCAATCTTGTCAGATCTCAGAAGTTGAGCAGGGGTCAGTACTTGGATGAGAGACCAGCCAGTGTTCCCTCTAAGCTGTGTGCTTGAGCGGCCACTCATTAACACAGGAAGCCCCGCTCAGCAGCAATCCGGAGCCACACAGGGGTCTTGCGCTGCCCATTGACCATTTTAAGATGACATCTGCTCAGGGTGTGAACTGCTCCACTCAGCAGGGGAGAAAAATTAGAGGGAGCATTGGAGACCACCAAGGAAGACTCTGCAGAGGCAGGCAATGGCAAACCACCTCTGCCTCCCATTCACCTTGGAAACCCTAGGGGGCGTCACCATAAGGTGGCTGTGGCTAGATGGTACTTTACACACACATGACTACTTGCAGCATGATTTGAGTTATGGATGTTTTTTTCTCCATCCTTTCCCCCCCCTCTTGTATTCACAATGCTTTAATAGGTATTTGTAGTGTTTGATACAATTGTACAGTGTGGTTCACACCTGTATTTGTAAGCTGCCTTGAGCCGATGGCAGAAGGCTGGGGTGTACATATTTTAATTAATAAATACATAACATTAGCAGGCGGGGTACGGTGGTGAGAGCATTGTCAGAGGACCAGGGAGACCCGAGTTCCGATTTCCCACTTGCCATGAAACGTACTGGGTGAAACTTGGGCCAGTCACTGCCTTGCAGCTTAACCTACCTCACAAGTTGTTGTTGTTTAGAATTTTATCTTTTATTAAATATAAAGTCCACAAGCAATGAAGAAGCATTGAAGTAATACATAAAATGATGATAAAACAACAGGTTCTACATAACATCAATCATGGGAGATATTACTAAAGCAGTATAGCCTACATAGTAATATAACAGAAAACTGAACATCTGAATTACAACTAGATGTGAGGTTCAAAATCGACTTAAACTGTTCAATGCAGCTAATGATGCATTTAGTATTTTTTTAAATAATTCTTTATTGTTTAATTTCTGGGAGTAAAAATTGTTGGAGGAAATGTGGAGAGGTGGGAACGTTCAGTCATATGTGGTGGGATTGTCCTTTGGTAAAAAAGTTATGGGATCAGATTGGTATAGAAGCGTCAGGGATCATGGGAAGAAGGGTAAGAATAAAGCAATGGAACTTATTAGTCTGGATGGTATAGGGTTAAGGTTAAAAGAGGAATGTAAATGGATTAATTTGATGCTAGTAGCAGCAAGACAAGTGATAGCAAGGAATTGGAAAGAAGCCGAGGAACTGATGATTAATCATTGGAGGGATAAAGTGAATAATATAATAATCTTAGAGTATCTTACAATGAAGATATGTAGAATAAATGGGTTAAAGGTTAGTGAACAGGAGGAGGACTGGTTTAGAAGGATGGCGGGGTATTTGGGAAAGTTTAAAAAATTTGGGATGATTAGTCAGTTAATAGGAAATTGAGAGGTTAATTTGATTATAAGATTAAGATGGAAGTTTAATAGAGCAATAGAGTTGTACTTGGATTGATTGTGATATAATACTGTATGGAATTTTATTAATCTATTGCCTGGAGGTCGCACATGGGTGGTGTTGGTGATGGAATGTTTTATGAAATTAAACAATAAATAATTATTTTTTAAAAGTTGCATTTAGTATTGAGTGAAAAGTCATTGTAAAGTTAAACTGAAATCAAAACTGAAGTGTGTGCCACGACTAGTCCAAGTTTGTGTTGTGAAGTTTCAGAGAATATGTAAGTTGAGGTAATTAACTCACATAAAAAGGAATTGAAGATATATTCGGTTGTGAGGTTGAAGGTTAGTAGATAATATGCGTTCTGGGAAGGGTAGCCATTTTTTATATGAGCCGAGACAAACTGATCCAGAATCAGCTTGTCTTAAGTGGTCTGTGATCTTCTCCATTATGGAGAGGTCCCGAACTTTGGAGTACCACTGGTTGATCATGAGAGATTGATGATGTGAGGATAAAAATGGAGGAGGGGGAAACCATCCATGCCACCTCGAGCTCTTCAGAGTAAGGGCAGTCAAAAAGGGCCGCGGTGGCTCAGCGGTTTAGACGCTGAGCTCCAGACCGGAAGTACGGTAGTTTGGCAGTTCGAGACCCGAGTGCTGCATGATGGAGTGAGCTCCCGTCTCTGGCCCCAGCTCCTGCCAACCTAGCAGTTAGAAAGCAGATAAATAGGTACCGCTTCAGTGGGAAGGTAACAGCGTTCCGTGCCCCTCAGCATTCAGTCATGCCAGCCACATGACCATGGAAAAGTCTTTGGACAGCGCTGGCTCTTCGGCTTCGAAACGGAGATGAGCAGCACCCCCTAGAGTTGGATTCGACTGGCTTTCGAGCAAGTGAAACCTTTACCTTTTTAAAAGCACACTGAACAAATAATATAATGAACAGATCCCTTTGCATGAATACTGCACCCAAGAGCTTCCCGCCGTTAAAAAAGCTATGGTTTCTGCCCATGACCACAACACTGACATTGTCATCGAGATTAATTGTATTTTCCTAAATAAGAATATTGCAGGCTAAATCCAACCTGATTACTATTGTCCTTGAACCAAGCTCACACACCCCATCCCTCAGCGATTCAGCTTGTCAGAATAGGCACAAATCAATTGGGGGGGGGGGCAGATAGTGGAAGCCGAGGAAGGGGAACTGTCTCGACCACCAG
>NW_015170277.1:1509054-1558557 GCF_001447785.1 Gekko japonicus
AAGAAAGAACCAGAAATATTACTTTTGGGACTAAAAATGGAAGAGGTCAATGTGGCAAAAAGGACACTGATGTGGTATATGATTACAACTGCCAGAATGACATATGCTCAAAGTTGGAAGCAAGATAAAGTCCCGGAGATTGGAGATTGGATTAAAAAATTACTTTTTATGGTTGAAATGGACAAGATGACAAGAAAACTTAACAATATGGAAGCAGAAGACTTTTTAGCAGATTGGAAAGATTTAAAAGACTATTTAGAGAAGAATCGGGATGTAAGAGACAACTTATTTTGCTTTAACAATTATTGAGTGTTAAAGTTTAACAATATGGAATAAGAAATAGAGAAATTTATATATGAAGAGATTAGTTACATATTGAATTTATAATGATAAAGGGAAGGAAGAAGGAATTTAAGAATTTTGCAGGAGGTTGTAGCACTGTGGGAAGCTATGCGGGGGGGGGAAGGGAGGAGGGTAGGATAAAAAAGGTATTATAAATGTTGATTTTGAGTGATGATATCCTAAATAAGAATTGTTTAAATAAAAAAAAGGAAGGGCGACCTCTAAGGAATACCTGAGCCGGGTTGCAGAAGCAGGTAATATTAAAACCACCGCTCTGAAATGTCCTAGCTCCACTAGGGGTCGCCAGAAGTCATCTTGAGTTCCAGGCTTGCAAGCGTACACACACACACCTCACAAAAAAGAGGGAAAATTTGTGCCAAAGGAAAAACAGGATGTTACTTCATGAGGCCTCGCACTGTCCTCAAGGCGTCTTCAAGTTTCTAGCCACCACAATAAGCAGTATCTTATGTATAAATACATGTAAATGCTAAGTAGGATTAATATGTTGACTTTGACAGCCAGTTTGTTGTCGTGGTTAGGAGCGCGGACTCTGATCTGGGAGAACCAGGTTTGATTCCTCACTTCTCCACAGGCAGCTGCTGGTGTGACCTTGGGTCAGTTACAAGTTCTCTCAGAGCTGTTCTCTCAAGGGCAGTTCTCAAAAGAGCTCCCTCAGACCCACCTCCCTCACAGAGTGTCTGTTGTGGGGAGGGGCAGGGAAAGGAGTTTGTCAGCCGCTCTGAGACTCCTTCAGGTAGTGAAGGGTGGGGTATGACTCCAACCTCCTCCTCCGCCTTCCATTTGAGGGGATGCTTTATTACTGAGATACCCCAAATAGACCTCTCAGAAGCAGCCCAATGGGAAATTCGCTCTTGTGTTCTTAAAATTAAATGGGGCAGACAGAGGGTTTGTATGCATATGCCTCTGTGGATAAATTCCTGGACCTTCCCTTCCCAAAGACCTCATGCAGGAGCAGAAGCGAAAATCAAAACACACCCAACGCAGCAGAACACTGAATTATCACTGACGTAACCTTTTCAAATTCCGGGAGGCGGCCATGTGATGGCAAAACCAGGAGTCCTTGAGAATCTTAAAGGTTCGAGTGCACCTTTTAATGGAAATCAGATATTTAGACTCGGTATATGGAGGCTGCTGTCCATTGGATGCTCAAAGAGAGAGAGGTTATGTTGGGATTGGGGGAAAAAGATTTCACACGAGATTTAACCGTAACTCTGTTAAGAATGCTTTTAATGTGCCGCGAAACCTATCGGCCTGCCTGATCTGGGGCTTTTGCGCGGCCATTAACAGTGCCAAGTTATTGGACCGGCTGCCAGTAGAACTGCCTGACTCCTGCCAAACACTAAACTTCCTAAGCCAGGGATCCCATCTGGGAAACCGTCCAAGCTCCTGAAAGCTCCGCTAACAGTGATGTAGGCTGGTAGCCTCCGTCCCTTCTCAAAGCCAGCTTTGATTTCTGGGACTTTTTGTCAGTCGGCAAACATTTTCAGTTCGACAACTGGAACTGGTTCTTACATCAGTATATAATTTAATTCTCAGCACGGCAAAATCTGTGGATAGTTAAACCCAGAGATTGGAGCCATGAACAGAGAAGACAGCTCTTTCTACAAACCTGAGGAAAGGCCCAGGTTTGCAGAGAAATCTGAAATTGGGGGGGGGGGGATGGAGGTGTAAAAACAACAAATAGAGAAGAGAAGCAACACCTGTAGCTGTAAGAAACAGATGTCCTCTCAGTGGCAATTATGGGGGTTGCTAGGAAACCACAATAGTACTGTTAGCCTTCTAGTTCTGACATATGCTGGTAAAAGGTAGGGGGAGGATTCAGGCCCTCTCCAGGGCTATTTTGGCCTTTGAAGGTGGACTCGTTGGGGCCAGCCCCAGCAGCAACCACCCAATGACTTAATATCGCACAACTTGCATGTCTCATCCAGGACTAGCTGCTTGCTACTGTTCAGCAGCAGACACAAAAGCCAGTGTGATGTAGTGGTTAGTTTCAGACTACTTTCTGGAAGATCCGCTCTACCATGGAAGCTCACTGAGTGACCTTGGGCCAGTAACACACAGTTCTCAGCCTAACCTACCCCACAGGGTTGTTGTGAGGATACAATGGAGGGGAGGAAGATGACATAAGCTGCTTTAGGTCCCCACCGTGGAGAAGGGTGAGGTGGAAATGAAGTAAATAAATAATAAATACAGCTAAAGATAGGGGGGACAGATAAAAGATAGGTTGGTTAGTAGGTGGGTGGGGAGGGAGGGAGGGAGGGAGGGAGAGGGAAATACAGGGGAAAGTGAGGTGCCCCTACAAGTCCTTGAGGGTTCTCCACCAGGCAACTCGGCCCAGCAGCTGGCACCCACCACGCAACTGGACCACAGTTTTCCTGCAGAAAAGCTGCCAGGGGGAGGGAGTGGAGGAGGAAAAGCTGAAGACAGGGAGGAAGATAAAGGTGGGTAGGTTGATGGGTGGGAAGGAAAGAAGGAAACAGGAAAAAGGAGAGAGGCCATGGGGTCTTTCAGGGAAAGGGAAGAGGAAATAGCGTGGGGGAGGCTGAGATTACATTCCCCCTCCCCGTCCACAACTCCTCGCTGGTCTCCTGCTTGTCTCATTTAAAGTCTGTCCTAAAAGTGTTCAGGTATTAAGCATGAGGTAGCAGAGCGGGAAGCTACCTGCAGGTAAGAAAATCTTGCGGTGTTGCCATTTCTGTAACTTTAAATCCAAATATACAATAAAGGGTAAAATCAAACAAACAAAATTACTCGTGCCTTACCTCTTCAAGCAGCAAGTAGTTCCAGGGGCAGTCCTTACCCTTTGGGGGAAAGGCAACTGGAACCAAATGGCATGCTTGTAATATCTGCAGTATTTACAAACGCGACACCAACGGAATACAGGTGGAGGTGAAGAGGTGTGCACACGGGGAAGCTGATCTGCTACCCCACATCAGATTCCCAGACAGAGGGATCCTGCACCCCCAAAGGAGCCAGCTCAAAGCTGTCCATCTGTCTTCTGTCTCTTTCTGCCAGACTAACAACTGCTGTTTCTTCCCACACGCACCTCTGCCCTTTCCCTCAGCTGAGAGGAGGCTAGATTCCTCAAGCTCGAACAGATATTTGAACAAAGCCATTAGAAAGTTTTTGGGCAGGAACGCACAGGAACGGAGTTCCAGCTGGCTCCCGAGTTGGCCACACCCAGAAGGAACTCATTAGCATAATAGGCCACACCCAGCAGCAGAAACTCATTAGGACTGGCTACATTAGGGGTGTGTGGCCTAACATGCAAAGGAGTTCCTGCTACAAAAAAAGGCCCTGGGTTTTGACAACAGACAAGGCAAACAGAATAACAAGCAAAAGGTGGGTGTGTCTGGATGACCACACTTCTGCGAACATGGGGTGTGTGGCCTAATATGCTAATGAGCTGTGCTGTCAGGGGTGTGTCCTAATAAGCAAATAAATTTCTGCTGTTGGGTATGGCCTATTTTGTTAATGAGTTCCTGCTGGGCTTTTTCTACAAAAAAAGCCCTGGAAACCACTGTTGAATTATCCCCCACTGAGGAAACATCCGCCGTCTTGAAAGAACATTACCATTTTTTTTTGTCAGAGTCCAAAGGGCCTCGCCTTCCTGGTCTGCTGTGGTCAAAAGGTCCCGCAGTATTCAAAGGATGCTTCCACACATTTTCCTCTGCCTCTGCTTCCAAATGAGGGCACGGGTGTTGAACTCATTTGTTATGAGGCCCAGATCTGACATAAATGAGACCTTGTTGGGCCAGGCCACATGTGTCATAAAATGTTATGCCAGGTAGCAGAGATATAAACTTTATAAAGGACACAAACACAAAGGGTTTTTTTTACTTAAAATAAAAACGTGCTTAAAACATTAGCACTCTTGCAATGTTTTGTTTACTTAACAGTGTCTGATAACTGACACCTCTTGCTCTGAATTATTGCATCAAAGTGTCTGTGCTGTTGTAATCTTGAGTATGCTGTTCAGGTGTGTATCTGTAAGCTGCAAACCTACGGTGACGCAGCAGCAGCAGAACTGGAAGAAGAAGCAGAAGACAGCCAGTTTCACTGCGGGCCTGATAGAAGCCCTCCGGGGGCTTGATCTAGCCCCTGGGCCGCATGGTTGACACCCCTGGTTCAGAACATCCACATGAGACCATCTTCTAATTGCCCTCAGCACAATCTCAGTCAAGCCTAGGTTACTATGATATTTTCTGAAAGAATTCAGCCTGAGCACATTAGAGGGCTTTTAAAAAATGTTGTGCTATAGCACTATAGCATTATAGAGCCATAGCAGTTTTTTTAAAACAAAAAATATCTCCAGTGGCATGGCAGGGAAAATTGGTGGGTGGGCTGAAGGGCACTGGCGCTGACGTGGGGAGGATCTTTGAAAATGTTGCTATAGCGCTAATGCTACAGTGCTATCACGTTTTTTAAAGCCCTCTGAGGCTGCCGTGGGGGGAACTGCAGGGCAAATGGCAGCTAATGGAAGAAAGTATGGCAAAAAAAATTCCTGTGAGGATGCTCCATTGCCAATGCAGAAGCAGCTATCAATGCAGAACAGGGAATTTTGACTGCGTGTAAGCAGTCAATGATTTGATTGTTTGGTGGAGTGGTTCAGTGTCCGGACTCTAATCTGGGAGAACCGGGTTTGATTCCCCACTCCCCCACTTGCAGCTGCTGGATGACCTTGGGTAAGCCACAGTTCTGACCAGAGCTGTCCTTGAAAGAGCAGTCCTCAAAAGAGCTCTCTCAGCCCCACCTACCTCACAGGGTGTCTGTTGTGGGGAGGGGAAGGGAAAGGAGTTTGTAAGCTACTCTGAGACTCTGAGTATACACACTCTTGAGTATAAATCCAATCTCCTCCTTCTCCTCCTCCTCCTCCTCCTTCTTGTGGCACAAGCTTTCAAGGGCCAGAGCCTACTTTGGTGACAGGGTTTGACTTCAGCCCCCTTGATACCAAACCCACTCACATTGGCCAGACATCAATCTCACAACAACAACATACAAAGTGGCATAAAAACAATGCAAAGCAGATCCAGAACAAAGTGTCATCAAAAAGCTATCAGCTATATTGGTGGTGGAAAGTACCATCCAATTGCAGCCGACATAAGAACATAAGAGAACATAAGAACATAAGAGAAGCCAAGGTTGGATTCAGGCCAATGGCCCATTCAGTCCAACACTCTGTATCACACAGTGGCCAGAAATACCAGTGCCATCAGGAGGTCCACCAGTGGGGCCAGGACATTAGAAGCCCTCCCACCGTTGACCCCCCCAAGCACCAAGAAGACAGAGCATCACTTGCCCCAGAGCCCCTAGCTATACCTTACGGCAACCCTGTAGGGTTTTCAAGACATGCGACAATCCAAGGTGGCTTGCCCTTGCCTGCCTCTGCGTTACGACCCTGGACTTCCCTGGTGGTCTCCCATCCAAATCCTAGTTGGATATTACTTGATGCTGTCCAGTGACAGTGCTTGCATAAGCTGCTAACCCGTCTTCAGAAGACAGGGGTGCAATTTTATATTGCAACCTACTTGTTAGGGATAATTAAGGCTCAATGTTTACTCAACCTGTTAAATAATTTTAAAAGGCTTCAGTTGCTTTAAAACAAACAAAACCCAGTTACTCAGGCAACAGAGTTAAACAGGCAAGTAAGAAGTTTGACTACTTTGCAAAAAACAAACAAACAACCCAGGTGGTAAGCTTCATAAAAAAAGAAACTTTCTCCCTGCCTTTGGCCAGCAGTGGATGCCTCTTCTGAGACGTGGCCCACCGGGATATGTTTTATTGATTTATTGACATTATTCATAGTCCGCCTTTCTCACTGGGACTCAAGATGGATTATTTATTTATTTAGACTTATATCCCACCTTGCCTGACGGGAGGCTCAAGGCGGTGTACAGTGGGTTAAAAACTACAATAAAACACAGATAAAATTCCACAGACAATTCCAAACAATAATATACAGAGTGCAGATTAAGTGCAGACGGCCATCGTTGTGAGATGGTCCAGTATAACTAGACCAGTATCCCCGGTTGTTCGTAATGCCGGTAACATGTGGGCCATGATAGATCAATTTGTTGTAGCTCGTTCATCAGTGGCGGCTCCTAATCAAAGGCCTGGTGGAAGAGCTCCGTTTTACAGGCCCTGCGGAACTGTAGAAGGTCCCACAGGGCCCTGATGTCCTCCGGGAGCTAATTCCACCAGTGTGGAGCCGCCAGAGAAGGCCCTAGATCTGGTGGTGGCCAATCTGGCATCTTTTGGACCGGGAAGAGTCAGGCGGTTTTGGGTCCCCAACCTCAGTGCTCTCTGGGGAACATGTGGGGAAAGGCGGTCCCTCAGGTAGGCAGGCAGGCCCCCAGCCGTATAGGGCTTTAAAGGTCAAAACCAGCACCTTGAAGCGAATCCGGTATGCTATTGGCAACCAGTGCAATGCCTTCAGCACAGGCTGGATGTGCTCTCGAGTGGAGAGGCCCATCAACAGCCCGGCTGCCGCATTTTGCATTCGCTGCAGCTTACACGGAGTGAGCCAATACAATCAATAAGATGGGACATTCAATAAACAATGAAATAGGATTTGGGTCAAAGATCCATCCTGGAGTCCAAAAACAGAACTGAAACAGAGCACAAGTGTCAACATGACATGTTAAATTATGTAAGACTGCACAACGGGAACCAAACCACAGCAAACTATACACAGTAGTGCAGACCACAGTTCCCAATAATATTTATTTACAATAATTTATCCAATATGTGTCTGTTATGTCTTAAGTTAATAAAGCAATGTTTAGCTTAAGCATAAGTTCTAGTAAAACAAGCGGTGTTTGGATTAAAGAACTGGCCAATCAGAGAAGCCTATGTTTTCGGCGGGAACCACTCTCATAGGTTCCAAGCCCTGTGTTTCTATTGGTTGTTATCTGTTTGTTGGGTGTGGTTTACCCCTGTTCAAATCATATATAAGTCAGTCTGGTTCTATGCTGTTCTGTCTTGTGCTGCTATGAGCTGAATAAACATGAATCGCTTGTTTAAGAGCTGCCTCGATATCCATAATAGTGTCCATCACGCAAAACAGAGTAGACATGCTTTCCCGACTCACATGCGAATTTGTACAGATCTATAAGAGAACAGATGACTGGCCTGAAGTCACCCGATGAATTTCATGACTAAACGGGATTCGAATCTGAGTCTCCCTGTCCATCCCCTGCCTCTTTTGCCAAAATATAAAGTGAAAGCAGGCATCTCCCATTTCTAGCTCAAAATACAATAAGAAGTGTCACATGCAGCACTGATAGATAAGAACTTTTGTTCCTTACATAAAAGTGTTTTATTTTTTGCTCAGGCGATCGGAGCCAATGAGTCACCCAATGTTCTTGGTTTGGATACGATCACTTTTGCATGGGCAGGTATCATTATTCTCCCCCCCTCCCCAAATTGCACACATGGGGGGTGATTGGCACATGGGCTGCCTCCTCACAAGCCAAATGGCACTTAAAAAAAATAACAGAGGGCAGGTCCTTCTGTGACCAGGGAACTTGGTTTGCAAGTCCATTAAAGCACTTCTCGGTGCATGTTGGAGGAAGAAAAATAGGGCCAGCGGATAGTTTAATGATGGATTTCATGATGTAAACATCCGTCACTAACGGCAATGAAACTTCCAACGTGCCTTCCGCACAGAGCATTAAAGAGCTATTAAATTCACCATTAGTAGCACCGCAGGCGTCTCGTCCGGAGACGTTAATAGCAACTGCATTGACTGTCTCAGCCGCCCGCTGGCAATGTATTGTTTTCAGGGATATTAGCAGGGCACTTAACAGCGATACCGGCCTTGTGTTTCAGCTCCCAAAGAAAGCCATGATCCAAACCACTTCACTGGGCAAGGTTCCGCTATTGGGGACTCAATTAACTCAGTTTGTCCCAAGAGAATACTTTGGTCAATAAAACCAGGGGGGAGTTGGAACGAGGATGCAAGAACGTGCTACTATTCACATCGACTGTTGCCAGCTGCTTAAAGTAGGGCCAATCCCATTAGTGAGGTTAACAGCCTCTGGGGCAGAGTGGCTAAGAGGACAAGCAAAGATTCAGGAGGTCCCTGGGTCAAACTATGCATCGGTCCCAAGCTCAGTAGATCAGGGGTGTCGAACTCATTTGTTATGAGGGTCGGATCTGACCTTGTTGGCCCGGGCCATGTGTGCCATAAAATGCAATGCTGGGTAGCGGAGATATAAACTTTATAAAGGACAGAAACACAAAGATTTTTTGTTACTTAAAATAAAAACATGCTTAAAGCATTACCTCTGTGATCTGCAAACTTACTTTTGCTTTATTGATATTCACCACACAAATCTGATGCTCAGGGTTCTGAGTCTAGGACCCAGGTTAAAACATGAGATGGCTGAGCGATTAAGAGAGTCTGGCGAAGCAAGCTATGATGCAGCAGCAGCAGAACTGGAAGCAGGAGATGGCCAGTTCCACTGAGGGTCTAATGGAAGCCCTCCGGGGGGGGGCCTGATCCGGCCCCCGGGCCGCATGCTTGACATCCCTGCAGTAGATGGACGTAGGCACTCTCAGCTCCCGTGTGCAAAATGACAATCACAAGGCGTACACCGAGCTTTAATCTCTTTGCCAAGCAGTGCGGGAATTGCTACTGCTGAGAGCACAACACGGATCATCCAGCAAAGCAGGAAAGCATGCATGCACAACGGCATTTCAGTCTGAGGCAAACGTGCCGGTCTTGGAAGACACGTACAGGAACAGCGTTAGGAAGGGGTGTGGACTGAAACAGAACAGACCACACGTGAAGCAACCGGTTTGCAGGAGTCACGTTCCCTTGAATAAAACGGAGTGAGAACAGTCGCAAGTCTGGTCAGGAGAATGCCGTGGAAGTGTAGAGACTGCGTTCTAAAATTAAGTGTGTCCTAATTAAAGTCTATTAATATGCTGGCCAGGCTTTCCCAGAGTTGTAGGGCAATGCTTTTAAGTATAGCACTGGCATATTTTCACATGTTAAAATTCCAGCTCTGCTATCTTTTTTTTTAAAAAACCCATCTTGTGAACAAGAAATGGATCAGAGGGGATATTCAGATGAATTCCTAATGGCCGGGAATACCAAGGGCAGGAGCAAGTGTCCTTCCCCTCCTTCACGGCTCCAAATGCACCATTTTGCTTTCTCCCATGGAACAGTTTCTATTCACCCTTATGATGAATGGCTGCACTTTGAGATACTGTTATGACGGAAGCCAGGCCACCTCCCTCACCCACCTGCAGACAGCTGCCCATCCCTCACTAAGAGAGGACCTTCCCTGGAGTTTTTGCAAAGCTTATCCTTCCAGACGCAGTCATGAAGCATTACCTAATGGCTCTGTTCTTTCTTTTAAAAGCACAGAGCTGATTGGAGCTTTCCCTCCCCGTAGAAAACATGACTGCCCACCTGCTTAAAGGAAGCAACTTTGATCTACCAAGTCAGTAGAAGAGTTAGTCCAATAATGGCTTAGTGTAATGGTCAGAGTACTGGATTAAAACATTGAGAGACCCAGGTCTGAATTCCACTCATGCCATGGAAATTTACTGGGCGACCTTGGGGGTCACACTTTCTAGCCCAACCTACCTCACAGGGTTGTTGTGAGGCTGAAATGGAAGCAATGTGAGAACAATGAAAGCTGCTTTGGGTCTTCATTGGGGAGAAAGGCAACGCATAAATAAAGTGGATAAATTAGGAGCTACTAAGCCAGGGGTGTCAAACATGCAGCCCGGGGGCCAGATGAGGCCCCCAGAGGGCTTCTATCAGGCCCGCAGTGGAACTGGCTGTCTTCTGCTGCTTCTTCCAGTTCTGCTGCTGCTGCGTCATCGTAGTTTTGCAGCTTACAGATACACACCTGAACAGCATACTCAAGACTGCAACAGCACAGACATTTTGATGCAATAATTCAGAGCAAGAGGTGTCAGTTATCAGACACTGTTAAATAAGCAGAATATTGCAAGACTGCTAATGTTTTAAGCATGTTTTTATTTTAAGTAAAAAAAACACCTTTGTGTTTGTGTCCTTTATAAAGTTTATATCTCTACTACCTGGCATTACATTTTATGACACACATGGCCCAGCCCAAGGAGGTCTCATTTATGTCAGATCCGGCCCTCCTAACAAATGAGTTTGACACCCCTGTACTAAGCATTTTAAGGATTTTGTTGACGCTGCTGATGGAAGAACAGGCTGACATGGTATAAAAAAAAGATGCCTTCATTACATTCGGCAGAAGGCACCTTCCCTTTTAGCCAATCTAGCTGTGCTGATCAATACTACTGTAACCTCTGTACTTGGCTGCTGTAGCACACTCTACAAGAAACCACCCTTGAATGCAACTCAGAGCCATTCTGAATACATTACAGCTTGGGTCACGTACGCATGAGATTGCCTTCTACTGAATCATACCGCTGATCCAAATGTCAGTATCATCTACTACGAATGGCGGCAGCTACAGAGGTCTTTTAGATTACTTAACCTTTTGATTGAAAGCGCTATGGATTGAACCTGAGAATATTTGTATATATAGCGAGAGAATCAATACTGCTAAGGAACCTCCATGTACAGAAGCAGTCAGCCCCTGAATCCCAGTGCCAGGAAGCCAAGATTAGGGGAAGATCTTGGCCTCTGTGCTCTGTTGTTGGCCCTCCAGAGGAACTGGTTGGCCGCTGTTGCTGGGCTAGATGGACCACTGGTCTGATCCAGCAGGTCTCTTTGTAACTACTCTGAAAAAAGGAAAAGTTTCTTATTGAGAAGTTTCAGCTGTATGGAACAAATTGCTGAGAGGCAGTTTGGTGTAGTGGTTAAGAGCGGTGGACTCTGATCTGGGAGAACTGGGTTTGATTCCCCACTCTTCCACATGTAACTGCTGGTGACCTTGGGTCAGTCACAGTTCTCTCAGAGCTCTCTCAGCCCCACCTACCTCGCAGGGTGTCTGGTGGGGAGAAGAAGGGAAGGGAACTATAAGCCACTCTGAGACTCCGAGTGAATGGTGGGGTATAAATTCTCTTCTTCTTTGCGAGCCAATTTGGTGTAGTGGTTAAGTGTGCGGACTCTAATCTGGGAGAACTGGGTTTGATTCCCCACGCCTCCACTTGCATCTGCTGGATGACCTTGGGCAAGCCATAGTTCTGGCACAACTGTTCTTGAAAAAGAGCAGTTTCTGTCAGAGCTCTCTCAGCCCCACCTCCCTCACAGGGTGTCTGTTGTGGGAAGGGGAAGGGAAAGGAGTTTGTCAGCTGCTCTGAGACTCCTTTGGGTAGTGAAGGGCATAAATCCAATCTCGTCTTCTTTTACCTCACAGGGTGTCTGTTGTGGGGAGGGGGAGGGAAAGGAGTTTGTAAGCCACTCTGAGACTCCTTTGGGTAGTGAAGGGCAGGACATAAATCCAATCTCGTCTTCTTCTTTTTAAAGCAAGCTTCCTTAAGAATCCAGAGAGGAAACAGGGCCCGGTTCTGTAAGAAGTGCACAACTGGTGAGCTCTCATGTAGCTTCTCTTCATCTCAATGAACACACAACAAATCCGAAGTCTGCAAGGCTCTTTTTAATAGTCATCTACAAAGGCCAAGGGGCCTTTCAGGTTGAGATATGAATTTATATTCTGCAGTACAAACAGCATTCAATTGGCTCTTCTTTGTGTGACCTTTTCCACTGGCCCCTCTTATGCTTTCAATACCCGGTAAAGGTTACAGGAGCGGCAACCCACTGGTGCGGAATGTGGAAATACCTGTAATTCTCTCCCATGCCACCGTTCATTTTAATATGTGAACTGATCAGCTCGTCAATTAGAGGCCCGAGGTGGTACCCTTCTGCCGTCTACAAAAAGGAGAGAATGGGGAGGGGGCGGAAGGGAAGGGGCTGCCCTTGAGAGAGACTCCCACAGGTTTCCGGAGGAGTTCCCGCCTCTTGGCCCGCCGTGTGGGCTTTGTGTATAAAGCCTCTTTTACAGAAGGATACAAAAGCAGCCTACGTTTCGCCGCCAACAGGAATCAGGAGTAATTAGTTTGTAACACGATTCCCGCATCGGTTTAGTCATTAACAAGGGTGCGAGAAACGGTTCACATTCTTTCAAAGCTGCTAATTTTAGACGGACGGAGGCAAGTCACAGTTTGATACCCATGCCTCCCCAGCACAAGCCCCTGCAGTCACTCAAGTGTTCGTACTGAACAAGGAGTCCCGAGCGCACAGAGCAGAACGCGAGCTTTTTAACCTCTGTGGTGGCTTTGGGGCATGCCTCAGTCCAGTTTCCACAACAGTGCCATAGGGCCCCCCTCAGTTCAGGAGGAAGCAGGCCTTCGGGGTGGGGGGTGGGGAATCACTCAGGGAGGTAGCCGCCTCACTGCATGCCAAACCACTGCTCTTGGTCGGCCCACTGGGCGGCCTCGCTGTCGCTGCCTTCCAAATCGCCCTCTTCCCCGCTCCCTTCCATGTCATCCACGTCTTCCTCCTGGGTAGCATCTGTGGGGCTTTCCTCTTTTTCCATCTTCTGCATCCCCTCCAGGGACTTCTGATCATTGGGATCCAAGCTAGGGGGACAGAAAACAGAACATAAGGACATGAGAGAAGCCAAGGTTGGATCAGGCCAGTGGCCCATCCAGCCCAGCACTGTGTCACACAATGGCCAGAAATACCAGGTGCCAGGTAGGAGCTTTCGTGAGTCACTGCTCACTTCTTCAGATACAGGTTGAGAAGTGAGCAGTGACTCACGGAAGCTCATGCCCTGCCACATATTTTGTTAGTCTTGATGGTGCTCCTGGACTCTTGCTCTTTTCTACTGCTACAGATAGACTAACATGGCTACCCATCTAAATCTTAAAAGAGTTTGGCATCTGAACACTGTAAGGTCCATGAACATAAGAGAAGCCATGTTGGATCAAGGCCAATGGCCCACCCAGTCCAACACTCTGTCACACAGTGGCCAAAATACCAGGTGCCATCAGGAGGTCCAGCAGTGGGGCCAGGACACTAGAAGCCCCTCCACTGTTGCCCCCGCCCCAACCACCAAGAACACAGAGCATCCCTTGCCCCAGACTGAGAGTTCCTGTCTATACCTTGTGGGTAAGAGCCACTGGTGGACCTCTGCTCCAGATGCTTATCTAATCCCCTTTTGAAGCTGTCCATGCTTGTAGCTGCCACCACATCCTGCGGCAGTGAATTCCATGAGTTCATGACTCTTTAGGTAAAGAAGTCCTTCCTTTGATCTGTTCTAAGCCTATTGCTCATTAATTTTATTGAGTGTCCATAAGTTCCTGTATTGTGAGAAAGGGAGAAAAGTACTTTTCTCTACCTTCTTTATCCCATGTAGAATTTTGTAAACCTCTATCATGTCACCCCTCAATTGTAATTTCTCCAAGCTAAAGAGCCCTAAACATTTTAACCTTTCTTCATAGGGAAGGTGCTCCACTCCCTTAATCATTTTAGTTGTCTTTTTGGTACCTTTTCCAATGCTATATCTTTTTGAGTCATGGTGACCAGAACTGTAAACACTATTCCAAATGAAGCCGCACCATAGATTTATTACAGGGACATTATGAGACTGGCTGATTTAAGAACATAAGAGATGCCAATGTTGGATCAGGCCAAAGGTCCATCCAGTCTAACACTCTGTATCACACAGTGGCCAGAAATACCAGTGCCATCAGAGGTCCACCAGTGGGGCCAGGACATTAGAAGCCCTCCCACTGTTGGCCCCCCCAAGCACCAAGATGACAGAGCATCACTTGCCCCGGAGCCCCTATCTATACCTTGTGGCTAAGAGCCACTGATGGACCTCTGCTCCATATGCTTATCTGATTCCCTTTTGAAGCCGTCCATGCTTGTAGCCACCACCACTTCCTGCGGCACTTTTATTCCAAGTGTTAATCACTCTTTGGGTGAAGAAGTACTTCCTTTTATCTGTTCTAACCCGACCGCTCAGCAATTTCATGGAGTGCCCACGAGTTCTTGTATTGTGAGAAAGGGATAAAAGTACCTCTTTCTCTACCTGCTCTATCCCATGCATAATCTTATAAACCTCAATCATGTCACCCCTCAGTCGTCGTTTCTCCAAGTTAAAGAGCCCTAAGCGCCTTAACCTTTCCTCATAGGGAAAGTGTTCCAACCCTTTTATCATTCGAGTTGCCCTTTTCTGCACTTTTTCCAAAGCTATAATATCCTTTTTAAGGTGTGGTGACCAGAATTGCACACAGTATTCCAAATGAGGTCGCACCATTGATTTATATAGGGGCATTATGATATTGGCTGATCTGTTTTCAATACCCTTCCTAATAATCCCCAGCATAGCACTGGCCTTCTTTATTGCAGTCACACACTGTCTCGACAGTTTCAGTGAGTTATCTATTACAACTCCAAGATCTCTCTCTTGATCAGTCTCTTCCAGTTCAGACCCCATCAACGTGTATTTATATTTAGGATTTTTGGCTCCAATGTGCATCACCTTGCACTTGGCCACATTGAACCCCATTTGCCATGTTGACGCCCACTCGCCCATCTTTGACAGATCCCTTTGGAGTGCCTCACAATCCTCACTGGTTTTCACTACCCTAAACAACTTTGTATCATTTGCAAATTTAGCCACTTCACTGCTTACTCCCAACTCCAAATCATTAATGAACAAATTAAAAAGCAGTGGACCAAGTGCTGATCCCTGCGGTACCCCACTGCTTACCCCCCTCCACTGAGAGAACTGCCCATTTATACTCACTCTTTGTTTTCTATTAATTAGCCAGTTTTTGATCCATAAAAGGACTTGTCCTTTTATCCCATGATTTTTGAGCTTACTTAGGAGCCTTTGATGAGGAGCCTTTGATTTGTTTTCAATCACCTTCCTAATAATCCCCAGCATCACATTTCACTTTTCTATTGCAGTCACACACTGAGTTGACATCTTCAGTGAGATATCTACACGACTCCAAGGTCTCTCTTCTATCTGCTGGTCAGTTACAGCCAGTTCGGACCCCATCTATGTATATTTATAGTTAGGATTTTTGGCTCCAATGTGTATTACTTTGCACTTGCTCACGTTGAACCTCATTTGCCACACAGACACCCACTCACCCAGCCTCAACAGATCCCTCTGGAGCACCTCACAGTCCTCCCTCGTTCTCACCGCCCTGAACAACTTACTGACATCTCCAGTCTTAAGTTACTTCATTGATTACTCCCAACTCCAAATCATTACTTCATTGATTACTCCCAACTCCAAATCATTAATGAACAAGTTAAAAAGCACTGGCCCTGTGGTACCCCACTGCTTACCACCTTCCACTATGAAAACTGCCCATTTATACTCTGTGCTTCCTGTTAATTAACCAGTTTTTAATCCACAAGGGGACCTGTCCTTTTATCCTATGACTGCTGAGTTTACTTAAGAGCCTTTTATGAGGAACTTTATCAAAGGTTTTCTGGAAGTCTAGGTAAACAACATCTACTGGATCACCTTTGTACACGGTTTATATTTTATTTTTTTGGCCCCCCGTAGGGGAAATTTTTTATTTGCATTTTCTACAAACTATAACAGAAATATAGGGAGGGGAATTCTACAAACTAAAGGGAGAAAAGTAAAAAGAACCTAACTAAAAGCCCAAGTGTTGGAGGTTATACAATACTTATAAAAACACTAATTGCTCTGTAACTAGTTACTTTCAGACATGAGGGGTATTCAAAAATAATCGTGTCTAGATCAATATCAGCTTGTCTGACCAAACAAAGAGTACTTCCATCGTTGCATCATGCTTACAGGCTTCAGAAGACAATGACACCATATTATACACTTACAACCCCCCCTTAGATATTTTTAATTTGGAACCCAGTCTCTTCAGTGAGTAAAAAACAGTCAGATTTATTTCTCCTTCTCTGTTGTCAACCTTCTTATCTTCTTTCCTCTGTAGCTCCCATCGCTTAAAAAAACAACAACTGGCCATTCTGCTAGCTAGTCCGCTTTTTTCCAACTATTACTTGCTTTTCTGAGATCAAAAGAGTCCTTCCTTCTGTTGTTTTAAACATGTGCTTATCGGTGAAACAAACTGCATCCTCTGCAGGCTGATTATATTCTCCGGGCAAGTCCAAGTCCAACCCTTCGCTCAAGAAAAAACGCTTTTCAATCAGCCTGCCCATTCAACAATACTCCAGAATCTCCTTAAACAATCCACAGGACCCCATGATCAAAAAGTCACAACTTCTCCGTTGGAAACACCGTCCCTTTAAGAATATAGCCACGTTAGAAAATAGTTCCCATCCGGTGCATCCTGGAAACCAGAAGTGGGCAGACAACTTCAACCTGCAGGCAGGAAGAGTCCATGATTTTGGCTAGGTCACATGATCCAGCCAGCCGTTTTCCCTCTTCCTGAAGAAAGCTTGGTTCCTGCTTACTCCTGCACCACAATCGCCATCTTTGGGGGATGTTTACATTTGCCGACAAAATGCCAGAGTCCTGAAGGTCTGTTAAAAACGCTTAAAATTTTGTGGAAAACTCTCTGTTATAGTCCATTGCTGCTGTTTACTCAGTCCCCCCAGTCGTAATTCCGCCTCATTAGATCGTTTAGGGGGTAGGGCGTCCCCTCCCCCTTGTATTGGGGGGGGGGGCTTCGCATCAGGGCTTTGATGTCTCGCTTCAACTTTAACTCACTCATCAGTCTTCAAGACGATCCAACAGGTCTCCCTGGGATCTCGCTAGGCAGAGATAAATCGCTGCACCGCCATACGCTTGTCCCGGTGTGCACTTTGAGTCCAATATTGGGAATCAGGGCAGGACCTTCAGGGCAGAGAGTAGCCCCCCTTTGCCGGCCGTTTGCCGGAGGAAGGGCTCTCCAGAAGCCCCATGGCTAGGAGCCTACTGAAGGGGCTCCAGGGGGAGCGCGGACAGTTGCACCCCCTCCCATCCACTGATTCATGGCATGCGTCTCTCGGAGCTGCGAGAAGACGCGGCCATCGTTAAAGCGCCGAAAACGGAAGCTCCCTGTCCACATGTTTATTCACCCCCTCAAGAACTCTAAAAGGTTATAGAACAAGTTGGGTGGCCGCGTTAGTCTGTCTGTAGCATACAGCAGTCTGTCTGTAGCACTATAAACAGAGAGCAAGAGTTGAGTAGCACTGAAAAGATTAACAAAATTTGTGGCAGGGAATGAGCTTTCTTGAGTCGCTGCTCACTTCCTTCAGATGTGTGAAGATAACCCCTTCAGAAGTGCTAAGAACAAGCAAGCAAACAATACTTAGAAGTAAGCACATAAAGTGACGTGATTTTAACTAGTAGCCTGAACATTTGGGCAATGGGCCAACCAACTTCAACTAGCCTCTTGCCCAGCCAGCTTCCTTATGGCAAAACCATTTGCTCAGAGTGAAAATCAACAAGTATGCAGCCTGCCAGATTACTCAAAAGTTTCCTGTTGCACACAAGAACACAAAGATCCTAGGATACAAGAGAAGACAGGCGTCTCTTCAACTGGGGAAATCAGAACCTGGGCATCTTTTAGGAGCACTGTTAGACCACTCAACGTGCAAACGTACATGATAAAAAGAATGACAGAAAACCTGCGCCATTTACAACTACTGGAAGCAGGTATCTCCACAGAGTAATTCATGAGCACCAAGGGTCACACAGCACTTGCTAGACAACGGAAGCTTGTGGTTCTCAGAAACTTACCTTAGAGCAATACTATACTGGTCCATGGCTTCTTGATACTCATTAACAGCTACCAGGAAATCCCCTAACATTCGATGCAGAATGCAGTCACTCTGATTGGCCAGGGCATTCCTTAGCAAAGCAATCCCGTCTTCGTATTTCTGTTCTCGGCCTGTCAACAAGGAGAACTTTTAACTTAGAAGAAACACCTTTTAGACAGAATACGCAACTCCTCACTGAGTAACATCAGGGAGGCTTGGTTAGCAATGCACAGTACTTGCAATTAAATGACAGGTTCCTTCTATAAAACGAAGAAGGGGAAAACGAAGGAAATTAAGACGGCCAGCAGCTGGAAGCCAGCATGAGACATGAAAAACCAAGGAACTGTAAATCAAAATATGGCTATTGTTTGTTTGGAAGAGGTCCATCAGTGGCTATTAGCCACAAGGTATAGATAGGGGCTCTGGGGCAAGTGATGCTCTGTCTTCTTGGTGCTGGGGGGGGGGTCAACAGTGGGAGGGCTTCTAATGTCCTGGCCCCACTGGTGGACCTCCTGATGGCACTGGTATTTCTGGCCACTGTAAGAACATAAGAGACACCAATGTTGGATCAGGCCAAAGGCCCATCCAGTCCGATACTCTCGTGTATACCAGGTGCCGTCAGGAGGTCCACCAGTGGGGCCAGGACATTAGAAGCCCTTCCACTGTTGACCCCCCCCAAGCACCAAGAAGACAGAGCATCACTTGCCACAGAGCCCCTATCTATACCTTGTGGCTAATAGCCACTGATGGACCTCTGCTCCATATGCTTATCTAATTCCCTTTTGAAGCTGTCCATGCTTGTAGCCGCCACCACCTCCTGTGGCCTTTGGCCTGATCCAACATTGGTGTCTCTTATGTTCTTAATTGAAGCTGCTCCTCCCAGCTCCATGGTGGCTGAGCGCGTGGTGGGGATGTTATTCAGGTTAACTGGGGTGGTTACCCCAGTTACCACTAGTTAGCAGAGTGCTTAAATAAAGCTGCAAATGCAGCAGCGCCACTTTACTAAGGTTACTCAGTTTACAAAGCTACACAGAGCCGCACTGCAAGTTTAGAAGAAACATACTTCTCTCTTTATTTGAGAAGTATACTTTGGACAGGAAAGAGGAGAGACAGGACAAAGTACTAACTTACTAGCTAAAGGATGGAAACAGATGGCAAGGGGCCCATCTGCCTCGTGGTGCCAAGAGAGGACCGCATGTCTCTCTCTTGGTGCATGCAGGGAGTGAAATCGTCTTCATGTCGACTGAGAGAGAATGGAAGGAAAGGAAAACAGACCCCGAGAACACAATCTGCATTTCAAAGGGGACAGTGGCAGGAGACTAAACATGGGAAGAAAGGTCTGTGTGCCTATCTAGCTATCTAGTCTCTCTTGCCACAAAGTCTGGAGGTCTGAGACAGGGGACATCACACCTGGAACCTCCAACAGAGGTCTACCTAGGAATGTATTTATGCTCACAGAATGAACTACGCAGACAAGCGGGCACAGAGGATGCAGACTCACTGAGAAGTTCGGCCTTCTTCACCACGGCTTTAATGTAGTCAGGCCTCTGTGTCAATGCTTTGTCCAGCAGTGTCTTTGCCTTCTCCTGTGCAACGGGATCTTCTAGACAAACGGTGGCCAGGAGCGTGAGTGTCTGTGCGTTGGCTCCCAGGGTTTTGTAGACGTTATTCGCCATGACGGTGGCTTCACGGAGACCGTTGGATGCCAAGTAGCATTCAATGAGGCCTGAGGATCAGAGGAGTAGAAGTCACTTTTTTCCCCCCCGAAGAGAGCCACCCTTCATTTCAGAGCTATTCACAGCAAGAGTAAGCAGCCCATTTGGGCTTAAAGACACTCAGGTTCATTGAAGCAATGGCCAAAGAGTTTGGCATAGATCGAGAACTTAGAAAAGATACTTGCAGTGTATCCTTTAAATGTTTAGTTTGACTGCAGTACTGTAAGGAGAGTGATAGAGGGAGACAAGTGTGATTTTGATTGGCTGATGACTGAGAGTGTGGGAGGAGCTGTTTGGAAAGGAATCTGTGTGTGGATGTGTCTATGAGTGATTCTGTATGTGAAGTTGGAAGAGTGAGCATAGTCTGTGTGACTAGGGGATTTTGAGTCTTTTTCTGAGTGAATAAGACCAACAATTTAGTCTGTGTGACTAAGAGAGTGGATTCTATTCTGTGTGAATAAAACGAAGAGACTAGCCTGTGTGGCTATATATATATATATCTGGGAGATAAGCCTATCAGAGTTGAGTTTTGGTGTATGAGAGTGTGTGTGATGCCAAGCTTTGTCAGTTATATTTTCTTTCTTCAACAACAGTTCAAAAAAATACCCAGAAACCTATTTTGTTCTTTTATAAATAAATCATTATTTGTTTAAACTTATCCCAGCAATCAGAACAGTCCTTCCTCAGGGCCACATAGTCCTCTGAAGTGCCCAGACACTGGGTCATTCTACCAAAATAGAGAGAATTAGAGATTTGGAATTTTTAATTCCTGGTGGCAGCAAAAAACTACTGAGTTTATATACACAGAGTTTAGAGGTAAAACCGTTTCCCCTATAAGCAAGGACATCACACCCACCAACATCTGTTTTTCCAAATTAATTGAAAATAACATTTTAAGCTGGTGTGTTTGGAATACATATCAGCTGTCTGTTATCGCTCAGGAAACTCCGTTCTACCACGATGTTCAATGTCTGCACACTTCAAAAATCACTATCGCTAGGCACCTTCATAGCAGTCCAGTCTGCAAGGGGCGAGCCGGATGGCTTCACGGAAATGTATGATCGCCTCCTGCACTCTCCCCATGTTCCGGAGAGCTGCGCCTTTAGGATGGCCTGCACGCTGTTGCTGTTCAGCTGAATGGCTTTCGCTCCCAAGTACAAGGCTCGGGAGTAGCGTTTGCTGTAGAAACTGTGGCACCTGCAGAAAGAACAGTCATGGTTGCTCACCTTCTTCTCCGCCCACAACAAACAGCTGGGGAGCTGGTGCACAGGCCATAGCGGAACATGTGACCTGCTGACAGGATGTGCTGCTGGAGAGCTGATGTAGCCCCACCCACTTTCAAACCAAGTCTCATACATGACGAACAACGGGTTCTGAAAGAATTATCGGCCTGCCCCGAGAACACTGTCTCTCGACCCGGCTCCCAACACTTGCACTTTCCCAACTTTCTAATTGTTTTGTGGAGGGAGATGGATCAAGGTCTACTACTGTTAATAACAATTTTAGTTGGGGAAAAATAGCTATTTGCCAGTAGCGCCTCCAAAATTATGAAACACATTGCTGAAGGAAGCTCATTTCTGCTTGACACCTTAAGATGTTAGACACCACAGTAAAGGCTTTTATTACAGCTTTTAAAGGATTCTTGTAATTTTAAGGAATGGATCTGTTACATTTGTTAACAGATGTTATTTTATCTAACAGTTCTACATAAGAACATAAGAGAAGCCAGTGTTGGATCAGGCCAATGGCCCATCCAGTCCAACACTCTGTCACACAGTGGCCAAAAATACCAGGTGCCATCAGGAAGTCCACCAGCGGGGCCAGAACTCCAGAAGCCCTCCCACTCTTGACCCCTGAGCACCAAGAATACAGAACATCTCTTGTCCCAGACATAAGAGAAGCCAGGTTGGATCAGGCCAATGGCCCACCCAGTCCAACACTCTGTGACACACAGTGGCCAAAACCCAGGTGCCATCAGGAGGCCCACAAGCGGGGCCACGACTCCATAAGCCCTCCCCGTTGCCCCCCAAGCTTCAAGAAGACAGAGCATCACTGTCCCAGACATAAGAGAAGCTGTGCTGAGTCAGGCCAATGGCCCATCCAGTCCAACACTCTGTCACACAGTGGCCAAAAAAACCAGGAGCCATCAGGAGGTCCACCAGTGGGGCCAGAACTCCAGAAGCCCTCCTGCTCTTGCCCCCCCCCCCGCCCCAAGAATACAGAGCATCACTTGCCCCAGACCGAGAGTCCCAGCTATACCTTGTGGCTAACAGCCACTCATGGACCTCTGCTCCATATGTTTATGCAATCCCCTCCTGAAACTTTCTGCGCTTTTAAGCAGAACTTCCAAGCAGTTCAGGAACAGCAACAACATTGGGAGGTTGTGATTTTATAGTTCATGCCAATTTTATTTACTGAACAACTATACCCTGCTTTTCCTCGTGGTTCAAGGTGGCAACTGTTGGAATTCCTAGACATCTCACACTAAGCCTTGACCAAACTCCCAGGGACTTTCAGTGAAGCTACCAACTTCACGTGGATCAGGATCTGCAGCCGGATGCTAAGCCAGCAATCCTAAACTTAAAAGAGACCAACCAAGAACTTGCTTAAAGGGGCTTTGAGCAATGTCTGACGGGCCCAGGGCTCTTTTTGTAACAGGAGCTCCTCTGCATATTAGGCTACACACCCCTAATGTAGCCAATCCTCCAAGAGCTTACAGCAGCCCCTGTAAGAAGAACTCTGTAAGATCTTGGAGGATTGGCTACATTAGGGGTGTGTTGCCTAATATGCAGAGGAGTTCCTGCTACAAAAAGAGCCCTGCGAGTGACTGCCATTTCGATGGAAGAGCCCAAAGGGAGCAAGAGAAGGCACATTACCCTGATACCACCCAAGGCTCCGCATGCTGGTCAGAAATATTGAAGAGACGGCAGCCTAGATTCTCCACGTCCTCCAGGCGACCCTCACGGGCTAACAGATAGCCATAGACGTCCATTCCTAAATAAAGAATTAAGATTACACGTTTTGCTTGTTTTCTTTAAAAAAAAACCTATTAAGAAAAAAATGCTGTCAAAGGCTTTCATGGCCGGAGTTCATTAGTTGTTGTAGATTTTCCGGGCTGTATGGCCGTGGTCTTGGCATCGTAGGACCTGACGTTTCGCCAGCTGCTGTGACTGGCATCCTCAGAGGTATAACACAGAAAGACGGAGTACCCTCTGTGTCAAGGTGAGAAGAAAAATAGTAGGCAGGTAATTTATATCTACTCAGGAAGTCATTAATGACTCTCAGCCCTACCTCACCTTCCTGAGTAGATATGAATTACCTGCCTACCATTTTTCTTCTCACCTTGACACAGAGGGTACTCCGTCTTTCTGTGTTATACCTCTGAGGATGCCAGTCACAGCTGCTGGTGAAACGTCAGGTCCTACAATGCCAAGACCACGGCCACACAGCCCGGAGAATCTACAACAGGTATTAAGAAAAAGCTTACATGACCCAGTGAGGACAAGATCATCTGTACCTCTGTCATAGGAAGTAGAAAAAATGCAAAGGGGAAAAAATAAATTTCCCAAATACTTAGGAATAGAAAAGCTGTTTACATTTACACACACACCCCAATGTATACAGTCTCAAGAGTCTTTTTTATGTTCAACAGTTATCATTTAAGTGACATTAATGGGCTGGACATCATTTTAGACAGAATTACACACAAACTCTTAATAATATTCTTGATTTTTATGCTGGAACAGCATGAGGCTCCACAATACTGTTTATGCATCAACTGGTAACCATATAAATTGTTCTTCAATAGACGACAATCATTTTACACTGATGGAATTTACAACTATCTATTTATCTAATTCCGAACATGACCTCGCATGAGGGGTGTATTGTTTAAGAAAACGCCCCCAAACTAAACAAGCAGCCAGTGAGTCTGCGTACATATACAGTGCAGCTTTAAAAAAATGCCAAACTGAGCTCTCATAACATCGCAGTTGGCACCGTGGGGTTGCCTAGCAACACCACATAAGCAGGCACTTAAAAAAACAGGGAAGGCAGAGGTAAAGGAGAAAGCAACAGCAGGGTGACAGGGGAGGGGGAGTGGCAGGTGAAAGGAAGGTGGACAACAGGAAGCAGGAGCAGTGACTATGGGGAGAGGAGGTGGCAGAGGATGAAGGGACAGCGGGGCGACTGGCGGGGGTGGGATTTCTACTCCCCCGCGAGTTCCTTGCAGGTCCCTGCTTGTTTCCCTGACTGTACAAGCAGAAAAAGGAAAAGAATAATCTGAATGAATCCTATAATTTTGCATTTGTTTCTTGTTCTCAGCTTCAGTGCTTTTTTACAAACCCTGTAGTGTAATTAACTTGAACACACAAAAGATTCTAGCAAGTTCCCCAGATTTCTCAGGGACTTACCCTTTATGAGATACGGATCCAACATTTGGGCCTGTTCAAATTTTAGAATTGCATTCTTGTTGTCACCGGCTCTGAAATACAGGTCTGCTAAACTCCCCAGTATATCAACATTATCCCTCAGTAGTGACTTCTTCTCCAGAGAGCTTTTTTGAGAGAAAAGAAGAAACAGAAAAATAAATTACAATGGTGATCAGCAATTTAAGAACAACCTGAAATACAACTATTAGACACACTCGCCTTGAAACCTACTTGTTGTAGGCTTTCTTCCAGTGCAAAGGAAGCAAAAAAAAAGGAAAAGGAGGCGGCATGTGAACACATGAGACTGCCTTATACTGAACCAGACTATCAGTCCATCAGTGTCAGTCTTGTCCACTCAGACTGGCAGCGGCTCTCCAGGTCCTCAGGCAGAGGTCTTTCACATCACCTACTGCCAGATCCTTTAACTGGAGATGCTGGGGATTGAACCTGGGGCCTTCTGCATGCCAAGCAGATGCTCTGCCACTGAGCTACAGCCCCTCCCAAATTATTATAAATTATCCAAGTGTCAGAAAAAAGAAGCATTTTTGTCCTTCACAAGGGAGGACTTTCCCTGTAGCTGTTGCCTGAACAAGAGAAAGCCATGGTTCAATAAGCAAGAGATTATCTTAACTCCAGGCCACAAAAAACTTCACAAGCTGGTTCCTCTCTCTCAGACACAGGAGTCAGTTGGGCTGTTTGGTTTCCCTTTTCCCTTCTGGCTTAGGGAGAAGCCTGCCCGTCCTTGGTGTGATCCAAGATAGGGAAAGTTAAGCCTTCATTTGTAGTTGCATTCTATATTTTTAAAGAAGTCATATGAAGGAGCTAAAAAGATTCTTAAGGGTAAGGATGTATCACCGGTGATCATGATCAAGGTAATTCAAGTCATAGTATTCTCCATTACTATGTCTGGGTGTGGAAGTCAGACAATGGAGAAAGCGGACAGGGAGAAAGTTGATCCCTTTGAAACGTGGTGTTGCAGAGGGGTTTCACAGGTACCGTGGACTGCCCAACAAGACAAACCAGTGGGTTTGAGATCAAATCAAGCCTGAATGCTCCCTAGAAGCTAAAATGACTAAACTATCATACTTTGGTCACATTCTGAGAATACAAGGGTCCAGGGCTTTTTTGGTAGAAAAAGCCCAGCAGGAACCCATTAGCATATTAGGCCACACCTGACAGCAGAAACCCATTAGCATATTAGGCCACACCCCTAACAGCACAGCACATTAGCTTATTAGGCCACACCCCCATGCCTTCCCTTGGCTTAAATGCCTCCCCGATCCTTCCAGGGCTTCCCCAGCCCACCCGCCTTGGAGTTGCCAGGGCGGATCGCTCTCCAGGCCTTTCCTCTGTAGCCATGCGCACAGAGGTTTTGGCTGTAGTGGGCGTGACCAACTCTGAAGCCAGCCGGAACTGCGTTCCTGCCCAAAAACAGCCCTGCAAGGGTCACTGGAAAGACCATAATGCTAGAAAAAGGTAGCCGAAAAAGAGGAAGACCCAACAGGAGATGGATTGACTCAGTCAAGGAGTCATTGCCTTTGTTTGCATGTTGTACTCCGCCATCTTTATATTAGTACTGTTTAGCTGCTTAGGCTTTGTTGTATATTTCATTGTATTTTAATGTATTTATTGCTTTAGTGTATCAATGTGGTTAGCCGCCTTGAGCCAGTTCTGTGGCAAGCCGGGATAAAAATGGAAACAAACAAATAAATAAAGGAAGGAAGGAAGCCACAAAGGCCTCCAGTGTGCAAGGCCTGAGCAAGGCTGTTAATGATGGGACATTCTGGAGGTCATTCATTTATAGGATCGCTATCAGTCGGAAGCGATTTGACGGCACTTAACACACAACACACGTGTACGTTTACAGCATATACATATGTATTTTGGATGGTATTTAAACGCAGGAGCAGCAGGGGTCATGGGGGGGGGGTGCGGTTGAGGTGCGGGAGGGCGGGGCCCGGAGCTCCCTGCTGGTGCCCGCTGGAGGTCGCCGCCGGCTGTGGGGAGGACACACTTCTGGTGATGTCAGGGGGTGTGGCATATGCTAATGAGTTATGCTAATGAGTCCCCCTAGCTCTTTTTCTACAAAATGACCCCTGAGGAGCAGTAAAAAAAGAGAGAGCACAGTAATATTGAAATGTCTTGTCCCGAGAGTACACAGCAAAGCAGCTTTCTAACATCAGCGGTACACTGAGCAAGACGGGTGGCAATGTGTTCTTCAAAGGCAGCACTGCTGGTCCAGTTTGCCTCCAGTTCTTACCAGATGGTGTTGATTGCTCTGGTGTTATCTCCGGTGTGTACAAATGCATATGCTTTGATCCACACTGAAAGCCAGTCTAGGTTTGGGATACTCTGAATCACGTTCATTGTCATGGAGGCAACTTCCGCGCCTTTCACAGAGAGTGACAGCAAACCTAAATAAGACATGACAGCAGTTGAGATGGCTGGCTCGGTCACCGAGGAAACTTCAGGTTCCAGTATCACGTATAACAGGTAACTTAGCAACACACATTCTTGTAGATTGGTGGGTTTGATAAAGCTTACCCACCATACCAACTGTCCTCATGATCTCACCCATCCCAGGAGAGAGAGCTCTGAAAGTCTCTTAGTACTACTCCTGAACAGGTGGGCTAGCTGCACCCCATACAAATCCACATTCTGGTACAAGTCCACATTGAAAACATTCCATCCTATTAACCTGTTTCAATCGCACCTTTTTATTTATTGTTTCAACTTACTACCCCGCTCTAATCCCCGAGTTCCAAGGAACTTTTATGCTAGCAACAACATTTAAAAGAATTTTAATAGCAATCACGGGTGGGAAGAAAAATGGCTACCTAGGATGGCGTCAAGGGCTAACGGACACTGCCTCAGCACCTCTTTGTAGCTCGTGACGGAAGAGGGCTCTTGACCCGCCTTCTTGTACAAATTTGCCAGCATCATGTTAATCTGTAACCCACAGAAAGCCAGCTGTGAGGACAATGGGAGTTTTATTACAGTCATGAGAGACCTAGCTAGGCAACAGAGAAGGGGCTTGGATTTCATTGTCCCAACACTCTCAGCTCTTGGTAAAAGAAAATGTCACAGGGGTTGGGTCGAACATATCCCGAGAATTAGTAATGTCAATCTGTCTTCACTTTTTATTTGAGGACGTGAGACTTGCCCATTACATTCTGAAAACAGAGAATGCACAAAGAACAATTTCTTCCTAGAACTGGCATCCCGCGCCACCAGAGAAACGCCATTTTATTCCCTGTCGAGACCCTACCTTTGGGGTTCTCTGCCTCGAAGGGATCCCATCAAGGATAGCAATGGCGTCTTTGTCTTGCTTCAACATGGTATAGCACTCTGCCATTTTGTATTTCACCTCGATTTCGGATGGCAGGCACTAGAAATACAACAGAGACAATTTTGTCATGGTTTTGCAGTTCCTACAACGGGAGGACACAAAATGATGGGATTTTTATACGACAGGCTTCATCACCTTAAGGGGCTGCTTTGGAACCTGTTCATCTCTTTGGCCCATCTAACCCAGTTCTGCCTATCCTGAGTAACAATCATCCTCCAGGGTCTTCTCAAGAAGAAGCCCTTCAAGCCGCCCGGAACACTGATTTGGTACAAGAAGTTATGGGATCAATTCTTGATGGAGTGTGTCACCTGCAAACTGAACAACGCTGCTCTTCGGCCGATCTCCACTAAATTCATGGAAAAGTGGAATCCCAATTCTGGACTTTCTCACTAAAGAAGAATTTGTTCCCACATTTTGGTCTCAGTATCATGAATGGTTGTAAATACTAAGCTTCTCTATAGGTTTAATCTACACATTAGGAGTATAACAAAGATTAGCCTGGCCACCCACAAGTTTTGGCTAGGATGTCTCTCTAAGATACATGGAACTCTGAAACACCAAGTTATTACATACTCACAAGATTGATGTTTGGTTACTCTGATTTCTACTGCACATAGTTTGCAGATGTTGAATCTTTGTACATGTTTTACACCTTTACATGATAAGTTAGCATACTGTTTATGTTCGATGTTCTGTATTTAATGTCAAATTATATGGTTTCTTGATTATACTTTGTGAAAAATTCAATAAAATATTAGAAGAAGAAGAAGAAGAAGAAGAAGAAGAAGAAGAAGAAGAAGAAGAAGCAGCAGCAGCAGCAGCAGCAGCAGCAGCAGCAGCAGCAGCAGCAGCAGCAGCAGCAGCAGCCCTTCATAGTGCTCCTAAGGTGGAGGTGCCCGGGACTAGATTTCGGCTTTTCTACATGCACACAGGTTGCTCTGACACTGAGCTATGCCCCCAGCCCCACATTCTTTCTTCTTAAGGTAAAAAAAAATATGCGCAACCAAATATATTGCATTTCATTTATCAAAGCGTTCAGGCATAAACTAACTTGGATAATGATTTACATGCTATGTCAATCATCCCAACTACTTTACCAGCGAGGCACTGAGTGACAACTAGCATATGAAGTCTGAGTACCTGACTCTGAGGAGTCGATGCAGCATTCCCAGTAGAAGGCCTCACTTTGGAAGTTTTACTCAACGCTTTCTTCTGCTGCAAAGCCATTGTATACTTACTGACGGCGTTTCTATACTCCTTGTCGTGGAAGAGGGAATCTGCATGGTACACCAGGAGCTGATACTTCTGCGATGGAGAAAACAACTCCCTGAAAGGAAGGCAAGTTAAACAAGCATGAGAGGGCCGCAGTAGTAGTGGTAAGGGCTCCTGCACTTTGAACAGAAGGGTGAACAGTGGGATTTGGGTTTTGCTCAGGGACCATCTGTTAATCTCCTCACCATGCACCAAGATTCCACAATGTACACACAGATGTCATAAGTAGGGCTACCAACTTCCGTGTGAGAAATACCTGGAGATTCGGGGGTGAAGCCTGGGGTTTGGAAAGGGGAGGGACCTCAGCTGGGTATAATGCCACAGAGTCCACCTTCCAAAGCAAATCTGCTTTTTGAAGAGTATCTGTGAACAGGGAAGCCCTCGGCCGTGAATTCATTAGGTGGTGTACAGCAAGTCAATATACTGTCAGTCTTAAGACAAACACACCCTTCATAATATGAGCCTAACAGCAATGTGTCATTTTACTCTGCATTTATAAGTGTTTTCAGAGTAATGGACACGAAGTCCTGCTACACAGAGGCTAAACAACTATTAAAAACAGTGGAATCTCTGGGGCCAGTGGTAAACAATGCTTTCCGTGTAAACCCTCCCCGAACGGGCTCGCCAGCACGGATACCTGATATTGTGGCAGATCTTAGACACAAAGACTAAGCGGAACCTCTTGGAATTTGCCAGGAAGAACAGAGGTCTGGAGCTTGAGGACACTCTGGCCCAGCTGTACCCAGATATTCCTTTTGAAATACTAAATGCCAGGAAAAATATGCGCCCAATTGCACAAAAGCATGCGGAGAAGAACTTCAGGTATCGTTGGCTTCCGCTTGGACATATATCCGTCACACACAAAGGAAGAACATTCACAGCCCATGATTTAACCTCCGGGGAAGAGCTCCTGAAGGCGTTGGAAGCGGACTCGGGTTAGGAGTCAAAGAACTGGTAACCAAAAGAAGAGGAATGCACCAGAAGACTGCAAAGACCTACACCGGAGGAGACTGCAGCTATAGAGTAACTTTTTTTCTCTTTCCCCTTTTTGCCTTATATATTTTCCCCCAAGTAAAGTAGCCTGGAACATAAAGTGTAGGGGAGCACGCGGGTAGGGCTATTCGGATAACCCACACACACACACCTCCCCAATGGGCAAGACTCTCAGTGAGAATCTTCTCCGGAATTGCTCCAGGGCCCCGGGGGAGGGAACGCCGATTAGAAGAGCTCCAGCGAAGAGGAAGAACAGAATTTAGTAAAAGATCTTAAGAGAGCAGAGTAAAGAAATGGAGGAATACATTTCTCTTTTGTATCTAACTTTCTATCTTACTTTATTGTAATAAAGTGTAGGGGAGCACGCGGGTAGGGCTATTCGGATAACCCACACACACACACCTCCCCAATGGGCAAGACTCTCAGTGAGAATCTTCTCCGGAATTGCTCCAGGGCCCCGGGGGAGGGAACGCCGATTAGAAGAGCTCCAGCGAAGAGGAAGAACAGAATTTAGTAAAAGATCTTAAGAGAGCAGAGTAAAGAAATGGAGGAATACATTTCTCTTTTGTATCTAACTTTCTATCTTACTTTATTGTAATTCATCTTATGATGATTTAGAAACGAAATATATATAGAATAGACGGTTATAAATATAAGGAGATCCAAAGGGAAATTATGGGAGATCGAGTTTATAAGTGCATTTGTACTGGAGCCATTTTGAGAGGCAGAAATATTAACTCAGGTGTGCCAATTTCTATTGGATTAATTAATGATTATAACTTACAAATGAAGTAGAAGCAGAATAGAATTGGCAACTTGTAGAAGACTATTATCAAAGAATGTTAACTTCATTTCCTGTTGTAGAATAACTTGTAAATGATTTGTAAGATTTTGAAATTAATAGAAAATTTAATTGGAAAAAAACTGTGGAGTCCGGCTCTCCTTCGGATCCAGTTTTGTTCATCCCTTAAATAGCTTCCTGCCAGATACAAACTTGCCTTGTCCAACCAAGAAGTGACCAGGGGCCGAAATGTTTCCAAAACAAAAATACTCTGATGTTAGATTTCTCCATTGAAAAATCTCTCACCCCCATATGTTAATGCAGTATATTTATCTGAACATTTCTCTGAGAAATTAGCTGTTGCAGATTTTCCGGGTTGTCTGGTCGTGGTCTTGGCATCGTAGGACCTGATGCTTTGCCAGTAGCTGTGCCTGGCACCCTCAGAGATATAACACAGAAAGATGGAGTACTCTCTGTGTCAAGGTGAGAAGAGAATGGTAGGCAGGTAATTTATATCTACTCAAGAAGGTGGGGTAGGGCTGAGTCAGTATCTTGTAGGAGTTCCCCAGGCTGTGAACATGCTAAAGGAGGAGCTTTCCTGAGGAGGTTTTTGCATATGGACTGTTTCCTGAGGAGGTTCTTTTGCTTATGGATCGTTTCTGAAGGAGCTTTCCTGTTTCCTGGGGAGGTTCTAATCTTATCTGTAGTGCTATGAGGTTCTAATCTTATCTGTAGTGCTATTGTCAGATGTCTGAGAAACGTTGGCTGAGAAATGGTTTTTTTAAATAATATTTTATTGATTTTATAAACTATATCCTACATTCTAGACGTAAGGGTACAGGGGAAAAACCTATCACTGGCTGAGAAATGATGAGGTGTAATGTTTATATTCTGCTTTACAAAGTGTATGTGTATTCTTCTATTTGAACATACTTCACCTGTATTGTTACTTGTTCTTTGTTAATTATTAATAAAATGTTAATTACAAAAAAAAATGCAGTATATTTATCTATACTCGTCAGCGCTTTCCGTGCTGCAAATCCATCGTGTTTGATGGAGTAACTGTGGGTATGAAGCATGGACAAAGTGACTGTATGTGGTGTATCTGTCTTCTTTTGCTAACAATACATTCAAGTTATTTAAATGTGCAGAAAACCCACACCACATCACTGCGACCAGGGGACCCTCCCACTTCTCTCTCCAAGTAACTCCCCCACATCGCTATGTGCCCAGACAGCACCCCCCCATCTGAATCACCCCCATAACAGGGAGCAAAGGTAGCACAGAAGAGAAGAAGAAGAAGAGAAGAGATCGGATTCATACCCCACCCTTCACTACCCAGAGGTGTCTCAGAGCGGCTTACAAACTCCTTTCCCTCCCCTCCCCACAACAGACACCCTGCTGTGAGGTAGGTGGGGCTGAGAGAGCTTGACAGAAACTGCTCTTTTTTCAAGGACAGCTCTTGTCAGAACTATGGCTTGCCCAAGGTCGTCCAGCCAGGTGCAAGTGGAGGAGTGGGGAATCAAACCTGATTCTCCCAGATTAGAGTCCGCACACTCAACCACTACAACAGACTGAGCTAAGAAACGGAAATTCCCCAGTGCAAATTTTTCTGCTGCCCTATCAGCAGAAGAAGTTGGGCAGGTTTCTTTTTTTGCCAAAAAGACTGGAGGATACATCATCATCATCATGACCATCATTCCATCTGCGCCCCCCCCCCCAATTCCTGCAAATTGACCATCTTCAGAGCGGGCACGATTGGGGGGGGGTGCGAGATGTTCCTGGCAGAGGACAACGCTGTAGGGATGCATATTGCCGCTGTAATATATTGTTATTACTGCTGTTTGTTGTTTCTAGCATAAATTATTATAGAACCCCATCTTGAATTATAGTTAAATACTTTGGGAGCACCATAAGAAATTTTTAGTGAACTGTATTTAATGTATTTATTGTATTTTATATTTTCTGTATTGTTTTAGTGCTTTAACTTGGGCATTTATGCCCCTTGTGAGCCGCCCTGAGCCTTCGGGGAGGGCGGGATACAAATTCAAAGATGAATAAATAAAAATCATCATATATAATGCTAACCTACTTTTCAGGATTGTAGTAAGGATTATATCAAGATAAGGTATGTAAAGTTATTTTTCTGAGTATTTTGAAAGACAGCACATGGAAGCATTAAGGGTTATCAGCAGCAGGTGCGTGCAGTAGGTCCTCACCAATAACAACTGTGTGCCAGCCAGCTGCAACTGATTCACGGCAGCCCCAGGACCACGGGTTTTCAAGGCAAGAGATGGGCAGTGTCGGCTTGCCACTGCCTTCCTCTGCCTAACAGCCCCAGCCTTCCTTGGTGGTCTCCCATCCCTAATTGTAGCAGACACTACTTAGTTTCTAAGCTCTGATGAGATCAGGCTACTCAGGGCTATATTCAGGTTGGTGGGTCTTTACAGGGCTGACAGTTTTTACTGTCTTGTGTACATTTTAATTTGTTCTATTGATGTTTTATACAACTGTGTTCTACACCGCCCTGAGCCTGGTTCCCCCAGGGAGGGCGGTTGATGGTCAATAAATAAATAGAATAGCCTTAAATACATAAATTGCAATCTAATCAAGACAAACGGGACCTTATTCCAGCATTTAGCTTTTATGGAGATAACTCTGAAATAGATTTTATAGATGAAATTATAGGGAAGGGGGCAAATAGCAAAGTATTTCCCCCCCCATAATCTCACAGAGGTTAATGTCTGCCTAGCGAAAACCCACTGAATTTCATGTGACAACGTGGGTTGTAGCCTACTGAAGTTTATGCTGGAATAAATCCTTGTTAGTCTTTAAAATGTCACAAAATCCGCTATTTTTTGATGCCGCAAACCCACACAACTGCCTTCTGTAATTCTCCTCTGGCCCATGCAAGTTTATGCTACCATGAAATCTTAATGAGGATTTCTCCTCATTAAAGAAGCCAGATACAAGATCAAAGGCAATACACGTAAACAAGAAAAAATGCATGTGCCCAAATTATAACACCAAAATCAATAATTTAATAAATCATATAGATATGACATATATAGTGCTCAGAACAAATTTTCCTATTCACAAGTAAAGTTAATCACAGGCAGAAATTCACAGGTGGAGTTTTTCCACAAACTATAAATGCAAAAAAGTCTTTGGACTGTAAGGCTGTAGCCATGTCTCTTCCAGCTGACTGGATGGAACCCCGGTTATAAATCCGTTTCAATAATAATGTTTTCAACATTTCAAAGATAACATGTAGACATCCATAAAGTATATTCAGATACAGCAATCCTCAGCGATTCCCAATGGAAAATCAATCATTTCTTGGAGCCTCCCTCCAAAATTCTGAAGCATTTCACCACCATGCCATTTTCATTAGAGGGAAATTTGTGAAATCATTGCTTTTCGGTTATAATTTGGGCACATGTGTGTTTTGTTTCTTTCTTGTTTACATTAAAGAAGTCAAACAACCAAAATCTGGTTGAACAGATCTGCAGATACTGTTAACACTGCAACACTTCCCCCCCCTCCACCGTCACTCTATTATGTTTTATATTAATATGTATTAAGTATTGTATTCTACCATGCAAGCAAACGCCGTTGATTTCAAACCGCTTCCACGCCACGAGCGGAATTTATGCCCCAGCCAAAATTCTAGTTCTACTAGCTGACGCAGAGGCCGAGATTCCATGCAAGGTGGCCCCCTTTGCCCTGGCTGCAGAGAAAGTTCAGAAGAAAACAGTAGCAGGACCCATAACCTGATCACCAAACGGAAGCCTGGATGGGAGACATGGAATTATTATAATGTTTTATCGTGTCCTTAGGTTTTTTAAATTCTTTAAATTCATCTGTTTATACAGATGTTGTGTGAATATTTACATGAATTATAGTTGTATTAATGACTTCTGTTTTAATATTTTAGATTTGATTACTTCCATCTTTTATAATTGAGCTTAAGACCTTTGGTGATAGAAGCTAATAAACATAAGTAAGTACAGACGTTGTAATTAGAGATGTGAAGGCCCGGAAAAAACCCATTTTTTCCCCTGAAGCCTTGTTTTTTTCTGAAAAATTGAAAAAAGGAAAAAAATGATTATGGAACGTTTAACATGATGAATAAAATATTTCAAGACAAGGTGTTCAAATATTTTCCAAATCATTTCTAAAAAATACGTATGGTATCAGACTGATCAAATTTCTGTGCACTGAGGACAAGCAAGTCCTAGGTTACCAACTGAACTCTCCAATGCAAGAACAGGATGTATTTCTTCCTTTAGGAGGTGTGATTGTCACAAGAAAAGAAAAAGGGTTGTTTTGTTTTTGCATGTGGGCGGGTATTCTGTTTGTAATAACTGTTTGGATACCCTATATTTTTAATATGCTAGTTGTGATAATTTCATGCCAAGTAAAAATGGTCCATAGTCATATTTTATGTTCCTAAAGGAACAGAATGACTTTCAATCTGGAAAAGAAAAAAGAAGTGCGAATGTAGCATTTTTTTTTTTTCAATTTTCCCGAAAATTTCCATTTTTCCCACGGGGAAAATGTGTGTCCCCCCCGCAGCTTCAAAATTTCCGGAAATGTTACATCTCTAACGTTGTCACTGTTGTACTGTCCTGCCACTGTAACGGCCTCCCACTAAAGGCGAGACCCTGGAACCCGAACCGATTTCCCAGCCGGCTCTGCGCGCGGCCACCCCAGAACACTGGGGCGGCGAGTTCCGCGGGCGAACCCGCGTTATCTCGCGGAAACCTCCCTCAGCCCCGAATCGGCTGCCCGTCCAGAAGAAAAACTCCGGCGCCGGGCAAGCGGCGGGCCTCACTCACGGGTTGTTGCCGCTCATGGTCAGCAGAAGCCCGCTGAGGAGCCGCACGTTGGAGTGGAGCCCGGCGGCCGCCATCTCCCGGACGTGGTCCACCACGCTCATTTTGACGGGGAGGAGGAGAAGCGGCGACCGGGAAAGAGAAGAGAAAAGAAGGGCGGCGGCGGCGGCGGCTGGTTCGTCCGGTCGGAGCCCTCAGGAGGAACTCTAAAATGGCGCCTCTGCGAGGGGTCCTCACCGCGAAGGAGGCCATAACGGCGTCAACGGCCCGAGCTGTCCTCGGCGTTCGCCTGACACCTTTCCACATCAGCTCCCGCGCTCCCGCCCTGACGTTGCTATCCTTCTACTGCAGACTGAGATTTTCGCCACGTCTCGAAGTATCCTTTGTTGTTCAAGCAGATGATTTAAGGGGAAAAAAACTTAAGGCACGATTCCGGTCGCCTTGAACGCACAAGGGCCTTCATGAGAGAAGGGAAAGGGGTAAATAGAGCATGCGCAGTAGGCGCCCGGCGCCCACATAGTGGTTGAAGAAAGACTAACGAGGTGCTTTTGTAAACTTCGGGTAAAAATCGAAAGGCGCGATTGGTTGTTTGAGGGCGGAAGAAAGCGCCACTCTCTGACTAGCCATTTCTGTAGCCGTATCACAAAGTTTGAGTCCAGAACCTTTAAGACCAACAAAGTTTCATTCAAGGGTTGAGCTTTCGCGTGCACGCACATTTCTAAAGATACAATGAAATGGACGTTACCACCACTCCATACATCCAGGTAGAGGGTGAGCAGCAAATTAGCATGCAGCATAATGATGATGTTTAATAGATGTGAGAACCAAACAGGAATAACGAGCTTGGTTCATGTGGTTACCATTTGTTTGGATTTAATTACGGGGAAAAACGCAGTGGAGTGAATAAATGTGTCAAAACTGGAGGCTAATTATTTATTTATACAACTGATTATGTTGTATGCTAATTTGCTGTTCACGCTCTACCTATATGTATGGACTGACAACTTCCATTTCAGTGTATCTGAGGAAGTGTGTGTGTGTGTGCACAAAAGCTCAGACCCTGAATAAAACTTTGTTGGTCTTAAAGGTGCCACTGGACTCAAACTTTGTTCTACTGATTCAGACCAACACAACTACCCACCCAAATCTATAGCCCTATGATAGACTGATAGGCCTGTTTTAAAACCAGAAGTGGCTCATTAATAAATTTTTAAAAAGAAGAAGTGGCTCATTAAACTTGTCATGTATCTTTTCCCATCTCTAAGTGAGATAAAGAGAAGGCACATGGGCAGCGTGCCTAGAACCTGCTGTAGGCTTCAGAAGGATGCAGAGTGGATTCAAATATTTGAATCTTCTTTAGAAAAGTTTACTTTATTAATTTGTACGGTACCCCACCTCTCTCCCCAATGGGGGACCCAAAGTGACTTACATCGTTTTCCTCCGTTTTTCCTCACAACAACAACCCTGTGAGGTAGGTTAGGATGAGAGTGTGCAACTGGCCCAAGGTCACCTAGCAAGCTTCCACAGCAGCGGGAGGATTTGAACCTGGGTCTCTCAGATACTAGTTTAGCACTCTTAGCCCCTACACCAGTTGCAGCACTTAAGGGTTTTTTTGCAGTTTTGTTAGTGTAGCTTTTATTGCCTGCGATTTAAAAAGTTGACACAGATTAGGCATGTAATCCCCACACTCACCAGAGACCAGAGTTTGCCCCCCATGACACAAAGTGGGACTTGTTTCCAAGCATAAAGGGCCGTAAGACTGGACTGTGGGCGCCCCTGAATAAACGGGGTCTTTCTTCTCAGTAAATATGAACAGGATCAAGCCAGAAACTTGAAATAAATCCAAATTTACCCCAACAGCAAATATCAAAGTAATAGGACTTTGAACAGAACATTGACAGAAAGCACAGAGCAAGATGTACCCACCTCCAAGGTATCTGTGCTGGACCCTATAAAAATTCAACTCATGCCAGACCTTTTAACAGGGTTAACCAAAATATCACAAAATGGCAAAGCTTTCTCAAGGTTTGCAGAGCCCAACAGATTGCCAGGACTTAATAAACAGGTGTTATCAATGACCTCCCACATTCCCACCCCTTGGGGGGGGGGCAGAAGAAGAAGGAAGAAGAGGTGATTGGATTTATACTCCACCCTTCACTACCCAAAGGAGCTTAGAACGTCTTACAATCTCCTTTCCCTTCCCCTCCCCACAACAGACACCCTGTGAGGTAGGTGGGGCTGAGAGAGCTCTGACCAGGCTTACCAAGTACTTACTGTGATTCAGTGGGGGACACATAGTCTTTCCCAGGACCATTCCCACGCGGACAACAGATGCACCGCACCATGCCGTCGCCAGGAAGTGATGCTGGGCGACACTCTGGCAATGGGGCTGGAAACTCGATGGTACCATCGAGTTTTCAGCCCCATTGTCAGAGCGTTGTCCAGCGTCACTTCCTGGCAACGGCATGGTGCGTTCCAGGGAGGAATGTTCCGGCCGGGGAGCATGTGCCCCCGCCGGATTGCGGTAAGTACTTGGGAACCCTAGCTCTGACAGAAACTGCTCTTTTTCAAGAATGGCTCTGAGAGAACTTGTGACTGACCCAAGGTCACACCAGCAGCTGCATGTGGAGGCGTGGGGAACCAAACCCAGTTCTCCCAGATTAGAGTCCGCGCACTTAACCACTATACCCAAACAGGGATGGCTCCTGCTGATGGTTGTACCTGTCCCACCTGGGACTCGGGCACCTGGCTTCCAGTAGCAAGTTCCACCCACCTGGCATGGCATGAGACGGCTACTCCTTGCTTGGCTCCAGTGGGGTGTGTGTGTGGCAGTAATTCTGGGCCCCCATGCTGGACTTTTCCCCAAGGCCCCAGAATCACTAAGGCTGCCCTGGAAACCCCTGCACTTTTGCAGAAGATCCAGGGACATATTCTTAGGCATAAAGTCAGTTCACTGGGGGTAACATGGAAACTGAATGGCAAAGAAAGACTGACAGCCTGCAGGAAGTGTCATTCAGGGGAGATAATCCTTTTTTTAATCTCTCCCAGGAACACACTATGGAAAAAAACAACCACTTTTTCAAACACGGCCATCTGAAAATTCCAAAAAGTGGGTCAATGACACACCTGCAGCTGACAAAGGTAAAGAAAGATGGAAAAACGCGTTAGAAACCACTATTTTTATTATCATCATCATCCGTCATTAAGTTCCAGCTCAACAAGAAGTCTTGCACATGATTTTGGTTCCACGTTTCATGCTGTCGGTGGCTTTCCCCCCCCGCAGAAGCGCTTATTCTTCTCTCAGTAGAAAACATATATTAAAACAGAGGCAGAATTGTGTACAACTGGCAGCAAAGTGCTTGAACAAAACAGCTCCTCATGCTTCTCTTCACTGCCCCGGGCCCGACAGGCTCTTGTTCATGAATTGCCTCTTCACAAAACACATCCACCACTGCAGGGGGGAAAAGAGGTATAATTGAGGGGGGGGGAGGAATGCAGGAAGAAAGAAGAAGAAGAGATTGGATTTATACCCCGCTGGTCACTACCCAGAGGTGTCTCAGAGCGGCTTACAAACTCCTTTCCCTTCCCCTCCCCACAACAGACACCCTGTGAGGTAGGCGGGGCTGAGAGAGCTCTAACAGAAACTGCTCTTTTTCAAGAACAGCTGTGCCAGAACTATGGCTTGCCCAAGGTCATCCAGCAGGTGCAAGTGAAGGAGTGGGGAATCAAACCCGGTTCTCCCAGATTAGAGTCCGCGCACTCAACCACTACACCAAACTGGCACTTAACCACTACACCAAAGAAGAGGAAGAGATTGGATTTATACCCCGCCCTTCACTACCCAAAGGAGTCTCAGAGCGGCTTACAAACTCCTTTCCCTCCCACTCCCCACAACAGACACCCGGGGAGGTAGGCGGGGCTGAGAGAGCTCTGACTGAACCGCCCTTGAGAGAACAGCTCTGACAGAACTATGTCTTGCCCAAGGTCATCCAGCAGCTGCAAGTGGAGGCGTGGGGAATTAAACAAGAGTAAATGAACTAATTTTGCCTTGTAACTAGACATTATGGGAGACATGGTATTGCCACTGAAAATGGCACCTCTGTTTTCAATTATCCTCCAAAATGTCTAATGAATTTCAATGAGGGATGCCAGGTCCCCCCGATCCTGGCCACCGATGGGGGATTTTTTTGGGGGGGGGCATGGTTGCCAGACTCAGGTTGGGAAACTCCTAGAGATTTGGGGGCGGAGCCTGGGCAGGACAGGGACCTGAGTGGGGTACAAGGCCAGAGAGTCCCCCCTCCAAAGCATCCGTTTTCTCCAGGGGAACTGATCTCTGTAGTCTGAAAGAGAGTGGTTATTCCGGGGGATCCCCAGGTCCCACCTGGAGGCTGGCATCCCTACAATGCTCGTCAGCATGCTAGAAGTTTCTCCATTCCCATTCCCCCAAACTCAGCGTGGTGTCATGTGGTGAGTTTTACTAACGTTACAAGGGATTGTGGGTGAACTAGACTCAGGACTTCCATTTTCAAAGGCAGTCTTATGTCTGCCATAAACTCTGCTTTTGCCTGAAGAAACCCTTGTGTTTTTTTTTAAAGGAAGAACAAAACATGCCTTGATTAAGTGGTAGGCAATGTTCCCTCTAAGCTGAGTTAGTGTGAGCTAGCTCAGTTTTTTAGCCTCTGGCTCACACATTTTTGTCTTAGCTCAGGAAGGAGGGCTCCAGAGCAAACTGATTTATGCAGTAGCCAAATTGGTCGCTCATAACTTTAATGCCAGGAGCTCACAAAGTAGAATTTTTGCTCACAAGACTCCACGGCTTAGAGGGAACGTTGGTGGTAAGCTCAAATATCTACTTTGCCATATACTCTACCAGATCCCATTGGCTCAGGGGACACACGGGATGAACAGAAGGCACACACAAAACGGAAGACCGTTTCTCTGTTATGCGAGAACCATCCGTATTCCTGTTCAGGCACTCAGGCACACAACGTTGTGCTGATAAACTCAAAAGCTGTGCCCCACAGAGTGCTTCACCGGTATCCTGTTATCTGACACATTCTGCAGTTTCCTTAATTTTAAAAAAGGGAGAAGAGGCGGTACTGCTGTTCACACGGCAGTCTTACCTTGCTGGGCTTGTCACTCTGGGGATCAAAGACCTTCTCGCAAAGCCTCAGACCGGTTTCTTGCCTCAGTTGCTGCAGATAAGCTCTCATCACCTCTGAAAACAGAGAGAAACACACCCGGCTAAGCGCAGGTCACACTCGAGTTCTTGTTCAGGGGACAAACCCCCATTTTTATGTGTGTCGATTGAGGTTACAGGCCACGGAGATGTCAAAGGGCAGGTACCCCCAAAGCATGAGGCTGAGGGCACCCAAATTGTCTTGCCCTCAGGGGTCGTTTCGTAGAAAAAGAGCTAGGGGAACTCATTAGCATAACTCATTAGCATATGCCACACCCCCTGACATCACTGGAAGTGTGTCATAAGGCCACACCCCCTGACATCACCGGAAGTGTGTCATAAGGCCACACACCCCGCCCCCAATGGTCCTGGCCGCCGCCAGCCTTGCAGCTCCACTGCCAAGCCCTATGAGGGGCCCGGCGGTGGACCTGCAAGGCCGGCGGGAGTGCAAGGAAGCCCCGCGAAGGCCCTCCCTGGCCCCAGGCAGGCAGGGGTAGGGAGAGGCAGGGAGGAAGCAACTTACCCTCCCTCTTCTCCTGCCTCCTCCTGGCTGAATGAGGGCCGGAAGCGGGGCGGCCGGAAGCAGGGGGCGGGGCTTCGTCATGTGCCCGGCCCCCGTACCTCACCCGGGGGAACTGCAATCCCCCGCCATCCCCCCTGAAATGACCTCTGCTTGCCCTACAGAAGAGACTGCTTTGCATTCAGTCCTGTGTTGTGGGGGCTTTGGGCGTTGTTTTTCCCTCTCGATTCATCACTGTGACGTGCCTTCCCAAGTGAGCTCTTTCAATGGCCAGCCTGCAGCTATATATGCAGGTCTCCTTACAAAGTAGGCTGGGATATTCTCTGGCGAGCTGAGCTAGCAAACACGCACTCCGTCTGACAGGGCTTCAGGATAACATTAACACAGGAGAATTTTGTTCAGAGCCCAAATATCTGGACAAGCGTGGGAGCCCAGGAGGCACAAACGTTCCTGGTTTGGTCCAAAAGAGCAACAAAGGTCAATTTCAGGACAGCCGAAAAGGTGACCTACAGATCAGCAAACTTAGTTACATCATAAGAACATAAGAAGAGCCTTGCTGGATCAGACCAATTGTCCATCTAGTCCAGCATCCTGTCTCACACAGTGGCCAACCAGTTCCTCTGGAGGATCAACAACAGGGCAGAGAGGCCGAGGCCTTCCCCTGATTTTGCCTCCTGGCTCTGGGATTCAGAGGTCGACTGCCTCTGCACGTGGAGGTTCACCTCAGTCACCATGGCTAGTAGCCATTGATAGACTTATCCTCCATGAGTCTTTCTAATCCCCTCTGAAAGCTGTTTATCCCTGTGGCCATCACTACATCCTCTGGCAGCAAATTCCACATTTTAATTACTCTCTATGTAAAGTAGTACTTCCTTTCGTCCGCCCTGAACCTACTGCCCATCAGCTTCATTGGATGCCCTAGAATTCAAGTCTTTTGGGAGAGGGAGGAAAAAGTTCTCTTTGTCAGCTCTCTCCACCCCGTGCGTAACTTTATAAATCAATGAAATGCGCAGTGAGCCCCTTCAAAATGGGCACTGTATGCTGCTTATAGGGGACCATGGCAAACAGCCTCACCCACTGTATTCTGAACCAGAGGAAACTTCCGAAAACTCTTCAATGGCAGCCCAACCTGCCTGGATGCACAGCCTAATATACAACCATGTAAGGCACCCTGACTCCAGTGCGACTTGCTTCTGGGTCAGCGTGCGCAGAATTGCAATTTGGCCCCCGCATGTCTATCAAAGCCCGCGGATCTACTGGGAGCTCTCCTCACCGTCTTCCTGCTTGTTGGTGGGCCTGGCATAGAGAGCGTTGAGCGGGAATCCTGGCTCTCCGGGGATGGGGAAGTTTGTGATTCCGAGGGTGTACATTTCTTTTTCTCCTTGGCCTTTGGAATTACACTGGAAACAAAGACAGCACAGGCAGGAGTGATCCCAGTCCAAAACCATCCAGTCCAGCTCTGTGTCACACCGTGGGCAGAACCCAGGTGCCATCAGGAGGTCCACGGGCAGGGCCAGAACTCCAGAAGCCCTCCCACTCTTGCCCCCCCTCAAGCTTCAAGAAGACAGAGCATCACTGTCCCAGACATAAGAACATAAGAGAAGCCGTGCTGGGTCAGGCCAATGGCCCATTCAGTCCAACACTCTGTCACACAGTGGCCAAAAAATACCAGGTGCCATCAGGAGGTCCACCAGCGGGGCCAGAACTCCAGAAGCCCTCCTGCTCTTGCCCCCCCAGGCACCAAGAAGACAGAGCATCACTGGTCCAGACAGAGTGTTCCATCTATACCTTGTGGCTAACTGCCACTGATGGACCTCTGCTCCATATATTTCTCCAATCCCCTCTTGAAGCTGTCTGTGCTTGCAACCACCACCATCTCCTGCAGCAGTGAATTCCATGTGTTAATTTCGGGTGAAGAAGTACTTATTTTTATCTGTTCTAAGCCTACTGCTCATTAATTTCATTGAATGCCCACGAGTTCTTGTGTTGAGAGAAAGGGAGAAAACGGCTTCTTTCTCTATCTTCTCTTTCCCAGGCATGATTTTGCAAACCTCTATCTTGTCACCCCTCAAACATCATTTCTCCAAGCTGAAGAGCCCTACCCTCTTTCACCTTTCTTCATAGGGAAGGTGCTCCGTCCCCTTAGTCATTTTAGGCCCTGTTCACACAGAGGATTTGCCACGGTAAAAGCACGAATGGCAGGCGGATTATCGGTACGCGATCACACCGCAACATCTGGGAAGCGTAGCACACCCGTGGGCCATCCGTGGCTTCCTGCCGAAGATGCGTGGTAAAAAACTACCTAGGAAAGTGCAGTAGTATCTGGAAAACGCGGGGCAAGGGCGGGCGTCTGATCGCGGGAGCGCTAGTATCCCGTGGCTTCCGGTGCCCGTCCGAGTCCCGTCGCAAACCAGATGGTTTCCCTAAGCACATGCGCATAACACTAAACTGGAAGCAGTGCTGCTCCGCGGAACTGCGCATGCGCACAAACACGGAACGCTTGCCGCGCGGCTTCTTTGCCAGCTCCAGCATCGCCATGTGATCATGAGCTTCCTGGCACAGCGCAAAGACTCGGGAGACCGTGTGATCGAGCTAACGCGCTTTATTTTGCCCTGGGGCAAATAGCCACGCCTCACCCCGGCGTTATCTGGTTGTGTGACCGGGGCCTTAGTTGACTTTTTCTGCACCTTTTCCAATGCCTCTCTCAAGTGACTGAGTTTAGGCCATATATGTATTAAGGTCTCTGTTTGCTATTTAATAGTTAGGTATGGGTAAAGAACACATTTCCACCTTTTTTGTTTTATGCAATTGCGTTTGCTACTCCACTCTGTTACCTTTTGCAGCTTTTTCAAGCATTCGGAGATGTAGAGGGTGATGTAGATCAAGGTTCGGTCAGCCTCGTTCTAGACAGGAATGAAATACATAAATAGGAATAACAATTAATTATAATAATTGTCATATGGCATTGTGTGTAGTATAGCCGGGAGATCCTAAGATTCCCTGGCAGGCAGAAGTTCTAGCTCTTTTAGCGTTACGCACCACTAGGTGGCGAGCTAGACTTGTTTTTTTTAAAGGCAAGAGACGTTTCAGAGGTGGTTTGCCCTTGCCTGCCTCTGCGTCATGCCCCTGGTATTCCTTGGAGGTCGCCCATCCAAATACCAGCCAGGGCCGACCCTGCTTAGCTTCTGAGATCTGATGAGATCGGACTTGCCCAGGCTATCCAGGTGAGGGCAATAAATAGGAAGCAAAACAACACAGCTGTCCAGCTCATGGCAAGATTTTACCTCTCTTTCTCTGGACCTTCCACCCCAACCTACCAAGGAGAATCCCAGGTTAGGAATTCACGAAAGTTGAGAGACAGATAAAAGGGTGGGAATTAGGCACCAACCTGCCCTGATGGGGGAAGCAGTCGCTTTTAATTTGCAACGCGCCACCCATATTTCCATTGTACTTCTATCAGCGTTTTTGGCCCTATTTCTATATGACTAAGCTGCCGCAGCCGTCCTCCTGGAATCTACTATACACCGTACGAGCACAGCAAATGCCTCACCGCTGAATATCTTACCTTGATTTCATAATTTTTAAAGAAGACGTTCGCTTTGAAATAGTAGATGGCCTCATCGATGATGTCTGTGTCTTTGGCTGCCGGAAAGGGAGAGGGAAAATATTACTCGGAAGACTCAAGGAAGGAAGGGACCCCTGAGAGACATTACGGTATCTGCATACCAAGAGAGAACAGTCTGGTCACACGAATGTTTACGTAACATAAGAACATAAGAGACGCCAATGTTGGATCAGGCCAAAGGCCCATCCAGTCCAACACTCTGTGTCACACAGTGGCCAGAAATACCAGGGGCCATCGGGAGGTCCACCAGTGGGGCCAGGACACTAGAAGCCGGCTCCCACTGTTGACCGCCCCAAGCACCAAGAATACAGAGCATCACTTGCCGCAGCCTGAGAGTTCCTATCTATACCTCGTGGCTAATAGCCACTGATGGACCTCTGCTCCATATGCTTATCTACGGGAGGTTTACTCAGAAGTACTTGCCACCAAGGCTCCCTCTAAGCTGTGGAGTCTTGTGAGCAAAAATTCTACTTTGTGAGCTACTGGCATGAAAGGTGTGAGCGATTGATTTGGCTGCTGCATAAATTATTTGCTCCGGAGCCATCCTTCCTGGGCGAAAGCAAAAATGTGTGAGCCAGAGGCTAAAGAACTGTGAGCTAGCTCACACTGACTCAGCTTAGAGGGAACACTGCTTGCCACTGAATTCAGGGAGACCTGCATCCCAATAAACGCGTGCGGGACTGAAGCCTGATTAATGGCGCTAGGACGATTCATACGGAGCTACTTGATCATGAGTCGGACACATGACCACATGAAGCCACTTTATACTGGGCCAGACCCTTGGGTCTGTCAAAGTCAGTAATCGCCTACTCAGGCTGGCAGCGGCTCCCCAGGGTCTCAGGCAGAGGTCTTTCCCATCGCCTCCTGCCTGGTCAGGGATATCATGGACCTCCAACAAGACACATCAGAGGGTTCAATACAAGAACGCAAGTGGGCACTCCATGAAATTGCTGAGCAGTCGGGTTAGAAGGGATAAAAGGAAGTCCTTCTTCACCCAAAGAATGATTAATGCATGGAATTCAGTGCCACGGGAGGTGGCAGCGGCTACAAGCACGGATGGCTTCAAGAGGGAATTGGATAAACATATGGAGCAGAAGTGCATCAGTGGCTATGAGCCACAGGGTATAGATAGGAACTCTCAGTCTGGGGCAATGTTCCCTCTAAGGTGTGGAGTCTTGTGAGCAAGAATTCTACTTTGTGAGCTTCTGGCATTAAAGTTATGAGTGAGTGATTTGGCTGCCGCATAAATTAGTTTGCTCTGGAGCCATCCTTCCTGAGCTAAGACAAGAATGTGTAAGCCGGGGGCTAAAAAACTGTGAGCTAGCTCACACTAACTCAGCTTAGAGGGAACACTGGTCTGGGGCACGTGATGCTCTGTATTCTTGGTGCTTGGGAGGGGGGGCAACAGTGGGAGGGCTCCTGGAGTTCTGGCCCCGCCAGTAGACCTCCTGAGGGCACCTGGGTTTTGGCCACTGTGGGACACAGAGTGTTGGACTGGATGGGCCATTGGCCTGACCCAACACTGGCTTCTCTGATGTTCTAGATCAAATCAAGCGTGAACTCTCCCTAGAAGCTCAAATGACTAAACTCAGGCTACCGTACTTTGGTGACATTATGAGAAGACAAGAGTCGATGGGGAAGACAGTCATGCTAGAAAAAGTCGAAGGCAGCAGGAAGAGAGGAAGACCCAGCAGGAGATGGATGGACTCAATCAAGGAAGCCACAAAGGCCCTCAGTGTTCAAGCCCTGAGCACGGCTGTTAATTAATTGCTGTAGATCTCCCGGGGTGCGTGGCCGTGGTCTTGGCACTGTGGGACCTGACGTTTCGCCAGCGGCTGAGACTGGCATCCTCACAGGTATAACACAGAAAGATGGAGTACCCTCTGTGTCAAGGTGAGAATGCCTCTGAAGATGAAGAATACCTCTGTGTGATACCTCCGAAGATGCCAGTCACAGCTGCTGGCGAAACGTCAGGGACCACAGTGCCAAGACCATGGCCACGCAGCCCGGGAAACCTACAACGAATGGACTCCAGCCGTGAAAGCCTCCGACAACATATTCAGGCTGTTAATGATAGGACATTTTGGAGGTCATTAATTTATAGGGTCGCCATAAGTCGGAAGAGGCTTGACAGCACTACAGACACACACAGACAGACACACATATAGACACACACCCTGTTCCTCAACTGGATCAGGGGACTGAACCTGGGATTTTCTGCGTGCCTTGCAGAAGCTCTACCACTAAGCCACAGCCCCTCCCAAATCTGGATCGGTACTTTGACCGGCAGCGGCGCTCCGGATGTCTGCACAAAAAAGTTTTCCCCTGTCGCTCGCTACAAGAGGCTCTTTCGCCGGAGATGCCAGCGGCCGAACTTTGCGTGCCCAGGAGCCTAAGGGACCTCCGGCTGAGTCTCCCTCTCGCCCAGCCCCAGAAATCTTAAGGCTGCGAAGAACACATGCGAGAGTCTCCGCCGAGTCCTCTTTCGAGGGCGCAGGACACACTTACTTTCTCGGGGCGCGGGACCCTTGAACTGGCTTTTGATGGGCAGCAGGGCCATGTTGCCGATCAGCTTGTTGTCGGGATCCATCAGCGTCGAGTGATAGGCCTGCGCGGGAGGAGAGAAAGAGAGAGGGCCGTCAGCGACCAAAAGGCAACGGCATCGAGAGGCGCGGCGGCTGCATCCTGCAGTTCTCCTGTAAACACGCAGAGGGAGGGAGACGAAGCTTCCCCTTCCCCCACCCTCAGTGCTCTGTCGAACGAGTCAAGGACTGCGAGGCGAGAATAAAGGGTCGGCAACCGCAGCCCCCTGGGCCAAGCCCGGCCCTTGAGCTGCAGCGTCTTGGTATCGGCGCAAGGCTCCCGTCTCCCTTGCCAGGGAGGGACATTTCAGGCAACCCACAAGAAGGACCGGGGAAGGAAAGAGATGGAGGGCATGAGAGGGGAAAGGCACAGCAAGGGACGTAGGGGGGAGGGTTGCGTAGTGGATGTAACGTCACACCAGCTCCTGCTAGTTTGGTGTAGTGGTTAGGAGCGCGGACTCTGACCTGGGAGAACCGGGTTTGATTCCCCGTGCCTCCACATGCAGCTGCCGGTGCGACCTTGGGCCAGTCACAAGTTCTCTGAGCTGTTCTCTCACGAGCAGTCCTCAAGAGGACTCCAGAAGAGCAAACTGATTTATGCAGTAGCCAAATCGGCTCGCTCACAACTTTAATACCAGTAGGCTCACAAAGGAGAATCTTGGCTCACAAGACTCCACAACCTAGAGGGAGCATTGCTCACAGGGTGTCTGTTGTGGGGAGGGGGAGGGGATTGTAAGCCGCTCGTAGGCTCCTTCGGGTAGTGAAGGGCGGGGGTATAAATCCAATCTCTTCTCTTCTTCTAGACTTGGGTTCAAATCCCCCCCATGCCAGGAATCCCTCTGGGTGACCTTGGTCCAGACACACTCTCTCAACCCAACCTACTTGGGTTGTGTGAGGATGAGCTGGGGAAAGAAACTGTGCACACCCCACCGAGCTCCTCAGAGGAAAGGAGAGATAAAAATGTGTCGCTGGACCGTGGGGGCCGTGATGCAGCCCCGGGGTTGTGAGAGTTCCGTGCCGCCGCCGATCAGCTGACAAGGAGGCCCACAGCTCCAACACCTGCTTCTAGGCAGGATCAGGCCCGTCTCTACAGAGCAAGTCATACAAAACATCGCATTGAGGAGACAAAGGCAAGGGGTCCTTCACGGAGCTACGGGAGCATTTGGATCACTCAGGAAAGTGAGCCAAGCTATATGCCGACACCCACCCCCAGGATAATTAGCCAGTCTTGTAGCATAAGAAATGGGGAGCAATGAACTAACAATCCATACCCCTGTCAGGACTAGGGTGTCCTTTCAGTAACCCCCAACATAAATTTTTTAGATAAGAGATGTCGAAATGCCTAAGTAACTTTGGGGATTCACTGCCACAAGACGCAGGGGTGGCCACTAACATACATGGGGGCCTCATCCATTGGAATACAGGTTTATCAAGTGCCATTAGCCATGCTGGTTAAATGGAACCTCCACGTTCAGAGGCAGTACACCCCTGAACACCAGGCACAGGAGGTGACGTCCGCAGAAGGCGGCTGTCAATTTCAAGCTCCGGTTGGGTTTCCTCAAGGCACCCTGTTGCCCTTCCCGAGAAAAAAAGATGCCGGCCCAGAGAAACCTTTGCTCTCGTCTAGAAGGGCTTTCCGGACAGATATAAAGATCCCTCTTTCAAACACTGCTCTGAAAGAGCAACTGTGCAGGCCAAGGCAGGATATAAATCGAAATAAATAAATAACTGCAACATCCTCTTTTGCTATGCTATTGATTCGAATGAGCTTACGGATGATTGCACAGAAGGTTGACATGTAAAAACCCTCCCAGGTTTGGAAGGGGGAGAAAATGGACAGACCGTTCCCCCAGGGCTGGTAGCGACGCTGCTTATTTTTAACGATGGCCATATAAGGCAGTTCCCCTTTTCCCGGCAAGACTGTCTCTAAAGCGGTGAAAAACGGGCGTTATGTACAACACCCCAGAAAACAGAAGCCCTGTATAAACACACACACACAGAGAGAGAGACTGTACAGACGCAAGGCTCGGGGCTTTAAGTTTAAAGCGCTGGCGCTGGCCTGACCGGTATGGATCTCAGAAAGGAAGCAAAGGCAAATCAATCCATCAATGGCAGCCCCTTTCATCTCCTCCCTCCAGGCCCAGCATCTATAACAGCATTTCCTGCTTTTTCCTCTGACCAGCAA
>NW_015170277.1:1558587-1559198 GCF_001447785.1 Gekko japonicus
CAAATGCACGCAGATCTTTAGCCTCACCGGCATATTGGGCGGCTGCAATCCAACCGATCCGAGGCCAAGACGGAGACGTTTCCCCCCTTCCAGCTAGCGAAGCAACCGATCTCTCACCCGGGCAACCCCCTTCCTGTTCCACCCAAGGCAGGAAGTGAGAGAGAGAGAGACAAGCCAGGCGATGGGAAAGGGGCGCGCTGGGGAATAGCAGCCACGAGGGGGCAGCAGAGGACAGGCGCAGCCTCCCTTTAAAGCGGCCGCGCCAATCAACAGATTAGAGATTCCACCCCGGCAGGAGTCGCTGGGCCTTGAAGCGGCTGCGTAACAAGCGGAAGTTCAACTGGTAAAGTGTTTTCCTAACAAGGGAGCCGAAAGGTTGGGGGGATGTATTCAGAACAGATTCAGAGCTGCACCAGGTGGGTATTTGCCTGCCACATAAGAACATACGAGAACATCAGAGAAGCCAATGTTGGATCAGGCCAATGGCCCATCCAGTCCAACACTCTGTCACACAGGGGCCAAAAATACCAGGTGCCATCAGGAGGTCAAGCAGTGGGGCCAGGACACTAGAAGCCCTCCCACTGTTGCCCCCCCCCCCCAGCACCAAGAGT
>NW_015170277.1:1559969-1608224 GCF_001447785.1 Gekko japonicus
GTCAGAGCAAGAAGCAGGCAGGTAAGTTGCAGAGCCCCCCCCCCCAGTCCAAAACAGTCCAGTGGCACCTTTAAGGCCAAGTTCTATTCAGCTACAAGCTCTCCCTCCTCTGCGAGGACAGATCTGCACGTGTCCCACCCCCCCAAATAGCTAGCAATCCAAAACAGTCTGGTGAATCCTGAACGGTGGGCGTTGCCTTCTGACACACTTCCAGTGATGGCATATGCAAATATAAGTTATGCTAATGAGTTATGCTAATGAGCTCCTGCACCTCTTTTTCTACGGAATGACTCCTGGGCCACACGTCTGTTCGTGGCCCCGTGGTGGGGGGAAGAGAGAAGCAATTCAGGACTGCCAACTCTGGGTTGGAGATTTAGGTGTGGAGCCTGGGTGGGGAGGGACCTCAGTGGGGCCCAGTGCCCTAGAGCCCACCCCCCAAGGCAGCCATTTTCTCCCGGGGGGGAACTGATCTCTGCAGTCTGGAGACCAACTGTCATCCTGGAGGTTGGCAACCTTAAAGCCACCAGACTCTTCCACCACAGATCCCCAACCCATCTCAGCGCTCATCAGTGGCCCTCCAGATGTGTTAATAGGGCATTTTCCCTGAGGCTTGAAGCTAGAAGACTTGGCCATTGGTAAGGAACCAACCACCTTTAAGTGCATAAAGGTAAAGGTTCCCTTGCTCGAAAGCCAGTGGAGTCCGACTCTAGGGTTGCGGTGCTCATCTCCGTTTCCAAGCCGAAGAGCCAGCGCTGTCCAAAGACATTTCCATGGTCATGTGGCCGGCATGACCAAACACCAAGGCGCACGGATCGCTGTTACCTTCCCACCGAAGTGGTACCTATTTATCTATTTGCAATTTCTTGCTTTCAAAATGCTATGTTGGCGGGAAAGTACATAAGAGAAGCCAATGTTGGATCAGGCCAGTGGCCCATCCAGTCCAACACTCTGTGTCACACAGGGGCCAAAAATACCAGGTGCCATCAGGAGGTCCAGCAGTGGGGCCAAGATACTAAAAGCCCCTCCCACTGTTGCCCCCCCCCCAAGCACCAAGAATAAAAAATACAGAGCATCCCTTGCCCCAGCCTGAGAGTTCCTTGTGGCTAATAGCCACTGATGGACTTCTGCTCCATATGCTTATCCAATTCCCTCTTGAAGCCCAATGCTTGTAGCCGCCACCCCCTCCTGGGGCAGTGAATTCCATCTGTTAATCACTCTCTGGGTGAAGAAGGACTTCCTTTTATCCATTCTAACCCAACCGCTCAGCAATTTCATGGAGTGCCCGCGTGTTCTTGTGTTGTGAGAAAGGGAGAAGAGTACTTCTTCCTCGACCTGCTCTATCCCATGCATAATCTTATAAACCTCGATCATGTCCCCCCTCAGCCGTCATTTCTCCAAGCTAAAGAGCCCCAAGCGTTTTAACCTGTCCACAGGAAAAGTGTTCCAGCCCTTTTATCATTCTAGTTGTCCTTTTCTGCACTTTCCCCAATGCTTCAATGTGCTCTAACACTCATTCAGAAGTGTCAAAGAATTTTATTTCACCATTAAGAATTCAGAAAAAAAATCCAGGCCTTCCAATAACTCTGATTAATGAGCCTGATGATTGGCTTGTTATCCTATGGATTGATTTGCTATATTTTAGAGTGTTCCTGTCCTTATTTTCACCCTTACCTGAATCTGTTCTTTGACCTCCTGGTCTCTAAGCAACTATATCTTAGTCAAGGTCTGGTGCTGTGTTATCTTGCAGGGAGAAAAGCGTATAATATTTGTTTTCTTAATGTCTCTCTCACGAATGTGGAATGTATTCTAATCAGAGGGTAGGGTGAATTATGTTTAAGAACAGAATGGTTGAGCGCCAGTTCCCATCAGTCATTTCTCATAATGTTGTGTAAGTTCCTTTGGCAGCTTAAGCTACCCTGTGAATGTAGAACACGAGGAAGGACTTTGTAGGCCGTATCTGTTTTTCACATCTACTCTGCATCCTTTGCTTCAAGGAGAGTGATGCATTTATTAAAACACTGGGGGGAAAACCACCTTTCCTCTTGGTTCAAGGCAGCTTATGGTAATAGCGAAAGACATTTGCAGTTAAAAGCAAAAAAGAAAATGGCAAACCCCAAATCTCCCCCCTCCAAAAAAAAAGATGTCTGCCATTAAAAAACGAATCTGGTGAAAGCTGCAGACATTCGTACATCCTGGGGGCAATTGCCTGCCTCTCTTACTTATTTGAAGTAAACACACACAACTCACAGACGGAGTGGGATAAGACGCTGGGGGCTGGGTAGTGGGAACTGTGATGTGTGAATGGGGATTTTTTGGGATCTAGGCAATGATGGCTCATGCTGAGCTGCAGATCGGAAGGTCTGTGGTTCGGCAGTTCGAGACCCCAGTGCCGCATGGCGGGGTGAGCTCCCGTCTCTGGCCCCAGCTCCTGCCCGCCTAGCAGTTCGAAAGCAAGAAATCGCAAGTAGATAAAGAGGTACCGCTTCGGTGGGAAGGGAACAGCATTCCGTGCGCCTCGGCCTCTAGTCATGCCGGCCACATGACCATGGAGACGTCTTCGGACAGCGCTGGCTCTTCGGCTTGGAAATGGAGATGAGCACCGCAACCCTAGAGTCGGATTCGACTTGGCTTTCGAGCAAGGGAAACCTAGGCAACGATATCATGCCCTTCTTTTATTTATTTATTTATTTAATTTTATTTATACCCCGCCCTCCCTGCGCGCGGGCTCATGGCGGCTTACAATGTACGGGTGCAGTACAACACCGTAATTCCATAGTAAAGGCACACAGTGCAGTAAAAACACAATAAAAACACATTTTAAAACAGATAAATACAGTTAAATGCAGTGGGCAATGCCCAAGGATCCCGCGTGACTGCCATCACGTCGCAGCCAACCAGGGTTTCCAAGGCAAGAGACACTGAGAGGTGGTTCGCCACGGCCTGCCTCTGCTTAGTGACCCTGGACTTCCTTGGCGGGTCTCCCATCCAAGGACTCACCAGGGCCAACGCTGCTTAATTTCCAGGATTTGACGAGGTCAGGCTAGCTTGGGCCGTCCAGGTCAGGACAGGAGACATTCAGAGGTGGTTTGCCATGGCCTGCTTCTGCGTCACCACCCTGGTCTCCCATCCAAGTACTAACCGGGGCCGACCCCGCTTAGCTTCTGAGACCTGATGAGATCAGGCTAGCCTGGGCCGTCCAAGTCAGGACAAGAGCACTTCTATGTCCAGCCACTGGCAAGGGTACAGGATACCTGTGCACACAGGTGCTATCTTTTATGTGTGTCAATTGGGGTACCTAAGTGCTTCTACCCGGACATTCTTCGGATCTTCTGTGTCTGAATTCACAGGGGTGTATTGGTGGCGGCAGTACCCTTGTCACAATAAGGGGTTAAAAAGGTAAAGCTTCCCTTGCTCGAAAGCCAGTCGAATCCGACTCTAGGGTTGCGGTGCTCATCTCCGTCTCAAAGCCGCAGAGCCAGCACTGTCCGAAGACGTTTCTGTGGTCATGTGGCCGGCAAGGCGCACGGAACGCTGTCACCTTCCCATTGAAGTGGTACCTATTTATCTCCCTGCAATGTCTTGCTTTCGAACTGCTAGGTTGGCAGGAGCTGGAACTAGACGGGAGCTCACTCCGTCATGCGGCACACTCGGGTCTCGAACTGCTGAACTACCGACCTTCCGCAGCCTGCAGTTCAGCGTCTTAACCACTTGAGCCACCGCAGCTCCTAAGGGGTTACAGTTACATTAAAATACCACCTACAAGTATCAAGGAAGAGCCGGTTTAATTTTCACGAAGAGCTACTAGGGGACTCAAGCGCAGCAGGAGATTTTATTTTCTCACACGTCTGGAGAACCTTGCTGCTGCCCCCCCCCCCCAATCAATGCTGTGTAAGAGTTAACCGCAGGAGCTCGGTGTTGAGGGGGAAGGCCCTCTGCCTGTGGCCAGAGGCAGCGCTCCTCCACTCGCTTGCTGAGTGGCTAAGCACACATTCAAATGGGAGTGTATGCAGCGGCAAACGCGAGCAAGTGTTACACTTAGGATACAAGAGTCCAGTAGCACCTTACGGACTAAAAAAAAATTGTGGCAGGGTATGAGCCTGGAAGGCCAGAGACTGAAGCTGAAGCTCAAATACTTTGGCCACCCAATGAGAAGGGAGCACTCACTGGAGAAGACCCTGATGCTGGGGAAGATTGAAGGTCAAAGAAGACGGGGACGGCAAAGGATGAGATGGTTAGACAGCGTTACCGATGCAACGAGCATGAAATTGAGCAAACTTCAGAGGATGGCAGAAGACAGGAGGGACTGGCGTGATCTGGTCCATGGGGTCGCGGAGAGTCGGACTCGACTGTGCGACTGAACAACAACAACAACAACAATGAGCTTTCGTTGAGTCACTGCTCACTTCTTCGGATACCTGAAAGTTCATCCCCTGCCACAAGTGTTCTTAGTTGTTAATCTTTCAGGTGCTCCTGGACTCCTGCTGTTTTCTGGCAAACACGGCTACCTGTCTTGATCACACTTAGGATTGGTGGAGTGGTTAACTACGGGGACCCTAATCTGGGAGAGCCGGGTTTGATTCCCCACTCCTCCACTCGCAGCTGCTGGATGACCTTGGGCAAGCCGTAGTTTTGTCAGGGCTGTTCTTGAAAAAGAGCCGTTCCTGTCAGAGCTCTCTCAGTCCCGCCCACCTCACAGGGTGTCTGCTGTGGGGAGGGGGAGGGAAAGGAGTTTGTAAGCCGCTCTGAGACTCTGAGTGAAGGGCGGGGTCTAAATCTAATATCTTCTTCATCTTCTAATTGGGCTAGGCCACACCTTGCCTTCATTTGGAGAGTGGGCAGAGCTGGAAGAGTTGGAAATGCTTTGGCTAAGGGGAAGCCCTTGTCTCGGTAGCTTCAGCTGAAGCACAGAAAAGGGATCCCTCTACAGTGGCAGCAAAACATTCCCATATAACAGAGTATTTTTTTTAAAAAAAGGAATCCCAACCATCCCCTTCCGGCCTAGCTGCGTTAAGTGAACAAACCACGCCCAAATACACAAAGTGATACAGGGGGGAAAGTCCTTCTTTTCTTAAGGCAGCAAACAACCCGAAATGATGCAAATAATTTATTTAGCCCCCTTTAAACATGAGAAAATCTCGTGTGGAGCTGCCACTGTACACTTATATACATGAAGAGCTTCCTGGGGAAAAGCCCCCAGTACAGTTCCGAGGTCTGTTTCAAAATCCAAGATGCAGGAAACATGAAGACCGTCTTGTCCAAATCAGTTGGTAATCTTCATTCATCCGCTCTGTCTTGGAAGAATTCGTCATAAGCAGAAGGCTTCTCTTCCTCTGTTTCCTGGTAGGGAGGAAACCAACACAAACTTTTAACACTCTGGGTTTTTCCCCAAGTTTGCTCAAGTGTCTAATACACACACCCCAGCTCTGGCTAGAAGAGAAAGAACACTCCTATTTGCCTTTACGAAAACTGCAATCCTATATATGTTTACTCAGAAGTGAGACTTACTCCCAGCTAAGGGCCAGTAGGGCTGCAGTCACAGAGATATACGCTCAAGATGGAGCATTTCAGGTCAGACCAAAGGGTCTTGCAGCTTATCAGCCTTTAAGCTTATTTGTGTCCATTTACCCTTTGGTGTAGGGTTTGACCTGTTTGTCCTATGCAGAGAGCTGCAATTTACACATCCTAGGTAAAGGTTCCCTTGCTCGAAAGCCAGTCCAATCTGATTCTAGGGTTCCGGTGCTCATCTCCGTTTCAAAGCCGAAGAGCCAGCGCTGTCCGAAGAAGTTTCCGTGGTCATGTGGCCGTCATGACTAAACACCAAGACGCACGGAACGCTGTTACCTTCTCACCGAAGTGGTACCTATTTACCTATTTGCAATTTCTTGCTTTCGAACTGCTAGGTTGGCAGGAGCTGGAACTAGAGATGGGAGCTCACTCCATCATGTGGCACCCGGGTCTCGAACTGCTGAACTACTGACCTTCCACAGCCTGCAGTTCAGCGTCTTAACCACTTGAGCCACCACAGCTCCATTACACATCCTACTATATTGTTATTCCAGTCTTGCTGTTTTTATTGCTCAGTTACTTATTCATCGTGACTCTAATCATCTCTTCTTGACGACTAACTCCCCCTACCTGCATGTAATATTTGAGGAAATCTGTTTCAATGTATGTGAAGAAGTGTGCACATGCTAAGAACATCAGAGAAGCCAGTGTTGGATCAGGCCAGTGGCCCATCCAGTCCAACACTCTGTCACCCATTGGCCAAAAATACCAGGTGCCATCGGGAGGTCCATCAGTGGGGCCAGGACACCAGAAGCCCTCCCACTGTGGCCACCCCCCCCCCAAGCACCAAGAAGACAGAGCATCCCTTGCCCCAGCCTGAGAGTGCCTATCTATACCCTGTGGCTAATAGCCACCGATGGACCTCTGCTCCAGATGTTTATCGAATTCCCTCTTGAAGCCATCCATGCTTGTAGCCGCCACCCCCTCCTGTGGCCCCTGGAGCATTTCAGCTTAGTACAGTAGAGGCCAGATTTCCTGGCCAGGACTGAAAAGAAAACGGATGCCAGAGGTGGGGGGGTCACAATTGCTTTCTTGAAGTATCTGAAGGGCTGCCACTTAGAGGAGGGCAGGGAACTGCTCCTGTTGGCCGCAGAGGAGAGGACTCGCAATCGTCGGTTTCAATTATGGTCAGAAAGGTACCAGAAAGTACTTGAAGGGCTGTCTTATAGAGGATGGTGTGAAGTTCTTTTCTGTTGCCCCAGAAGGTCGGACCAGAACTAACGGGTTGGCATTAAATTAGAAGAGTTTTTGGCTAAACATTAGGAAGAACTTCCTGACAGAGCGGTTCCTCAGTGAAACAGGCTTCCTCGAGAGGTGGTGGGCTCGCCTTCTTGGGAGGTTTTCAAACAGAGGCTCGATGGCCATCTGACAGCAGTGCTGATTCTGTGAACTTAGGCAGATCATGAGAAGGGAGGGCAGGAAGGGTTGCCTCAGTGCATAGTTGTTGTGGCCCTTTCTTACACGCCTAGGGAAATGCTGATTGCCACTCTGGGGTCAGGAAGCAATTTTTCTCCCGGCCAGTTTGGCTGGAGATCCTGGAGGTTTTTTGCCCACTTCTGGGCGTGGAACAGGGGTCACTGTGTGTGTGTGGGGGGGAGGTGTTTGTGAATTCCCTGCATTGTTCAGGGGGTTGGACTAGATGACCCTGGAGGTCCCTTCCAGCTCTATGATTCTGTGATTAGGGAAAAAATACAGTAATAGTAGCTCAGCAGCGGAATGGGCTGCCTAGGAGGGTGGAGAGCCCCCCCTCCCTGGCAGTCTTCAAACAGCGACTAGACGATCACTTGTCAGGGATGCTCTAGGCTGGTCCTGCACTGGGCAGGGGGTTGGACTAGATGGCCTGTACAGCCCCTTCCAACTCTATGATTCCAGGATTCTCTTTAATGCATTGCAGAGGGAGCCACAGTACAGAAGAGCACACACTACGGTGCCTGATCTTTCCCTCTTTTTAGAGGTATATTCCAGACCCCTTAACTTCACTCCTCAATCGTGCCACTGAATACAACGCTGGCTCTCCTTTTAGCATAACCAACACATGCCTTGCATTTATTTACTTAATCTGTACCCCGCCATTCTCTCCAAATGGGAACTCAAAGAGGCTTACATTCTTCTCTTGTCCCCCATTTTATTCTTGCAACCACCCTGGGAGCAAGGCTCCCTCTAAGCTGTGGAGTCTTGTAAGCAAAGATTCTACTTTGTGAACCGCTGGCATTAGCGTTGTGAGCAAGCGATTTGGCTACTGCATAAACTAGTTTGCCATGGAGCCCTCCTTCCTGAGCTTAGGCAAAAATGTGTGAGCCGGAGGCTAAAAAACGGAGAACTGGCTCGCACTAACTCAGCTTAGAGGGAACACTGTCTGGGAGGTCGGTTGGGCTAAGCGTTTGTGGCTGGCTCAAGGTCACCTGGCACGTTTCCATGGCACGAGTGGGGATTCACCGAAATCAGAACCATCATCGTCCTGGATGGCTTGATCCAGGCTACTTCCCTGGTCACCTCTGGCGAGTAAAATGAGCCTGCAGGTCACCAGGCAAGGAAATATCACAAACATCATTTTGTCAATGCCACAAATGAGCCTAGTAAAAACTCTGTGCCCACATTCACTTTCCCCATGTTTGGTGTCGTGGTTAAGTGTGCGGACTCTAATCTGGGAGAGACGGGTTTGATTCCCCCACTCCTCCACTTGCACCTGCTGATGTGACCTTGGGTCAGTCACAAGCTCTGGCACAGCTGTCCTTGAAAAAGAGCAGTTTGTATCAGAGCTCTCTCAGCCCCACCCACCTCACAGGGTGTCTGTTGTGGGGAGGGGAAGGAGTTTGTAAGCCGCTCTGAGACTCCCTTGGGGAGTGAAGGGCAGGGTATAAATCCAATCTCTTCTCTTCTTCTTCTTATTTTTCAAGAGTGGCTTAGCCTCAGCTCAGAACCCCCGGTTTTATCATGACTCGCACCCCAGATCTTTGGCTCTTTACCTTTGGCTCTTTAAACTCGAGGTCCTCTCCGTACTGAATAGCGAAGTCTATGTGCTGCAGGACGATGTTGACGCTTTCCTCATCGGAGCGATCGAACGGCAGGAAACGGACCATGCTGTAGTCGTCGATCTGAAAGGCAACCGCCAGATTTTCAGACAGCGGGGGCGGGCCGAAGCAGCAATGGTTTATTGTTTTTAAAAAGAACATACTTCAACATCCACAGGTTGCTTTAAAAAAAGGAATGGATACTGGTACAACCCACTTCCATAGACAAAACGTTCAGAGAGACAGACAGAAAGTCACCTAACTCAGGGATCTATAACCCGGTGCCCTAATGCACAATGGCACACCCGCCAACACCTTTCCTGGTGCCCGCTAAGTGTTTTTAGAAAGTGGGGGGGGGGGCATATAGGGCTTTGCCCCACATGACTTCTGATTGGCCGTGCACATTTTTTACAAGGTTGCTTTGGCAGCAGCTGCCACCACAACACAAGGGCCTTCACGGTATGACTGGAAAGACGATGCGGCAGCCATTTTATGACTGGCTCCGCCTCCTGTGGCAGCCATTTTGTGAATGTGCCCACCATACTGTGTCAGAAGTCCAGAGGTGCCCCCAGGCTCAAAAAAGGCTGGGGACCCCCTGCTTTGACTTATAAAACCAAAGTCGAGGGTTAACCCCCCCCCCCCGATGCTGATATGCAGCAAATTCCAGACAGACAAAATAAAAACATTTTCCAACTAAAACACAGTTTATAGAATTCACTGCTATAAGACGCGCTTCGATGGCTTTGGAAAATGACGAGACATGGTCATGAAGGATACGTCTGTCAGCCACAATCAGCCACCACGTCTGTATGTAACTTCCATGCTCAGAGGCAGTCTGCCACCCAGAACCAGATGTTGGCCGGCAAGCAAGAAGGAAAGGCCTGACTTGGGTGTTTCCCAGAGGCATTTGGCTGGCTACCCTTGGAAACAGAATGCTGGACCAATAAGACGAGGAGGAGGAGGAGGAGGAGGAAAGATTGGATTTATACTCCACCCTTCACTACTGGAAGGAGTCTCAGAGGGGCTTTCAGTCTCCTTCCATTCCTCACAACAGACACCCTTTGAGGTAGGTGGGGCTGAGAGAGCTCTGACAGAAACTGCTCTTTTTCAAGGACAGCTCTTATCAGAACTACGGCTTGCCCAAGGTCACCCAGCCAGGTGCAAGAGGAGGAGTGGGGAATCAAACCCGGTTCTCCCAGATTAGAGTCCGCGCACTTAACCACGGCACCAAACTGGCACTTAACCACTACACCAAACTGCAGGAGGAGAAAGAGGAGGAGATTGGATTTATACCCCACCCTTCACTACCCAGAGGTGTCTCAGAGCGGCTTACAGACTCCTTTCCCTCCCCCTCCCCACAACAGACACCCTGTGAGGTAGGTGGGGCTGAGAGAGCTCTGACAGAAACTGCTCTTTTTCAAGGACAGCTCTTATCAGAACTATGGCTTGCCCAAGGCCATCCAGCCAGGTGCGAGTGGAGGAGTGGGGAATCAAACCCGGTTCGCCCAGATTAGAGTCCGCACACTTAACCACTACACCAAACTGACTCTCAAAGACTTCCAGGTAACCCAGCAGAGCTGCTCTTGGAGACAGCCTTCCTTTCCCCCAGCCCCTCCCCCTCCTTTCTCACTTCCCACCACAACATGACACGTGGATGACCAGCATGTACGGCCTTCAGCACCCGCAAGAGACTGTCCCGGCTGTGGAAATCAATCGGCTGCTGACAAAGGTGGGGGAAGAGTCGATCTGTCCAACGTGGACCGTCAACCAGCCCCGAGAGCGGCACGTTCCGTGTCCGCAAGCCGTGCGCACAGACATACCAGTCCACAGATGGCCTTTGTCAGCTTCTTGAACTTTTTGCTTTGGAACAAACCGGTCGAATCTTCCAGCATAGAATACATATCCGGGTCTAGATACCTGGAAGACAAACGGTGGGAAAGCGGTTGTATCACAAAGGCCTTGTGCTACTGCAAGGAACCGTAAACGCTTCCATAACAACAACAACAACAACAACAACAACAACAACAACAACAAAATGAGTATTTCCTTTAAGCATTACCTAAGACGGGGTGGCCAAACTTGCTCGATGTAAGAGCCACATAAAATAAACGTCAGATGTTTGAGAGTCGCAAGACATGAACAGATATTACACGTTTTTACTGGGAAATAGGCAAATTGGCTTTTTATTAATGTTAAATGAGACCGCCAAAAACAATAACAAAAGCGATAAAAGCAGACGCTGATAATGATATTTATTTGTCCAATGATAGGTAAAGGTAAAGGTTCCCTTGCTCGAAAGCCAGTCGAATCTGATTCTAGGGTTGCGGTGCTCATCTCTGTTTCAAAGTCGAAGAGCCAGCGCTGTCCGAAGACGTTTCCATGGTCATGTGGCCGTCATGACTAAACACCAAGGCGCACGGAACGCTGTTACCAATGATATATGTCCAATGATATTTGTTTGCTAATGATATTTAGCTTTCCCAGTCGCCCTGCCGGGAGCTGCACAGTCGCATGTGGCTCCCGAGCCACAGTTTGGCCACCCCTGGCCTAAGATGAGGCAAGACAGGGTGGGTTGTTTCAGGACCAGATGTATGAACTGCTACAAACCAGCGCAGCAGCATCTACCCCCCCCCCCCGGACATTTCACTCTGTTTAATTCCAAGATGTGCAGAGGGGAGGGGCCAAGGCTCAGTGGTGTATACTTTGCATGCAGAACACCCCAGCTTCAGGTCCTAGCATCCCCGGTGATGGGAGTGCAGATAGCAGGAGGAGGAGGAGATTGGATTGATACCCCGCCCTTCACTCGGAGTCTCAGAGCGGTTTACAATCTCCTTTCCCTTCCCCTCCCCACGACAGACACCCTGTGAGGTAGGTGGGGCTGAGAGAGCTCTCTGGAGAACTGCCCTTGAGAGAACAGCTCTGACAGAACTTGTGACTGGCCCAAAGTCACACCAGCAGCTGCATGTAGCGGAGTGGGGAATCAAACCCGGTTCTCCCAGAGTAGAGTCCCCGTACACTTATTATTATTATTTATTTATTACTTTCGATTTACATCCCGCCTTGCCTGCACAGGCAGGCTCAAGGCGGCGTACAAGAAGTTAAAATACAATCAAACACAATGCAGAAATGCAGTACTATAAGATTTTCGCATAAAAGCAATATACATATAAAGTGCAGATCAATGTAGATGGCGACTGCTGTATAGTGATCCGGTGTAACAAGGCCAGCATCCATAGTTGTTCTTAGTGCTTGTTCATCAGTGGTGGCTCCTAATCAAAGGCCTGGTGGAAGAGCTCGGTTTTACAGGCCCTGTGGAACTGTACAAGGTCCCGAAGGGCCCTGATGTCCTCTGGGAGCTCATTCCACCAGTGTGGAGCCGCCACTGAAAAGGCCCTTGCTCTGGTGTTGGCCAATCTGACGTCTTTCGGACCAGGGAGATTCAGGGGATTTTGCAGCCCTGACCTCACTTAACCACTACACCAAACTGGCTCTTAGAGGAAGGACCTCTACCCGAGACCTTGGAGAGCCACTGCCAGCCAGAGCAGAAAGTCCTGATCTAGGTGAACCAAGAGGTCTCACTTGCCCAAGCCTGCTTCTGGGATTGAGTTTGTCGACAATAGTCACCTCCTCCAGATACAGCAGAGATGGTGCACACCGAGGGACAGGAAAATTGGCCACCTGGGGGCTTACTCCTCTTCCGTTATGGACCCCCCCCAACCACTATGGTCACCTTGGAAGACCCCGTTTGGGTGGCCCCACCTTTTGAGGTTAGGCAGGTGGCAACCCAGGAGAAGGGCCTTCTCGGTTGTGGCACCAAAAATCTGGAGCACTTTCCCCAGGGAGACCCGCCTGTCCCCTTCTGTTGCTGTCTTCTGTCAGTGGGTGAAAATGTTTCTGTTTCATTTGGCTCTCCCTCAGGGTTCTCTCCTTCCCAACCAAGGTTTTAATGGCTGTTTTTATGTCTTCGTGTATTTTAAGTCTGTTTTTAATCTGTTGTGATGATAGGAGGGCGTTGTATCAAGTACGTTTGAAATCGTTAGCCACCTTGGAGGCCCTTGTGAGGGCAGAAAGGGAGGGGGGATGTAAATTTTGTAAATAATAAATAACTAATAATAATAGAGGAGAGAAAGAGAGGCAGGGGTGGCCCTGCAGAAACAGGACAGGATATAACCGGTGGATCCTTGGATCTTGGCCCAGAGTTGCCAAGAGAAGGACTCCGTGGTGCCGCAAACTTACTTTTCCATTTCCGCTTTTGCTTTCTTGCTCAGCAAGTCCATCTTGGTCATGATGTTGACTTGGGGAGCCTCCAAAGACACCATCGCACTGAGGGCCGCCATAACGCCGGAGATAAACTGGCAGGGAGCGACACAAAGGAAGAGAGACGTCAAGAGGACCGGAAGGGCTTCCCCTAAGAGCCACCCAATTGCCGCTCCCCCCGCCTCGTAAAGGTTACGGGCCCCCAAACTCAAGGGCCCTGTGGATGTAAGGAAGTGATAGACAAGGTCAAATCGGGACAGTGGCCGTCTGCAGGTGGCAGATTTGGGGGAAATAACAGGTCAGTTATTTAACTTATTCTATAGAATATACCAAATGCTCTCAGAGTCTAACATGTCAAACTAGCTAACTTATATTGAGACAAAAATTTGGTGTAGTGGTTTGGTGTAGTGGTTAAGTGTGCGGACTCTAATCTGGGAGAGCCAGGTTTGATTCCCCACTCCTCCACTTGCACCTGGCTGGATGACCTTGGGCAAGCCGTAGTTCTGATAAGAGCTGTTCTTGAAAAAAGGGCAGCTTCTGTCAGAGCTCTCTCAGCCCCGCCGACCTCCCAGGGTGTCTGTTGTGGGGAGAGGAAGGGGAAGGAGTCTGTAAGCCGCTCTGAGACACCTCTGGGTAGTGAAGGGTGGGGTGTAAATCCAATCTCTTCTCTTCTTCTTCTTAAGGCCATGGGTATATTTTTGGATTCACTGACTATGCTCCCATCAGCAGGCGCATTCCGGTTGATCAAACAGAGGATGTTGGATATTGAGCATCAGGAGTTAGAGAGTCTCGCCAACAAAACCGGCTCTCCTCTGAGCTTTGTGATCCCCCTCCCTGTCGGTAGGATGGCTTCATATTTAGCCTCCCTACAAGCGCCACAGCTACGCAGCGCTCTCTCTTTAGCCAGATGCAATGCTCAGCCTCTCTGCCATTCTATATGGTGGATTCAATAAGACAGCATATGCGGCTAGACATTGCCCTTGAGAATTCTAGATGTGTTGGGATGGTCTCACATGTTTTGTTGCGCTGTCACTTTTACGTAAATATACGCTCGGAATATCTAAACTCTGTATTGGCTAACATGATGGGTTTTTTTCAGATTCCCAGAAAGTTTGCAAACTTTCGAATGATTCCTCTGTTGAAGTAACTGAGAAAACGGCTAAGTTCCTTCAATCCGCCATGCCGCTACGCCAAGGAAAAGTACAGACGTAACCGATTATTTCATTCAATATATTTGTAATGCAGTGTCCTACTTGTATACTTTTATAATGACTCGATCTACTGATATATGCCACTGAAAGCTGACTTGACTTGAACTTATTCTATAATACTTTTACCCCTGCATTTCTGCTCAGCACACAAACATCTGGAGACCTTTCCAGCAAGGAGCAAAATCCTGCTCAGATGGGCACATCGTAGGCATTAAGAAATTACAGAGGGGCTCGATCCTGGGATCTTGGGATCTGTGTTCAGCCCTTTATGTTAGACAGCAGCAGCAGGGGCACGGAACGCTGTGACCTTCCCACCGAAGTGGTACCTATTGATCTACTTGCAGTTTCTTGCTTTCGAACTGCTAGGTTGGCAGGAGCTGGAACTAGAGACGGGAGCTCACTCCGTCATGCGGCAACTCAGGTCTCGAACTGCTGAACTACTGACCTTCCACAGCCTGTAGTTCAGCGTCTTAACCACTTGAGCCACCGCAGCTCCCTAGAAAGGTACATTACGCAGGCACAAAGGGAATCTTATTATCTTTGGTGATTTCTACATGGGGAAGGGATTTTGTGGTTTCGCTGCTGCAGCTGCTGATAAAGAGCGGCAGCCACGGGGCTTCTACATGGCAGGTTTCCTCGCCGTTTTCCTACACCGGGCCCCTGTCAGTGGCCACCCCCCCCCCACCACTGAGAATTTGCAGTTTAAAAAAATGGTACTAGCACACTGTTATATCGATATACCATAATAATATGCGTGACAAATTTTCTGAATTCCCAGCTTTCGTTTTTTAAAAAGTAAGTCTCTAGCTCTTTCTGTTGCAGAGACATGCCTTTCCCTTTGTATTGCCACAAGGAAAAGGGCTAAGTTTTTAACTAACAAGGAAAAAGGGCTAACTGGGCCAATCTGGATGAAAATTCCTTCCTGACTCCACAGTGGTGATTGGCATTATCCTGGGCATGCAAGAAAGGGCCACAAGAGCCAAAGACAAATTCACAGAATCAGCATTGCTGTCAGATGGCCAAAGATGGAGAGCCCAACCTCTTCCTGAGGAAGCCTGTTTCACTGATTAAGCATCTTAACTGTCAGAAAGCTCCTGACAATTCCTACAGGACATGGCTTTATTCCTCGATTTACTGACAGGCAGGCAGAGAATCCCCACTTCTCTACATAGTTCGCGAGATATTATAAAAAAAAGAAATGAAGAGCACCAATTCCAAAACATTAGTTTGGGATTAACTGTGAGATACCTTAAAGGATTCCACCATAAACTGAGAATCGACAAGAAAAACTCCACAGACGCGGAATTCCCACTGTTGAAGCTGTTCCACCAGCTGCTTCATCACTGGCAAATGGGTGTACAGCTCGATCTGACCTGCGGGACAGATCCAAATTTAAATACACCTGCACACAGAGACAGATAAAAATAAAGAACACAGGAAGTCTAAGTTAGTTGCTCAAACTGCACACGCCTATAAACTGGGGTTTGCCAGTCTGGGCTGGCAAACCTTGACTTGTAGTTGGCACTGACCAACTTGCCTCTCCTCTGAACATAAGAGAAGCCATTCTGGATAAGGCCAATGGCCCATCCAGTCCAACATTCTGTGTCACACAGTGGCCAAAACCCAGGTCCCATCAGGAGGTCCACCAGTGGGGCCAGAACTCCAGAAGCCCTCCCACTGTTGCTCCCCAAGCTCCAAGAAGACCGAGCATCACAGCCCCAGACAGAGTGTTCTCTCTGTACCTTGTGGCTAATAGCCACTGGTGGACCTCTGCTCCTTATGTTTATCCAATCCCCTCTTGAAGCTGTCTGTGTGGTTTTGGCTTTGAGGCAGTTAAACCCTGAGAGCATAAGAGAAGCCCTGCTGGATCAGGCCAGTGGCCCAGCCAGTCCAACACTCCGTGTCACCCAGTGGCCAAAACCCGGGTGCTGTCAGGTGGTCCACCAGCAGGACCAGAACTCCAGAAGCCCTCCCACTCTTGCCCCCAAGCACCAAGAATATGGAGCATCACTGCCCCAGACATAAGAACATAAGAGAAGCCATGCTGGATCATCCAGTCCAACACTGTGTCACCCAGTGGCCAAAACTCAGGTGCCATCAGGAGGTCCAGCAGTGGGGCCAGAACTCCAGAAGCCCTCCCACTCTTGCCCCCCAAGCACCAAGAATAAGGAGCATCACTGCCCCAGACATAAGAACATAAGGGAAGCCATGTTGGATCATCCAGTCCAACATTCTGTGTCACCCAGTGGGCAAAACCCAGGTGCCATCAGGAGGTCCAGCAGTGGGGCCAGAACTACAGAAGCCCTCCCACTCTTGCCCCCCAAGCACCAAGAATACGGAGCATTACGGCCCCAGACATAACAACATAAGAGAAGCCATGTTGGATCAGGCCAGTGGCCCATCCAGTCCAACACTCTGTGTCACCCAGTGGCCAAAAACACCAGGTGCCGTCAGGAGGTCCAGCAGTGGGGCCAGAACTCTAGAAGCACTCCCACTCTTGTCCTCCAAGCACCAAGAAGACAGAGCATCACTGCCCCAGACAGAGTGCTCCATCTATACCTTGTGGCTAACAGCCACTCATGGGCCTCTGCTCCGTATATTTCTCCTATCTGGCACGAAATGAGGACTGTTGCAAGGGGGTTGGGGGCCACTCTGTCATTCACGCCTGACTTTGGAGACACAGAAGCAGCCAGAGAGCTTCACACTCCTTCTGGTGGCCAAAGGGGATGTTGTGGCTGGCGTGAGGCCAAACGTGCCATCGCAGAACCAAAATTCCCAAGTGTGGCCGGGCCCGATTCAACTTAGCATCAAAGCACAGGGGAAAGAGGGGGGGGGACTTCAGCCTTCCCCCAACCCTATTCTTCCCTCCTTTACTTCAACTGTATACTGCCTCTCTCCCCAATGAGGATCCACATCACTCTGCTCGCTTCCATTTCATCCTCACAACAACCCTGTGGGGTAGGTCAGACTGGGAGTGCCTGACTCTCCCAAGGTTACCCGGCGAGCTTCTGTGACAGAGCGGAGAATCTAACTTGGGTCCTCCACAGCTAGGACTGTCAAACAGATCAAACTGATCTAGTAACTGCTTGCTACCTCTATCACCTAGACATATATCTCAATAGTGGGGTAGGTCAGACTGGGAGTGCCTGACTCTCCCAAGGTCACCCGGCGAGCTTCCGTGACAGAGCGGGGAATCTAACTTGGGTCCTCCACACCCTCATCCAACACTCTGACCACACCACGCTGGCTCTTGTGTCTGGTATTTGCACAGCTGAACTTGATGGACAGTCGGGCCCTGATCTCATCCCCCGGGACCTGGCTGTACAGTGACTCCTGCAATGGCCTGTTCACTTCCAGACTGGATTATTGTAACGCTCTCTACGGGGGCTGCCCTTGATCCTGCTCCGGAAGTTGCAGCTAGTGCGAGGGTGCTGATGGTGACGCCCGTGCAGGCTCATGTCCACCTAGTGCTGCGTGAACTGCACTGGCTGCCTATTGGATTCCGAGTCTACTTCAGGGTGCTGGTGCTTACCTTTAGAGCCCTATACAGGCAGGGGCCAGCATACCTTTGAGACCGCCTCTCCCCATATGAGCCCCAGAGAGCACTGAGGTCCACCAATCAACATCTTTTGGTGGTCCCCGGCCCCAGGGACATCTGAATTGCCTCGACCAGGGCCAGGGCTGTTTTGGCCCTGGTCCCCGCCTGGTGGAATGAGCTCCCATATGAGATCAGGGCCCTGAAGCCAGTTTGGTGTAGTGGTTAAGTGCGTGGACTCTAATCTGGGAGAACTAGGTTTGATTCCCCACTCCTCCACTTGCACCTGCTGATGTGACCTTGGGTCAGTCACAAGCTCTGGCACAGCTGTCCTTGAAAAAGAGCAGTTTCTGTCAGAGCTCTCTCAGCCCCACCCACCTCACAGGGTGTCTGTTGTGGGGAGGGGGAAAAGAGTTTGTAAGCCGCTCTGAGACTCCTCTGGGTAGTGAAGGGTGGGGTATAAATCCAATCTCTTCTCTTCTTATTATTATTATTAAACTTCTGCAGGGGCTGCAAGATGGAGGTCTTCCACTGGGATTTTGGTTGAGGTGGCAGACGTCCCCCCACTCTTCTCTGGCCAATCTCCCACCAGTGGCCTGGATCTAAACAGACAATGCTCCCTCTAAGCTGTGGAGTCCTGTGAGCGAAAATTCTACTTTGTGAGCTCCTGGCATTAAAGTTGTGAGCGAGCGATTGGGGTGCTGCATAAATTATGTCTGCTCTTGAGCCATCCTTTCCTTTAGCTAGGGCAAAAATGTGTGAGCCGGAAGCTAAAAATGGTGAGCTAGTCCACACTAACTCAGCTTAGAGAGAACACCAATTGGGGTACCCGCTATTGTATTTCAATCAGTTCGAATGACATCTCATCCATTTCTTTTCACACTATATTTTATGATTCTACTCTGTCTGAACTATTATTTTAACATCGTTTTAGAAGAAGAGGAGGAGACTGGATCTGTACACCGCCCTTCACTACTCAAAGGAGCCTCAGAGCAGCTTACAAACTCCTTTCCCTTCCCCTCCCTACAACAGATACCCTGTGAGGTAGGTGGGGCTGAGAGAGCTCTGACAGGAACTGCTCTTTTTCAAGAACAGCTCTGACAGAACTATGGCTTGCCCAAGGTCATCCAGCAGCTGCAAGTGGAGGAGTGGGGGAATCAAACCCGGTTCTCCCAGATTAGAGTCCACGCACTTAACCACTACACCAAACTGGCTCTCTTGTTTTAATTGTTTTATATTAATTGGCGTAAACTGCCCTGAGCTCCTGTACAGGGAGGGCGGCATATAAGAAGAAGAGAAGAGATTGGATTTATACCCCGCCGTTCACTACCTAAAGGTGTCTCAGAGTGGCTTACAAACTCCTTTCCCTTCCCCTCCCCACAACAGACACCCTGTGAGGTAGGTGGGGCTGAGAGAGCTCTGACAGAAACCGCTCTTTCAAGGACAGCTCTTATCAGAACTACGGCTTGCCCAAGGTCATCCAGCCAGGTGCAAGTGGAGGAGTGGGGAATCAAACCCGGTTCTCCCAGATTAGAGTCCGCGCACTTAACCACGACACCAAACTAAATAAGTAGAAGGAACCAACACTCTCGAGCAGATGAGGCTCCGCTTCGGCTCAGGACTGCAGTGTGGGGGGAGGAGGGGAATTCAGCCTTTCCCTGACCTGTGCTAAAGGTAACGTCTAGTTTGGGCCCAGGTGCTTCCGAAGCATGATGAGGGACTGAGTACCCCCCACCCCAGAGTTTCTGCATATGCACCGGAGGACTCAGAGGCATGCAGAGAGAAATCCCCCCCCCACCCTTCATGGTCTCTCCAGTGTGCACAGAACTAGAGGGAGGGGGTCTCTCAAGCTGCACCGGGGGTCCCAGGGGAAAAATTTATGGTCACTGCTGGTCATTATATCTGCAGACTTTTGAGTCAAAATGACAGAAAGAAAGACGGAAGAAATTGTGCACTGAAGGTCAAGTTATGCAAAGGGAAAATTTCCTTGGCTTTACCTGGGCAATCAAAAAGTATGTAGTCGTCTTCCACGTGGCCGAGACATTCTTCCAGCCAGTCAAAGTTATTTGCAAAGTATTCCATGCAGAAAACCAAGCCACCGTTGGGGCCAAACCTCAGAGAATCATCTTCCATGACATCATCCACTTCTATTAATTCTCGGATGTCTGAAAGAAAGAGGGCACAGTTTTGCTCGATAGCTGAAGGTCCCAGCCACTGCCTTGCTGGATCAGGCCTAAATTCATCGGATCCCAGAACATCTCTCCCAACAGTGATCTGCCAGGGGCCTCTGGAAAGCAGGACGCAAAGGTGGCAGCCCTCTTCTCTCGTTCCTCCCCAGCAGCTGGTATTTAAAGCTATACTGTCCCTGAATACGACTCTAGGGGGTGGTGCTCATCTCCATTTCCAAGTCAAAGAGCCAGCACTGTCCGAAGACATTTCCGTGGTCATGTGGCTGGCATGACTAGACACCAAGGCGCATGGAACACTGTTACCTTCCCACCGCAGTGGTACCTATTTATCTACTTGCAATTTCTCACTTTCGAACTGCTAGGTTGGCAGGAGCTGGGGCCAGAGATTGGCGCTCACTCCGTCATGTGGCACTTGGGTCTGCAGCTCAGCGCCTTGAGCTCTGAGCCACCATGGCCTCCCCTGAACATGAAGGTTCTATTTTACAATTGGTTCATTGAATGTAAAGTCCTAGAAGGAACCTTGGATAGACCTCCTCCTCTCCCACTTTTTCCAGGGACTTCACATCTCTAATGGCAAATGATATTGCTTATATTTAAAGCCCTTCTGCTACATAATTTTGACTCTCTATGGTAGGTCTCCACTATCCGCACTTTGCTAATGTGGAGCAGAGGCCAAAGGCTTCCTAAGGCCACTTTGTGAAGTCATGGAAGAGATGAGATTTGAACCTGGGACTTGCGGGCTCACACCTCAGTCTCCGAGCCATCACACTGCAGTGACTCCCTCTAGCAGCGGAAGTCTCAGGCAGGGCTTTCTACAAGCTAGATACAGGCTCCGAGGGGTTCCCTGGCCATGTCTTCGTGTGCTCTCTGCTGAAGCCATGAACATACCTGCCATGACATTGTAGTCAAAATGTTCTGCGGCAGGATCCAGGTTAACTACTTGAACGGAGCGCTTCAGTGCTTCACAGTGCTGGACCATGGTGTGGCAGTAAGTGCTCTGGAAGAAAGAACGCGACACATGCATAGAATAGCAAAAACTGCTAGGCGAGTCCCTGCCAGCAAACAGCAACTGGACAGCTATGGGGAGAAGCTGAGTCTTCACTCCACCCAATAATGGTCGGTTATTTCTATTATATAGAGCAGGGGTGTCTAACATGCGGCCCGGGGGCCAGATCAGGTCCCCGGAGGGCTTCCATCAGGCCCGCAGTGGAACCGGCCATCTCCTGCTTCCAGTTCTGCTGCTGGATCACCGCTTGCTTTGCCAGACTCTCGTAATCACTCAGCCATTTCATGTTTTAACCTGGGTCTTAGACTCAGAACTCTGAGCATGAGATTTCTGTGGTGAATGTCGATAAATCAAAAGTAGGTTTGCAGCTTACAGAGCTCATGGTTTAAGCATGTTTTTAAGTAAAAACATACCTTTGTGTTTGTGTCCTTTATAAAGTTTATACCTCCGCTACCCAGCATTACATTTTATATCACACATGGCCTGGCCCAACAAGGTCTCGTTTATGTCAGATCCGGCCCTCATAACAAATGAGTTTGACACCCCTGATATAGAATAATATTGAATAGTTCATGTAATCTGCTCTAGTCCCTACAGAGGGATATGTCATCACCTCAAAAAAGCCACTGATCGTAAGAGCCTTGGCTAGTTAGCAAAGTGTCCAAGGAAACATTTCTCCAGAGGTGCCTTTGGCACCCAGAGGCTAGGCATGGCCTCTTCTGCAGTGGCACCCTTCCCGTGGAACGCCTGTCCTAAGGAGGTTATCCAGTTTGTTATTCACAGAGATACAAACAGAAGAACAGGCATGCGGAAGAGAAACTATTACTAAGGGAGACCAGTAGATCAAATAGCCTGAGGAAAAGGTGGGTTAAATTATTACACAAAGGCACATTCCAAGACAAGACGCAGCCCAAAGAGGAAATGATCCCATCAGAGTTTGTGTGGACCACTCCCAATGAGCAAGCTGAATCGCAAAGAAGGACAGTTACTTTCTGTAGTATGGAAGAGCTGGATTCGAGTCCAGTAGCAGCTTTGAGGCCAACAAGATTTTTGGGCTATAAGCTTCTGACAGTCAAAGCTCCCTTCATCAGATATATCTAAGACTTGTGCCTGACAAAAGGGAGGTTTGACTCTCAAAAGCTCATACCCCCAAAATCGTGTTGGACTTGGAGGTGCCACCAGATTTGAATTTAGCTCTTCTACTGCAGATCAACATAGGTATCCTTCCTGAAATTATAGTAAGCAAGCCATTCCCCCACATCTTTACTGAACCCAACTTTGCATCAAATTTGCCTCCAAATTTCAGCTCAGCAGTTTCACATGGGAGCCCCTCGTTGGAAGTCTTCTCCTTAATAACAGCAGCCTTTATGGTCTGCTAAGCTCAAGTGGCTCAGACGCTGAACTGCAGACCGGAAAGTCAGTAGATCAGCAGTTCGAGACCCGAGGGCCACATGACCACGGAAATGTCTTCGGACAGCGCTGGCTCTTCGGCTTGGAAACGGAGATGAGCACCGCATCCCTAGAGTCGGATTTAACTGGCTTTTGAGCAAAGGAAACCTTTACCTATGCAATGCCCAGGGAGACTGAAAGGCTCCCCCACTGGCTCGAGGGTTTCTGTTGTTAAGGTCTGGATTGAATTGTTTACATCCCACCTCCCTTCAGATCTGGAACTCCGGGCCACGACGGGACATTCCCAAGTGGTCTCCCATCCAGGCACTGATCAGCCCCAGATCCCCTGACTTCTGCAAGGGGGCCTGCATTTGCACTTTCCAACCACACTCCAGGCCCAGTATTTGTTGCATGGAAATAAACAGGCATTTTGTGGCACCCCAAAGACAGACGACATTTTATTCCGTTATAAGCTTTCATGGGCCAAAGCCAGGATTGCCAACCCGCAATGGGCGGCTAGAGTTCTCCTACAATTGGCCTCCAGGCAACACAGATCAGTTGACCCCGGAGAAAACGGCTGCTCTGGAAGTCGGGCTGTATGGCATTTTATCCCGCTGAGTTACATAAGAACATAAGAGAAGCCAATGTTGGATCAGGCCAGTGGCCCATCTAGTCCAACACTCTGTGTCACACAGTGGCCCGAAATACCAGGGGCCATCAGGAGGTCGACCACCAGTGGGGCCAGGACACCAGAAGCCCTCCCACTGTTTTCCCTCCCAAACCCCGCCCTCTTCAGCCTCCACCCCGCAAACCTCCAGGTATTTCCCGACCCAGAGCGGGCGACCCGAGCCAAATCCCACTTCTGCAGGTGCAAAACACACACGTGTCTGAAGTGGTCCCCAGGCTTCTGTTTATTTGAGCTGCAACCAGAATAGCTTGGCCACCCTCTAGAATTTCTCGCATGCAGGGAGTCTGGCTTGGCAACAGGAAAAATGCTTCATGCCTTTGCTTTCTTAGCTCATTTACACTCCGCCTTTTCGCCCCAGGAGTAGCAGCAAAGACAGCTAGTCCCTCAGTGTTCCCTCTAAGCTGAGTTAGTGTGAGCTAGCTCACAGTTTTTCAGCCTCCAGCTCACAGATTTTTGTCTTCGCTCAGGAAGGATGGCTCCAGAGCAAACTAATTTATGCAGTAGCCAAATCGCTCGCTCACAAATTTCATGCCAGTAGCTCACAAAGTAGAATTTTTGATCACAAGACTCCACAGTTTAGAGGGAACATTGGTCCCCATCTGGAGAGCCACGTGCGCAATGCAAGGCGGACCTCCACGACCTCCTGGGTCAGCCCAGGGCCGCCCAACCCTCCTGCTCCGAAACGACCCTCTTCCCCCAGCTCACCTTCCCGCTCCCCGCCGGCCCCATCACCAGCTGGGCGAAGCGGGGCATGCTGAGGGGCTCCTTTTGCCCTGCCCAGCCCCGGGAAACAGCGAGCGCCACTAGTTTGGCCCAAGGAATGTCCCGTAGTGGAGGCCGTCTTTGGTCCTCTCCTTCCCCCTCCTCTCTATGGTTTTCTCTCTGGTTCGACCCTTGACATCACTTCCGCAAAGACGGCAAGAGTCAGGGTTCAAACCGCAAAACTGACCCTGGCCATATAGGAGGTGGTGCCCTGGCTCGCCTTCTTATTCAGCTGTAACAAGAAAGTTTCGCGGGACTTTAAACTATGAACAGGTTATTTGCGGCAGGCCCTCGGGATACAAGTGGCTTTTATTGCGAGCGAAAGAGTTTGCGAGTCGATTTCGTGCAGGGAATTCACACTTGCCTTTACAGTACTGGTATTTGGTTTCCTCAGTATTTAAACTGAAGAAGTATGCATGCACACGAATTAAACTTGGCTGGTCTTCAAGGTGCCCCTGGACATAAACTTTGTTTTGCTGCTTCAGACCAACACGGCCACCCCCCCCCCCCGAATCAAAAACGATCTGTTAGACATTTTAAGCAATTTTAATGCGATTCACTATATTTACTGAGAACTTTTTATACCCTGCCTTTACATCAATTACCCACAGTAATCTTCATTCACACGAAAAACGTTTAAAATTGGCGCTTACAAAACCTTAAGGGAACAATAATACGACAATAAAAAGCTATTTATTAGATTTTATAAAACATCATCACCACCCTCATGATTTAATTTATACCCTGCCCTACCCCACAAATGGGCTCAGGGCGGCTTAAAAACCATCAGACAATTAAAACAATAGATGGCAGCGACAGATGATAACAAAAACCCGTGCCTCAAGTCAGCCAAGAAATAGCAGCAATAACTGAGAATGCCCACAGTTAAAATAGCTATTATAATAAATGCTGAAGTGAGCAGTGACTCAGGAAAGCTCACACCCTTCTACGTATTTTGTCAGGCTTTAAGGTGCTCCTGGACTCTTGCTCTTTTCTACTGCTACAGACAGACTAACACAGCGACCCATCTTAATAAATGCTCAGATTTTTCTAAAACAAAATAAATGAGACCGTCCACAGTTAAAGAGCCATAATAATAACAATAAATGCATTAAAAACAAATCAACCACACGTTTTCCAGCAGCTACTTTTTAGTCATTCATTCCCACTTTGACGGTGGCTGAGACGGCCCATCCCAAATCAGGCGACCGAAGGCGGAGCCACAGGCGGGTGGAGAGGCTCGCTGGGGGAACGCCTGTTGCTTGGGCAGAGACCTCGCGAGAAGCCGCCGGATCTCGCGCGATTTCCTGCCCCTGGCACTCTGACGCTCTGCCGGCGCGGCTGCTCCTGCATGTGCCGCTCAGGAGGTTGGCAACGGCAGGAGGAGGAACCACCGGCCCCTCCCCCCTGGCTTGGGGGCTCCCTGGGTAAGAGACGCGCGGCCCCCGCTCCCCTGGGGCGCTTGTCCGCCGAGCCCAGCCCTCAGCCTGGCATGACGCCTTGCCCCCCGCCCTGTGCCTTGCCCAGCCCTAGGTTGGCACCACCAGCATTGGCATTCTGCCCCCCCCTTTAAAAAAAGTTGGTACCTACAGCTTTTCCAGCCCCCCCCCCCCCCCCCCCACCACCCCCTGCGCACAACTTTCCGAAGCCCGCCCTCGCCCAGTTTTATGCGTTTGTAAATAATTTTTTCGATGCATCGCCCAAGGTGTGCCAAGTGGCTTGGGACATCTTGGCCATCCAAAATCAGCAATGGTCAGAACATAAGAACACAAGAGAAGCCAATGTTGGATCAGGCCAATGGCCTATCCAGCCCAACACGCTGTGTCACACAGTGGCCAAAAATACCAGGTGCCATCAGGAGGTCCAGCAGTGGGGCCAGGGCACTAGAAGCCCCTCCCACTGTTCCCCACCCCACCCCAAGCACCAAGAATACAGAGCATCCCTTGCCCCAGACATAAGAGCATAAGAGAAGCCAATGGCCCTTCGAATCCAACATTCTTGTGTTGCACAGTGGCCAAAAATACCAGGTGCCATCAGGAGGTCCAGCAGTGGGGCCAGGACACTAGAAGCCCTCCCACTGTCCCCCCCCCCAGCACCAAGAATACAGAGCATCCCTTGCCCCAGACTGAGAGTTCCTATCTATACCTTGTGGCTAACAGCCATTGATGGACCTCTGCTCCATAGGTTTATCTAAGTCCCTCTGGAAGCCGTCTGTAAGAACGTAAGAGAAGCCATGTTAGATCAGGCCAGTGGCCCATCCAGTCCAACAGTCTTTGTCACACAGCGGCCAAAACCCAGGTGCCATCAGGAGGTCCACCAGTGGATCCAACATGGTCATCCTCTACTGCCAGTTGCCCTAGTTTCAAAACCGGCTGTCTGCTTGTCTCAACCCGTCCCACTTAGATGACCTTTTCCCACAAACTCATGTGTTGCTTTGCATCGCTGTTGCTTCTCATGTTAGTCAGCATAGACTTCTTTAAAGAAAACACGAAGTTCTTGGTTTTTGGCAAAGACTAATTCCAGAACATTGAATTCAGATGCCCCTGTAATGAAAATTGCAGAACTGGTATGGCACCTGGTATTTCTGGCCACTGTGTGACAGAGTGTTGGACTAGATGGGCCTTTGGCCTGATCCAACATTTGGCTTCTCTTATGTTCTTATGTTCTAACTGATTGTTATTGGAGGAATTACTCCATGATGAAAGGGAAATCAAAATGGAATGCTGGCTCAGTCTCTTGTGGGAGCTAGTGTGGGAACGGGTGTCCTTTAGAGCCTTTGACAAGGGACTGATGTACCCATTTGTGGAACTAGCTTGTGCATTTGGTGTCCTCCCGATCCTCTTCCCCAGAATCCACAGCGATGAACAGAATTTCCCAGCTGTTTCCAGCTGCATTTTCATATGCGCTGTGACTGCACAGCTTTTCTATGTTTCTAATCTTTTTGAATGTGCTTGGTTGTGGCGACGTACAACTAATGTATAGGTATGTGTATCTGTATTTATTATTATAATATCTATGTTTTTGGCCATACTAGTAGTTTTCTAATTGCACCCTGTTGGGTTCAGTTTTTGCTAATTATGTGAATTTTGGTCTTCCAGTTTTTGTCTCTTCTCTTATCTCTCTCCCCCCACTTTCCAGTCTCAGGGGAATCATGGCCTGCCAAGATAAGTGTTGATTCCTAGGCTCACCATTGGTGCTGTCGTTCTTTTTTTGGGAGGATCTTTTTTCTTCTAGTTTGGTGTAGTTAAGTGTGCAGACTCTAATCTGGGAGAACCGGGTTTGATTCCCCACTCCTCCACTTGCAGCTGCTGGATGACCTTGGGCAAGCCACAGTTCTGTCAGAGCTGCTCTTGAAAGAGCAGTTTCTCTCAGCGCTCTCTCAGTCCCACCTACCTTGCAGGCAGTGTTCCCTCTAAGCTGAGTTAGTGTGAGGTAGCTCACAGTTTTTTAGCCTCCGGCTCACACATTTTTGTCTTAACTCGGGAAGGATGGCTCCAGAGCAAACTGATTTATGCAGCAGCCAAATTGCTCACTCACAACTTCAATGCCAGTAGCTCACAAAGTAGAATTTTTGCTCACAAGACTCCACAGCTTAGAGGGAGCATTGCTCACAGGGTGCCTGTTGTGGGGAGGGAAAGGGAAAGGAGTTTGTAAGCCGCTCTCTCTCTTTTTTTATAAATCAGTGCCAAAAACATGTGGCCAAACTGATGTATGTCAGAGCCAGTGTTCCCTCTAAGCTGAGTTAGTGTGAGCTAGCTCGCAGTTTTTTAGCCTCCGGCTCACACATTTTTGCCTTAGCACAGGAAGGAGGGTTCCAGAGCAAACTAATTTATGCAGTAGCCAAATCACGTGCTCGCAGCTTTAATGGCAGTAGCTCACAAAGTAGAATTTTTGCTCACAGGACTCCACAGCTTAGAGGGAACATTGGTCAGAGCTATGCTCACTTTGATGCTCAGAGGACATGTAAACTCCCTTTATATATATATATATATATATATATAGAGAGAGAGAGAGAGAGAGAGAGAGAGAGAGAGAGAGAGATCCGTTTATGCCATTGCACACTCTTAAGTCAGAAAACACTTTTGTGGCATTTCAGTATTCAACATAGAATATTTCAACACAACCCCAATACATAAATCATGCACTTGAAGTTCTATAAAGGATATTCTTGGTTGCTCTGTCAAGACCCATAACGGAAGGGTGGTCAGCCAGAACAACAAGGAACAAAGCTGAATTCAGACATTAAGTTCCCTTTTCCAACCATAGGGGCTGATGTAACTGTCAGTCAAGGCTGTGACGAGCCTCTGACATACATCTCTGACGTATACGGCAAAGCTCAGCCCTTTCTTTCTATCTCTGGGGTCAAGGAAGTCGAGGAAAGCTGGGTTAAGCTCGGTTGACTCAGACTTGAGGCTGACTAAGAGAGTCCCAGGAAGCTAGTTCCAGATACCCTATCTCAGAGGTGGCAAACATGCGGCTCGGGGGCAGGATCAGGCCCCCGGAGGGCTTCTATCGGGCTGTGAACCATCTGTCTTCTGCTTCTTCTCCCAGTTCTGCTGCTGCTGCGTCATCATAGGTTTGCAGATTACAGAGACACACCTGAACAGCATACTCAAGATTGCAACAGCACAGACATTTTGATGCAATAATTCAGAGCAAGAGGTGTCCGTTATCAGATACTGCTAAATAAACAAAATATAGCAAGAGTGCTAATGTTTTAGGCATGTTTTTATTTTAAGCAACCCCCCCCACCTTTGTGTTTGTGTCCTTTATAAAGTTTATATCTCTGCTACCTGGCATTACATTTTATGACACACGTGGCCCGGCCCAACAAGGTCTCATTTGTGTCAGATCCGGCCCTCATAACAAATGAGTTCGGCACCCCTGCTCTATCTATTTAGAATTTGATAGTGTATAAACATTCCCAGAAGGCAAAGATTATGTAAGGCAAAAGTCAGGTCCGTGGTTCTCGGTACCTGAAGGCCACAGAGCACTTAGCAGAGTCCTGAAGACTCCTGGGAAACAGAGCCTGAGATTCAACCATAGAAGCTAATTGCTATAGAAATTAACATCTCATAGGTTTATCAGGGGACTAAGGCTCACTCCAGGCCCTAATTCCGCGGCACTTCCTCCAGCGACATTAGAGCAAAAGGTTCGATTCCTCCTAGAGGATTTTTATTCTCAACATACATATTTTGTTGCTCGATTTCTAGAGGCTGCAGAGAAGTGCCAAAGGGAGGTGTTTTTACATATGTGTTTTATTTAAGTTTTTCAGTTTTATTGCCCAAGACCTTGGTCTAAGAACAGGGGGGAAAGAAGAAAGTGAGAAGAAGAAGAAGAAAAGAAGAAGAAGAGATTGGATTTATACCCCGCCCTTCACTACCCAAAGGTGTCTCAGAGCAGCTGACAAACTCCTTTCCCTTCCCCTCCCCACAACAGACACCCTGGGAGGTAGGCAGGGGCTGAGAGAGCTCTGACAGAAACTGCTCTTTTTCAAGAACAGCTCTTATCAGAACTACGGCTTACCCAAGGTCATCCAGCAGCTACGAGTGGAGGAGTGGGGAATCAAGCCCGGTTCTCCCAGATTAGAACTGGGCGTGATTCCCCACCCAAGGTCATCCAGCCAGGTGCAAGTGGAGGAGTGGGGAATCAAGCCCTGTTCTCCCAGATTAGGAGTCCGCGCACTCAACCACTACATCAAACTCGAGAGAGGGAGAACCGTTATAATGGTGCTGACGGCCTCTGTTTGTCTGCTTCCTAGGTTTGTGAAGGCCATGGATGCTGCGGAGGTCCTTGACTGCAAAGGAGACCAAAGGTGCAACGCCAGGTCAGATGCCGACTATCCCCTGCGAGTCCTGTACTGCGGAGGCAAGTGCTAAAAGGGTTGGGGGGGGGGTACCATTTTGATGTGGAGGGCGATGATAGGAATAATTCCATTCATAACAACATCCCAGAACAGACAGTAAAAGATCTCCCCATGTGACTCCTCTTGGATGTTTGTGGAATAGGAGAAGTTGTCCATGACTGTGTCTATATCCTTCCCACCATGGGGCTTGCCAGCTCAAGGACTTAGAAAGAATATTTCCTTTGTTTTTTGCTCTCCCCCCCTAATTTATGTCCTACCTCTCCTGATCAGCCCAAGAAGGCGCTTCAAAAACCAGTTCTAACATATTTATTACCTATGTTCCCCCCCCCCCAGTTGACCCCAAACAGATGACAACCAGGAACTAACTTGTCATTCTTTTGATCGGTTAAAAAAAAAAGCGTCCTCACTATTTTGCATGCTACGTTAACAGACCACTCCTATATACGCAACTATGATCTGCAATTCCATTTCATCGTCTGACAAAGTGTGCATGCACACGAAAGCTCACACCTCGAATAAAACTTTGTTGGTCTTAAAGGTGCCACTGGACTCTTAACTTTGTTCATCAGCCTGGTAAAAAGGTAAAGGTAAAGGTTCCCTTGCTCGAAAGCCAGTCGAGTCCGACTCTAGGGTCACGGTGCTCATCTCCGTTTCCAAGCCGAAGAGCCAGCGCTGTCCGAAGACGTTCCCGTGGTCATGTGGCCGGCATGACTAAACGCCATGGCACACGGAACGCTGTGACCTTCCCACCGAAGCGGTCTCTCTTTATCTACTTGCAATGTCTTGCTTTCGAACTGCTAGGTTGGCAGGAGCCGGAACTAGAGACGGGCGCTCGCTCCGTCATGCGGCACTGTCAGCCTGGTAGATACAGGTTTAAAAAGACAATACAAAGAACTACGACGTGGTCCCAACAGTTTCCCAAAACACAGAGCAAGTCATACCCGATGTCTGTTCGAAATATTGCCCTAAGTTAAGGCATGGTGTTGTTATGGGCCCTTCTGGAGGAAAGACGGGTTTTGCAAGCCTGACAGAAGGCCTTCTGGATGGATTCTGGAAGATGGTTCTGCTACGGAGGGGTCGTGGGAAACATCCAGGAACTAAGTGGGGCTTTTTGGGGTCCATGAACAAGGGGGCAGGGTGGGTCGATGGCGAGCAGGAATCAGCGTCAGGCCTGAAACTGACATGTAGGAGGATGGAGGAGAGGCAGTCCTTCACTCAGTGATAATGGTTTTTCTATACCATTTGCTGCATAAGAAAACAGAAAGTATATTTATGTGACGTTCTTGCTATTTGGGGAGACGGTTTTACCTTTCAACACTCTCTGTGTATATAAACTTGGTAGTTTTCTGCTGCCACCAGGAATTAAAAATTCCAGTTCTCTCTCTTTTGGTAGTGTGACCCAGGGTCTGGGCACTTCAGAGGACTATGTGGCCCTGAGTAAGGACTGCACTGATTTCTGGGATAAGTTTAAACAACAAAAAAAAGATGTATTTAATAAAGAACCAAATAGGTTTCTGGTTCTTTGGAACAGATACTGAAGAAAAGAACTTGTAAATCTAACTGGCAAAGCTTGGTGCCGCAAACAATCTCTCAAACTCCAAACTCCACTCTGACAGGCTCATACACTCAGTATAAAAAGGTAAAGGTTCCCTTGCTCGAAAGCCAGTCGCATCCGACTCTAGGGTTGCGGTGCTTATCTCCGTTTCAAAGCTGAAGAGCCAGCGCTGTCCAAAGATGTTTCCGTGGTCATGTGGCCGGCATGACTAAACACCAAGGCGCACGGTATACTCAGTATACTCTCTCATATATATAGATATACAGGCTAGTTCTTTGTTTTATTCACACAGAATAGGATCAGCTCTCTTAGTCACACAGACTAAACTGTTGGTCTTTTTCACACAGAGTTAGACTCAAAATTCCATAGTCACACAGACCATGTTCTCTCTTCACACTTTACACACAGAATCACTTCATAGACACGCACACAGACATCCCTCCTCCCACACTCTTAGTCAGCAGCCAATCACAGCACACTCATCTTCCCCTATGGCTCTCCTTACATTACTGCAGTCAAACTCAACATTTTCACACAAACACCAAAACATGGAATCATTACAATTTCCTCTGTATTTTCTTTTTACAATACCCAGTAACTTGACAGAGGTGGAAAAAGAAACGGGACGAACCATCCTGAGAAGCTCCGCTTGTAAACACTTGGGTGAAAAAGAACAGAATTCTCACCGCCCTCCGCCTTCCTTTTTTGGTGTTAAAATGAGGCTTTACAGAGAGCTGGTGTCCAAATTTGGGCCATTTAACTTTCTACGAAAAAACTGGTGAAACTTATTTATTTCTATCCCGCCTTTCCGCCCAATCAGAGCTAAACTTTGCTCTGGGTGATTAATACAGTTCAGGTCATGGTAGGATTTGACACCTTAGATATGTTGGGGTTTTTTTTAATACGTGTGTTACAGGGATGTTATCAGAAGTTATTGCAGTGTAAAGTTTCTGCCATAATAGAGCCATTAGGCTTTAAGGAGTCACGGGACTTTCTGTCACGCCTGCTGGAATGAGCTGGCAGTACAGTCCACTCCTAGTCCATTGATTTCAATAGGTTTAGACTGGGATAACTCTTTAGGGAAAATGTGATATCCCTAATGTTTTTCCCCCCTGTCTTTTCCATTTCCAGTTTGCTCGTTGCCAACAGAGGTGAGTTGCCTTCTTCATTTTTATTGTCTTGTTTTCACTGCTGGCATCCCTTTTATGTCCCAGTGAAGTGGAGATACGTGTGTAGGGGGCATGGGCCAGATTATGTGAATGGGTAACTCCTTCAGTAGATGGCCTCTTTGCCCGAAGATTGGCCAAAGAGGTCCTGAATAGGATGCTGTCACCATCTGAAGCATACGATTGTCAGCTGCTTAATGGGCCTTTTGTAGGACCAGCAACAAACATCAATTTAAACTTCAATGTAACCACAAAAGGAAACTTCCCCCTTTAGAAGACTTTCAAGCAAGGAGAAGCGGGTGTATAATTCTAGAAACTCCCGTTGGGGTTGATTGTGTAAAAAGGATGTAAACTGACTGGTAGCTATTAGATTGTACAAACTGATTATTATTGTTGATGTTACATGTAATGAATATATATACCTGTTTTAGAATATTATGAATAATACACAATGCACTTTATAAGATGGAACATATAGAACACTTTAACTTGTAAATAAGTTTTTTGCAGTTTATATATTTGTTGTCTGACCATCTGAAGCATGACTTGAAGCTATTGGGAGGAAGAGGGACTTGTCGGTGTTAGCACCTTGATTTCGGGACCTCCTTGCTCAGTATGACACCCCCCTTACCTACTGCAAGTGCCTGGTCCATGAACAGCCCTTTTGTCATCCGCTAGGGCAAGGGCCTTCTCGGTGGCTGCTCCTGCCCTCTGCAACTCGGTCCCCAATGAGGTTCACGCCCTGCGGGATCTATTAGGGTTCTGTAGGACATGCAAGTCTGCCTTGTTTTGTGCAGCGTTTAATTAACCAAGAGTATAGGCAAGCCGGCTGACTTTCCAGATTTGTTCCAGAGCCGGTGACTGGTTGAATGCTAATTATAATCTGTTTATTGTACTTATCTGTGTTTATAGGCTTTATTATCTGTTTTAAGTTTGAATGTTAATGTTGCATACGTTGTGAAGCGCCCTGACTTGAAGAACGGTTGTGGGTTGTAAATGAAATCAATAAATGAAATCATGGGCTTACCAAGGGAGGCCGATAGGGTTAGCTTTTCCCTGCAAGGAATGTGTTGAGGCTCTTCTGTTCCGGAGGGCTTTGGGCTGCCAAGGTGGAGTGAGCATTTCCCGGGGTGGGCTGCACTTATTTGGGCTGATTTCTTTTTTGCAAAAGTATTTATATAGCGGGTATCTAATTGATGCTGCCTTTGGTTGAGCCAGACCATTGTTCCATCGAGAATATAAGAGCATAAGAGAAGCTGATATTGGATCAGGCCAATGGCCCATCCAGTCCAACGCTCTGTCACACAGTGGCCAAATATGCCAGGTGCCATTTGAAGGTCCACCAGTGGGGCCAGAACTCCAGAAGCCCTCCCACTGTTGCCCCCCCCAAGCACCAAGAATACAGAGCATTACTTGCCCCAGACCGAGAGTTCCTATCTATACCTTCTGGCTAAGAGCCACCGATGCACCTCTGCTCCATATTAAGAACATCAGAGAAGCCAAGGTTGGATCAGGCCAATGGCCCACCTAGTCCAACACTCTGTCACACAGTGGCCAAAAATACCAGGGGCCATCAGGAGGTTGCAGTGGGGCCAGGACACTAGAAGCCCTCCCACTGTTGCCCCCCCCCCAAGCACCAAGAATACAGAGCATCACTTGCCCCAGACTGAAAGTTCCTATCTATACCTTGTGGCTCATAGCCACTGATGGACCTCTGCTCCGTATGTTTATCCAATTCCCTCTGGAAGCCATCCATTCTTGTAGCCGCCGCCACCAGTGTACTGGTCCTGGGAATCCCAGACCATTTTAGCTGGTCTCCAGGAGGTGAGCAAGGTTGAGCAGGAGTGTCCTGTGCTAGCCAGGAAGTCCTGGGGTCACCCTTGGTGAGATTTGCCTCCTAATGTAACTTCCAGGGGAACTAAGCATTCTCGCTGTTTTGTGCAGTTGTAGTTTGCAAAGACAGACTGCTTTGCTGTGTGCATTCGTGTGTGTGTGTATAGCTTCTCAACTAACGAGTTGCATTTCTCCTCCAGTACTGTGAATACATGCCTGATGTGGCAAAATGCAGACAGTGGCTAGAGAAGAATTTTCCAAATGAGTTTGCAAAACTTACTGTAGGTAAGAGGCTCTTTCTCTGGTGTTAGCGGGAGACTTTGGGCCCAGAAAGTTGGGTGCAAAGGCAGACGGGGGCTGCGATCCTGCTCTGTAGACTTCACTGGGAATTTTTAGTATGAACAGGGTTGTATTTAGAGGCGTTTACATATAAATTAGTCTAAATTACAACTGTGAGTATACCTGTGCCTCACTCGTCCAGCAGCAATCGTTGCAACCAGGGGTCATTTCCCGCAGGAGCGCACAGGAGCGGCGCTCTGGCAGTAAAGAGCCCACGGGGCAGGCACATGCAACAAGCCCTGCCCCCTGCTCCCAGCAGCCCTCAGTCGGGCCACGAGGAGCAAGAAGCAGCCAGGTAAGTTGCAGAGGGCCCCCCCCCCCAGTTTTCATGTACAAGCTCTCCCTCCTCTCTGAGGGCAGATCTGTGCGTCCCCCCCAATCCTTTTCTTCAGTGAGAAATCCAAAACAGTCCAGTGGAGCCTGAGCAGTGGGTGTTGCCTTCTGACACACTTCCGGTGATGTCAGGGGGTGTGGCAAATAAGTTAAGCTAATGAGTTATGCTAATGAGCTCCTGCTCCTCTTTTTCTACGAAATGACCCCTGGTTGCAACTCCTCTCATTCTTTTTGTGTGTTGCAGTCCTTTTTTCAGTGCTTGTCATGTCGGTTACTCTGGGGTTTCTTGTAGATTCTCTCCCCCCCCCCCTAATCCTTTTCTTCAGTGAGAAGTAGACCCTCCTGAGCATGTGCATACGGTTGTCATTTCCAACAAAACCGCCTCCTCCCAAGGGTAAAACTGAGTCTCTTGTCTATGAAAACTGTGAAAATCCGTTAGCCTTCAGGGTACTCTGTTGCCTTTGCCATAACCGATTGCAGCCCGGTTCACGCAGGCAATAAAATGAGATGTTAGAATGGACTGCACCGCTTCAGATCATGGGTGGAGGATCATAAGAGGAGGATCACATTTTGGAACAATCCCCTGTATTTAAAAGCTCCCAGCAAATAGCACACCAGTACCCAAACAAAGTGCGGGGGTGGGGTGGGAGCGACTGTTCCCCCTGCATTGCTAGTTTTCAGCTTGCATGGAGTTTCAGAGCTGGAATCCATCCGCTGCAGTGTAAAGGGGTGCAGTCCATTCTGCTGTCTCGTTCCCCTGCATGTGTGAACCTAAGAGGGCAACTCTTTGGGAGTAGTTCCATGGGGGGTCATGTGGTGATATCCGTAGAGTGGCATTAGTTTCCCTGGCACAGCAGGCAGAGGAATTCTAGGAAGAGCTGCAGCGGGTCTTGCTGGGGCAATGCTCCCTCTAAGCTGTGGAGTCTTGTGAGTAAAAATTCTACTTTGTGAGCTTCCGGCATTAAATTGGTGAGCGAGCAGTTAGACTACTGCATAAATCAGTTTGCTCTGGAGCCCTCCCTTCCTGAGCAAAGACAAAATTGTGTGAGCCGGAGGCTAAACAATGGTGAGCTAGCTCACACTAACTCAGCTTAGAGGGAACCCTGTGCTGGGGCAGTATTTGCATCAAGGGGGAAGGGATTTGAGGTCAGTATTCCTTTTCAGCTGACCCGGATAGCCCAGGCTAGTCTGGTCTTGTCAGATCTCGGAAGCTAAGCAGGGTCGGCCCTGGTTAGTATTTGGATGGGAGACCCGCCAAGAAAGTCCAGCATTGCTATGCAAAGGCAGACAGTGGCAAACCACCTCTGAATATCTCTTGCCTAGAGATGTAAAATTTCCGGAAATTTTGAAGCCCCTCTAAGCTGTGGAGTCTTGTGAGCAAAAATTCTATTTCATGAGCTACTGGCATTAAAGTTGTGAGTGAGCGATTTGGCTACTGCATAAATTAGTTTGCTCTGGAGCCATCCTTCCTGAGCGAAGACAAAAGTGTGTGAGCCGTAGGCTAAAAAACTGTGAGCTAGCTCACACGAACTCAGCTTAGAGGGAACACTGGTCATTTGTGTCACCTGCTCCTAAATCCAACCCTGCTAATGATGACAGAGACATATAATGTAACCCTAAGCAGAGTTAAACCCTTCTGGTCCATTGAGTCCCCCTGACCTGGATAGCCCAAGCTAGCCTGATCATGTCAGATCTCAGAAGCTAAGCAGGATCAGTCCTGATAAGTATTTGGATGGGAGACCACCAAGGAATATCAGGGTCACTATACAAAGGAAGGCAATGGAGAACCACCTCTGACAGTCTCTTGCCTTGACAACCCTACAGGGTTGCCATTAGTCAGCTTTGACTTGACCCCCCCACCCCCCATTCCTTTTCACTCCTTCTCTGCCGCTTTCTTTGTGAGAACAGTTCAGGAATTTAATGCGCTAACAGGCTATTCAGCTGCAAGATCTGGCCCCGGAGAGTATCACTATAATAACATTGTGTGCCATCCAGAGAGCATTATACTTATTTAGGTTTGGTGGAGAGAGCCAGTTTGGTGTAGTGGTTAAGAGCACAGACTCTGATCTGGGAGAACCGGGTTTGATTCCCCACTCCTCCACAGGCAGCTGCTGGTGTGACCTTGGGTCAATGACAAGTTCTTTCAGAGCTGTTTTCTCAAGAGCAGTTCTTGAGAGAGATCTCTCATCCCCACCTACCTCCCAGGGTGTCTGTTGTGGGGAGAGGAAGGGAAAGAAGATTGCAAGCCGCTCTGAGACTCCTTTGGGTAGTGAAGGGCGGGATATAAATCCAATCACCGCCACTGCCACCCATTTCCTGCCACCACCAGAGGGCTTTTCCATGGCTTTTTAAAAATTGGAATTGACATACCGCTACGGTGACCTATCCGCTAGGTTTTCTGAATTCTTAATTTTTGAATAGTGAAGTTTCTATCCCTTTTCATTGCAGATATGCCTTTCCCCTTATATCTTCACAATGCAAAGAGCTCTGAGACTCCTTCAGGTGGTGAAGGGCGGGGGTATAAATCCAATCTCTCCTTCTTCTTCTTCAACTCCACTAGGTTCACCGCAGTACAAGTGTGCTTAGTTTCGTTCTGAAGTAGCCATTTTTTTTTAAAAAAAAGTTTAACCTTGTTTCATATTCTGATTTAGAAAACTCTCCTAAACAAGAGTCTGGAGTGGGAGAAGGCCAAGGAACAACAGGAGAAGAGGAAGAGAAGAAAAAGCAAAAGAGAGGCAAGGTCTAAACAGCTGGTTGTTTTTACAGGCTGGATACAGCCATGAATGGGCCCTCTATAGAGCCAGGCTGACACGGGCCGCTTTGCGCCAGACTGGTGAGCGGAGATGCCGGGAGGCGGGAAGATCCGACAGCTTGGTCTGGTCTCGCCTCTCACGCCTCTGCTGTGACACTCACAACCTTTTCCTGCCCTGTTCCCCAGGTGGAAGAGGCCAGATAAAACAGAAGAAGAAGACCGTGCCTCAGAAAGTGACGATAGCGAAAATCCCTCGGGCGAAAAAGAAATACGTCACAAGGGTGTGCGGTCTGGCGACTTTCGGTGAGTGAAGGCGGTCTCAAAGCACGGGTCCTCAGTGAGGTCTTGAACCTGCGGTGGCTGGGCTGTACCATTGTACAGTGCAGCTGGGGAATCATGGGAATGCGGACCTCTTTGTAACAAGCCCCACCCACCCCCAGGTCTGAATTGTGGTGGAGTTCACCAGGTTTGTTGTCTGGCTGAAGTTCCGAATAGAAAGACAACGGAGTGACGGGCTTCAGGATGTTTTTTGGGTTTTTTTAAGTACCCGAAGGTACACCTTTATTGTTTTCTTATATTCCTAAACACAGACATAAACAACTACAACAAACAACATACAACCAAGAGACTGATTACAATTTGTTACTATACCTAATCCATCGCTTTCTTATTCACTAATATTTGTTAATATTCTCTAATTCCACTATTATATATTACTACATACGCAATTATTATTTTTACCATATCAGCTTAATCTTTGACTCCATTCACATCATACCAGTCATATAGTCTCTTCCAGGTTTTTTGAAATGTCCATTTCTTTGTGCCCCTCATTTCCATAGTTAATTTGTCTATTTCCGCCGCTTCTAAGAGTTTATTAATATATTCCTGTTTGTTTGGTATTTCTTGAATCTTCCAATAGTGATGCACATTGGGACAAAAAATCCCAACTTCCACTATAGCCTAATGGGGTCTGAACTTGCTGAGACTGAGAGGGGAAAAGATCTTGGGGTTGTGGTGGACAACGCAATGAAAGTGTCAACCCAGTCTGCTGCAGCAGTGAAAAAGGCAAACTCTATGTTAGGGATTATTAGGAATGGGATTGAGAATAAAACAGCCAATGCTGTAATGCCCATGTTTAGATCTATGGTATAGATATAATATCTATGGTATAGATATAATATCCTTGCCGCCGTGGACATGTATACAATCAGGTATCTGTCAGTTGCCTCAAATTCTTTCGGAAAAATATTTAACAATAGCAATTCTGGAGTAAAGGGGATGTTGTGTCTTACTATTTTTTCCATTATACAGTGCACCCATTTCCAATTTTTTTTTTGAAACATCACATAACCTATCTTATTTTTACACTTCTAGCATTTATCTGAACAATTACCACTTTGCTTTGCTAACCTATCTGGAGTAACATACCATCTGGACTTCAGGTTGTTGTTGCCAGGCAAGTGGCGATCACAGAAACAGGTCTGCAAAGACAAACCATACCCTTGCTGGGATGTTCACTTCAATTACACTCTTAGTTCACATCTGACGTGACAGCTGTAAGTTTACATCTTACAGCTGACATCGACGCCTGTGCGGGCTCACATTTGGCATGTGCTTTGCCAGTGGCAATGGTTGCCAGTCGAGTACCGGGAAAGAGCAAGAGTGCAATAGCACCTTAAAGACTAACAAAATAGTTGGCAGAATAGGAGCTTTCCTGAGTCTTCAGGTACTTGAAGAAATGAGCGGTGACTCATGAAAGCTCCTACCTTGCAGCAAATGTTGTTAGTCTTTCAGGTGCTCCTGGACTCTTGCTCTTTTCTCCTGCTACAGACAGACCAGCATGCCCATCTTGATCTATTTGCATTTTCATACTCCAGTATGTGTAGAAAATTGCCATGTCAGACTAGGCTTTGGAAGCATTTTGTCCTAACATCTGTTTGTCCACAATCAAAGATTTGGGATATGGAGGAACACTCAGTCATGTGGACCCCATCCACAGTATGAAGTGGTACAGTCCTGGCACAAGCTGACACCCCTCCCTGTGAACTAGGCCAAAGTCTTATCTTGGGGGTTGTGCCATTTTCCTGGTGAAATATAGACCCCTTGGGGCTCAGCTTAAATTTGTGGGGTGAGCCTGTCTGGCTAACCCCTGTGGCGTATTGGGGAGTGCCCTGTCGCAGTGGCAGAGTGCATGCAGGAGGGGATCTGACCTGTGGCATCTCCCATGGAAGGATCCTGGGCCACCAGGCTGGGAAAGACCTCGGAGAGTGGCTGGCAAGCCAGAGGAAGACAATCTGGAGCCAGGTGGGCCAAGCCGCTTGCTACAGAATTAATAATAATGATCATATGGCATTGTGTACAAAATAGGCAGGAGATCCTAAGATTGTCTGGCAGTCACAAGTTCTAGCTCAGGGGTGGCCAAGCTGTGGCCGGGAGCCACATGCGGCTGGGGAAGCTGAATATCATTAGCAAACAAATATCATTATCCATATCTGCTTTTACCGCTTTTGTTATTATTCCTGGCAGTCTCATTTAACGTTAATAAAAAAGCAAATTTGCATATTTCCCAGTAACAACGTGCAATATTTGATCATGTCTTGCGGCTCTCAGACATCTGAGGTTTATTCTAGGTGGCTCTTACCTTAAGCAAGTTTAGCCACCCCTGGTCTAGCTCTTTTAGTATTATGCAGCACTAGGCTGTGGAAGGTCAGTAGTTCAGCAGTTCAAGACCCGGGTGCCGCATGATGGAGTGAGCTCCCATCTCTAGTTCCAGCTCCTGCCAACCTAGCAGTTTGAAAGCAAGAAATGGCAAGTAGATAAAAAGGTACCACTTTGGTGGGAAGGGAACAGCGTTCCGTGCGCCTCGGTGTTTAGTCATGCCGGCCACATGACCACGGAAACGTCTTTGGACAGCGCTGGCTCTTCGGCTTGGAAACGGAGATGAGCACCGCAACCCTAGAGTCGGATTCGACTGGGTTTCGAGCAAGGGAACCTTTACCCTTACCACTAGGTGGCGAGCTAGACTTGTTTTAAGGCAAGAGACGTTTCAGAGGTGGTTTGCCCTTGCCTGCCTGTGCGTCACGCCCCTGGTATTCCTTGAAGGTCGCCCTTCCAAATACTAGCCAGGGCCGACCCTGCTTAGCTTCCGAGATCTGACGAGGTCAGGGCGGCTTGTTACATATTTGAATATCACAAGCTGTTTTTCAAGACTGGTTTGCTGGGGGGGGGGGGGGGGCGGGGGGGGGGCTGCGCTTTCAGGCAGAGCAAGCCTAAAACCCCCTCGAGCTTACAAAAGGATTGTCACTGTTCTGTGTTCTCCATTAAGACCAACAAAGATTTATTCAAGGCATGAGCTTTCGTGTGCTCGTGCACTTCCTCGGATACATCGAAATGGAAGTTACCAGTCCGTACATATAGGTCGAGGGTGAGCAGCGGATTCACACACAGCATAATGGAGATGTTTTAACAGATGCGAGAACCAAACAGGAATAACAAGCTAAGTTTATATGGTCATACAAATCCAAGCAAATGGTGGCCGTGTAAACTTAGCTTGTTATTCCTGTTTGGTTCTCGCATCTGTTAAAACATCTTCATTATGCCGTGCGCTAATTTGCTGCTCACCCGGTAGCTATATGTACGGACTGTTAACTTCCATTTCAGTGTATCTGAGGAAGTGTGTGTTTGCACACGGAAGCTCATGCCTTGAATAAAACTTTGTTGGTTTTAAAGGTGCCACTGGACTCCCCCCTTCCCCGTCTAAATGCTCTTCGGGGCAGGGTCCTTCTCTGGGGGGGCCTTCTGTTATTCTTCAAAGCAACGTCTACAACAGGGGTTTCGAACTCATTTGTTACGAGGGCCAGATCTGACATAAATGTCACTCTGTTGGGCCGGGCTGTGCATGTAACACAAAGTACTCTCTAGCAATGCTCCCTCTAAGGTGTGGAGTCTTGTGGGCAAACATTCTACTTTATGAGCTGCTGGCATTAAAGTTGTGAGCGAGGGATTTGGCCTACTGCATAAATTAGTTTGCTCTGGAGCCATCCCTTCCGGAGCTAAGACAAAAATGTGTGAGCCGGAGGCTAGCTCACACTAACTCAGCTTAGAGGGAACACTGGTGCTCCCTCTAAGCTGTGGAGTCTTGTGAGCAAAAATTCTACTTTGTGAGCGACTGGCATTAAAGTTGTGAGCGAGCGATTTGGCTACTGCTTAAATTAGTTTGCTCTGGAGCCATCCTCCCTGAGCCAAGACAAAAATGTGTGAGCCGGAGGCTAAAAATGTGTGAGCCGGAGGCTAGCTCACACTAACTCAGCTTAGGGGGAACAGTGCTCTGTAGTCCTTTGTTTTATATTTTATGGTTGCATCTGGCTTCTAAAAAGCAAGATGTGCGTTAACTGTATTGAGTACTCCTTATGTTCTGTATACTTCTTAGTGCATAAGAAGCACCGACATTTTAGTGAATTGCGCTGTATTGTATCATTTTACTCTGTTTTTACTGTTTTAACCTTGGCGTTTATGCCTCGCTGTAAGTTGCCCTGAGCCAAAAATAAATAAATAAATGAAAATAAATAATGCCGATAAAGGTTATAGTATGGTATATTTTATGGCCTGCGTGGCCCAACAAAGTGACATCTATGTCAGCTCCGGCCCTTGTAACAAATGAGTTCGACACCCCTGGTCTACAATGTAGGCTTGCAAACTCCGAGTTGGGAAATTCCTGGAGATTTGGGGGCAGGGTTTGGAGAGGAAGCGATTCGGGGAGGGACCTCACTGAGGTGTAAGGACGCCGAGTCCGCCCTCCAGAGCCACCATTTCCTCCCGGGGAACTGATCTCTGTCATCTGGGGATCGGCTGTAACTCCATAATTCTCACTTGGAAGCCGGCAACCCGGCTACAAGGGTGGCCTGACAGAAACAACGAAAGACGGGTCACACAGTCCCTCCTTGTTCTTGATTCGACAGAAATCGACCTCAAGGAAGCGCAGCGGTTCTTTGCTCAGAAGTTCTCCTGCGGGGCCTCAGTCACGGGGGAGGATGAGATCATCATTCAGGGGGACTTCACAGATGACATCATCGACGTCATCCAGGAGAAGTGGACGGAGGCAAGAGCCTTTTCTCCCCCCCCCCCCCCCCGCACCCTGGTTTTTAATCCTCCATATGTCGTTTTTTTCCTGTGGTGATTTTTGGTATATCAAAACAAAAGGGGATGAGGAAGAAGAAGATGAGGAAGAGAACAGCTCTTATCAGAACTACGGCTTGCCCAAGGTCATCCAGCCATGTGCAAGTGGAGGAGTGGGGAATCAAACCTGGTTCTCCCAGATTCTTATTATGTTTTGTCTCGGTTGTACACACAGTTCATTTAATATATTCTTCAATCCGCCTGTGAAGTCTTGACCATGTATTTTCAAAATTCTCCTCTTTCTGTCCTTTCAAAATCAAAGTCAATTTATCCATCTCGGCAGTTTCCAGTAGTTAATTTTTTATTTCTTCTTTTGATGGTGTCTCTTTTCTTCTCCAATATTTAGTATACAATATTATAGCAGTTGTAACAACATGTATAATCAGACAGGAGTCCTGTTTTTTATAATTTTCTGGAACTGTGTTCAGTAAAAACAATTCTGGTCCAAAAGGTATATTAGTTTCTAAAAATTTTTTGCAACATTTCATGAATCAAGGTCCAATATTTTTTATGTTTTTCACAGGTCCACCACATATGGGAAAAAGAGCCAACATTTTCTTGACATTTCCAACAATCATTTGACATATTAGGATAAAATTTTGCTAATTTATCTGGAGTAGTATACCATCTATAAAACATTTTATAAATTCTTTATAGGAAATTGCTTGTTTTCCAAATCTTAGATCATTGATCTAACTCAATATTATGCCCAAAATTTTGTGCCCATTTAACCATAGAGGACTTAACCCCCTCATCTTCTGTTTTCATTTCTAACATCATAACATACAATTTTTAATAAGTTTTTCATCAGTATGAATCAGTATTTTATCCATCTCTGTCAACTTTTCATAAAAACCCGTTTGTTTATCCTTAGCATATCTAGACTGTAATTGTGCTCTTTCCCACCAACTCAAGTCAGTATCTTGTTTTTTAAGATTTGCCGTTATCAAATAAAATTTATTAATACGGTTCGTGGCCAGCACAAGATTAGTTACAGCAATGTACATGAGTCTTAGAAATTTTAGGAAATATGCAATGTTAAAATGGCCTATGCATCCTTAAAGTCACAGAACAGATTGAACAAAACATCTACATTTTATGGTTCAGCTACACTCTTGTGTCAGTTCCCTGCGAATTCTGCATGGCACTGCAAGAAATCTGGCACAAGGGAGTGTGAACTGAGGGTTTGTGTCTGAGAGGATCTTCCTCGTTGTTTCAGACTTGGTGGGCTTTTGGTCTGATCCAGCAGGGCTTTGGCTATGTTCTTAATGGACTCTGCTGCTGCTCTCAATACAGGCCGCTGGGACCATGCTCAGTCCTGATTGGGCTGTTAGGGGAACTGGGGATTCCAATTCTTTTGGCCAATATACAGGGTCAAATTCTTTTCCATTCCTTGGGGGAGTTGTCTGAGCATGTGGAAATACTGACCTTGAGCCTCCCCCCGCTTTATTTATATATTTATTTATATATAGATTTTATTTATACCCTGCCCTCCCCACTACGCAGGCTCAGGGCAGCTTACAGTCAGGCATAGGCCATTACCAAATATAAAACATTTTAAAAACCATTTAAAAACTCTACAATACAATAACATTATTATTAACAAAAGTGCTCTGATCTTCCGCAAGATGGCATATTGCAACTGCCCCGCCAACTCAGCGTAGTCTGCTCCGGGAAACACTGGTGTTCTCCCGTCCAGGGCCAGGTTATGATGGTAGTGATGGTAGTCATTGTTGCTTTGCTGTCATTGTTCTACTTTTTAAAAAATGGCGTTCTGACCAGTATTGCTGTTTTCTTTCCGTTTGCAGGTGGATGACGATAGCATTGAAGATCTAGGAGAAGTCAAGAAGTGATTCTATTATTTTTTTTTAAATCCTGCCTTTTAATAACCACCGAGTTCCTAGTCGACGTAGCCAAAAGCAAGGCTTCTAAGTGTGTTCACCCGACAGCAAAACCGTTCCAGGGGTCCTTACTGTTGGCATTGTCACGGTTCTGTATTGGCTGCTTATTTTCTGTTTGTGATTTTTTGCCAAAGTTTAAACCTGGGGAAGTGGTTCTATCATGCTTACGCATGACATAGAGACTTAAATAAAGACGTTATTGTTCCTCACCAGTAGCGGGTTTCCTCCTTCTCCCCCCCCCTTAATCGTTTTGCAGTTTCTGCTCCTTCATTGGTCCACTCTAGAATCCCTTGCTGAAAGAATTCAGAAGACCAGAAATAACCTATGAGCCCGCTCAGCATAGTCTAATCAACATCGATTGAGGGCTGCACAAGAGTATCTGCAGGAACAGAGTTTACAATTGGTTTACAATTGCCCAAACAGGGTTTCTAGTCCTCATGATCGCAGGCAGAAGTTTTACAAAACACACAGATAACTTTTGGAGAATCATGGAGCTGAGGAACAGCTAGGTTGAGTCCAGTAGCACCTTAGAAACAAAGATGTTTTGAGGTATGAACTTTCAAGAATCACACATATCACCTGAAACTTTTACTGGTCTCTAAGGTGCTACTGGACTTGAATGTAGGTGTTCTATTGTTGACCAACATAGGCTACTCTCTGAAATGATCTTCGTGAGGAACTGAGGAAGATTCCAGCGATGAAGGACAAGTGGGATTTCAGTACCGTACTGTGGACAGAGTTAAGACCCATGCTAGCGGAAGCAAAATAAATTTCTTAGATAAGCAAATCTGATTTGATTTACTTAACCATGATACATACATGCCTTGACCAATGCTCCCTCTAAGCTGTGGAGTCTTGTGAGCAAAAATTCTACTTTGTGAGCGACTGGCATTAAAGTTGTGAGTGAGCGATTTGGCTACTGCATAAATTAGTTTGCTCTGGAGCCCTCCTTCCAGAGCGAACACAAAAATGTGTGAGCTGGAGGCTAAAAAACTATAAGCTAGCCCACACTAACTCAGCTTAGAGGGAACACTGGTCAAGACCCCCAACACTGTATAATTGTCCTCTGGTTGCGATCTTTCCGTAGCCTGTTTTGCTCTGTGTACGGTTGAGAATTGGCTGACTTTACATTTGATCTGGTTAAAAGTTCTACCAAAGGAGAAAAGTTGCACAGACCAAAAGCTGGTCAAGCACAGAATATCTTCTTACCTGTTGAACTGATCTTTAATTAGGACAATTGAGGAAACAGAGTGTGGTTAGGCTTTTAGTAACACTTAACAGGGGGGTTCCTTCCTATCTCCTCCTAGGCAACGCTGACATCCCCGGCTGTTATGGAAGAGATTATTTATTTAAGACAATCGTTAGCCACCTTTCTACCTTATAGGACGATGGCCATGTGTCAGGGATCTTGATATCTGAAAGAAGGGTGGCTGTGTTTTTGGCTTAGCATCCCTCGTCGCTTTTTATTTTACCCCCCCCCTTGTGATTCAGATTGAAAACTGCAGTTATATTAAGCAGAAAACCATGGAGTTACTTGGTGCACACTTACTGTAATGTTCTGCAGCCTTGTGGGTCTTTAAACCTTGGGGTATATATGAGAGATGTAGTTTGAGAGACTGAGAGGCAGCAATGAGGGCACTCGGTTTGCTTAGCGTGTAAGTGTGATGATGAAAATGGTGTTGCACTTACCGGTAACTTGTTCATCAAGGTATCTTCTTTGCGGGCTTGCGCAGGCCAGCCACCGGAGGCTCTCTCTGCAGCTATTCTAGAATGTTCTTAACACTCCAAGGGGAGCCCCTCCCCTGCAGAGCTTGTTGGGGGCCGTCTTCCCGCCTGATGGTCACATGCTCTGCAGGAACGAGCCCCCCCCCCCAGTCCTTTCTTCTGCGCCGCATGGTGAGGACGTGTTCTCTGCAGCTACAGAGATAGTGAGTTTCTCTCCTGCAAACTTTTCTGAGTTCTTCCTGCTTCAGATATGTTGCAGAAGGCTTTGTTTAAAACATGTGTCCAGTGCAGTGCAAAAATGACGCGATCTGATGAGCACCCTCTGCCTTCTCTGCTTGGGCGAGGCCCGTAATACAGCCACGTGTAAAATCTGCGTTCAATTCACTCCTAAAGTCTGCTCGGATCGAGCAGTGCGTTTGAAAGCTAGTCTCTGGAAGAAGGCACTCTCTTGCTCTAATAGCCTGGCAGGAAAGACCTGTGCCCTGGCAAGGTGGGACTGCACAGAAGACTGAAGATGAACAAACCAAACTAGTATGTATCTAGGGTCTTGTCACAGGTCCTCCCGCGGACTTTTTCAAAAACATATTAGCTTCAAATCCTTTTCATTCTCCATACATCTCCAAGAAAAGAGTTTTTAGTGTCCGGCATCTTCCTCAGACACCAGTGCAGTTTTAAGACGTTTAATGTTTAAAATGCTCTAGTAAAAAAAACCACTTTTCTAATTTTCACGGAGATGCAAACTTATGTGTTGCATTAGGGACTATTCAAGAGCCAGTTTCAGAACGTCACTTTCCACCTTCCAGGGGAAAGCAGGGGACTCCTTTAATTGGTTTGCAGGGTGTGTGTGTTTCTAGTGGGTTGTACTGATAGTTCAACCACACCTTGAATTTTAATTTCTTTATTTTCTTAAAACCCCCCCCCCCAAAAAAAAAACCCCAACAACAACCCAAACCCAGGTTGTGGAACTATCTTTGCTGCTCCAGAGGTTGTAGGACAGGAATTTCTGGTGAACACTTGCAAAAATTCTCTCTTTGTATATATTGAAGGTGTTGTTATGTACTGACAACATAACATGAATCGCTCAATACACTTCCCATGTTAAGCTTCGAGCCGGCCAAGGCTCCGACAGTACGAACAATCTATTGGTCGCTTCAAAACAGCGACCAATCACAGAGGAGCTGTTCCCTGAGCGGGAAGGACACTGATTCGCCCTTATCTATGCAATCTAATTGGTTGTTATGTAAATAGTAGGCGTGGCTATATTAGCCCGGTATGTTTAAAAGGAGCCCAGCTCCAATGTTAAGTTGTTCTGATTCCTGAATGCGTTTATGTGCTTGTTCGAATAAAGCTGAATCACTAGCTGAAATCACTCTACGGGTCTTTGTTAGCGCGATCTAACAATTGGCGACGAGGATGGGATGTTAGAGCAGGTAGGCAGTCCTGCAGACATTCCCACACAGACCCAGAACGAAGGCGAGCAAAGCACAGCAGCCGATCTAGCGGAGGCGCCACCAGACCCGGTGCCCAAGTCTCCCCCGATGGCTGGGAATCAGAAGTTCGAGGCATTCGAACCATCGTCCGAAGATTGGGACTCTTACCTCGCCAGGTTCGAGTTCCATTTGGAGACACACGACATCACCGAGGAGACAAAGAAGCGAGCATGCCTCCTGAGTTCGTGTGGAAAGGACACCTTCGACATTGCGAGGTCGTTGGTGGCCCCGACCGAGGTGAAGACCGTCTCCTTTGCGGACATCACAAAGAAACTGAAGGCTCACTTCTCACCGCAGCCTTCAGAAATTGCCTGCAGGCATGCCTTCTACAAAAGGAACCAAGCGGCAAATGAGACCATCGCAGACTTTGTGGCGGCCCTTCGAAAGGCAGCGAGGCCGTGCAATGTTGCGGATGTGGAAATCGCCCTCCGAGACCGATTGGTATGCGGCCTTCGGGACGAGCGCCTACAGCAGCGGCTATTCGCCAAACCAACGCTAACCTGG
>NW_015170277.1:1610594-1662724 GCF_001447785.1 Gekko japonicus
CCCCAACAGCCCCACCACAGAAATGGGAATCCACGGGTAAGCCATGGTCAAGGCTTCACATAGATTTTGCTGGCCCGGTACAAGGGCAAATGTTCCTTATAATTGTGGATGCATGGTCCAAATGGCTTGAGGTGGTGCACATGCGCTCAACCACGTCTACCGCTGTTGTACAGGCATTGCGCCGGTTGTTCGCAACCCATGGGTTGCCGGACACACTGGTCAGCGACAATGGCCCTCAGTTTGTGTCCGAGGAGTTTAGACAATTCCTCACAAACAATGGTATCCGGCAAATGACTGCAGCCCCGTTCCACCCAGCTTCGAATGGTCAGGCCGAACGGATGGTCCGCACGGCCAAAGAAGCCCTGGGACGATTGACAGAAGGGGATTGGAGTGTGAGGCTGGGGGCGTTCCTATTGCGCCAGCACACCACCCCATGTAGCACAACAGGTCGTAGCCCGGCCGAGCTACTGATGGGCAGGCGGCTAACCACCTGCTTAAACCGCCTTCACCCAGATTTAAATGAACAGCAAGAGGGGCGTACATCTCCTCAAACGAATGTGCGCATGTTTAGGGAAGGGGACAAGGTTTTTGCCCGTAATTACGCCAGCGGACACTTATGGGTCCCCGGAAAAATCTGTGGTTGTATAGGCTCTAGGATGTATACAGTGCTGTTGAATGATGGCAGAAGGTGGCGGCGCCACGTGGACCAATTAAGAAAGCGTTGGGCCAAGGACAGCGCTGACTCTCCGGCTGGGTCCTCAGAATTAGTGATTCAACCTCCCGCAATGGAGGGCAACGAAGAGTTGGCAGGTGTTTCGGGGCAATTCCCTGAGTCTGAAACAACAGACCCGGCCGTACAAGCGCCTGATTCAGGGTCTGTGGAGCCACAGTTGGAAGCCCCGCCAACTGAACCTATTGTACTTAGAAGGTCACAGCGTACACACAGACCTCCTGCATATTTGGCTGACTATGAGTGCAGCAATCTGTTTGAGTCTGCCTGACCGGCTTCGGATATATGTCTGAATGTAAATATGACTGTAAATGCGTGTCTTAACTTAGGGGGGAGGAATTGTTATGTACTGACAACATAACATGAATCGCTCAATACACTTCCCATGTTAAGCTTCGAGCCGGCCAAGGCTCCGACAGTACGAACAATCTATTGGTCGCTTCAAAACAGCGACCAATCACAGAGGAGCTGTTCCCTGAGCGGGAAGGACACTGATTCGCCCTTATCTATGCAATCTAATTGGTTGTTATGTAAATAGTAGGCGTGGCTATATTAGCCCGGTATGTTTAAAAGGAGCCCAGCTCCAATGTTAAGTTGTTCTGATTCCTGAATGCGTTTATGTGCTTGTTCGAATAAAGCTGAATCACTAGCTGAAATCACTCTACGGGTCTTTGTTAGCGCGATCTAACAGGTGTACAACATTTCTTTTCACATCTGGCCATTTTTGAAATGAAAAAAGAAAACTACACGCAGAAACCCTTTCCCGCTAAACCCCACATTGCAAGCAGAGGCTAGAGCTGTGGGCGGGCCCCAGATCTGCTGTGCATTGCATGAGCGGGAGTCAACTGTGTTTGTGGGGCAATTTCTGGGGCTGAAAGTGCAGCGAAATCTGGAATAATCTGATAACTAGTTGAGCTGTAGGCAGATTGATTTTAAGAGAAGTGGGGCAGGGGGAGATTCTAGTGTACAGTGGCCACTGTGGGATTCTTAAAACAGGAATAAAATTTGGAGTTATCTTGGGTACATAGTTAAAGCATGAATGTTTGGGGAGGGGCTGTGGCTCAGTGGTAGAACATCTGTTTGGCAAGCGGAAGGTCCCAGGTTTCGGTCTCCAGCATCTCCAGTTGAAAGGATCCGGCAATAGGTGATGAGAAAGACCTCTGCCTGAAAACCTGGAGGGCTGCTGCCAGTCTGAGTAGATAATACTGACCCTGATGGACCAAGGGTCTGATTCAGTATAAAGAAGAAGAGTTGGCTTTGTACCCCACCCTTCACTACCCAAAGGAGCATTTTACAGTCACCTTTCCCTTCCTCTTCTTGTACGCACCGCTTATGAAACACTTTGTACTCTGCCACTGACTAACAGTCAGTTTAACTTAGTAGGTGCACTTAACACTTCCATGGTGCATATGTTAAGTGTACCTTTGATGATTCTAATCACAGTAACTGAAATCAATCATGAACATATATTCATTGTCGAAATGCATTCTGGGGAAAAATACGAAATGCTGACAGGCGGTAACTGACTGACCTTGCTTATAGTGGCCAGTTGTGATTGCGCATGTCCCTGATGTCAGCTTGCGCTTGCGTTAGATGAAGAACACACCACTGTGTACCCATATCTGCTCCATTAAGATACTTTTTGTTAACGTCACAGCCTGAAATAAGGCCTATTGTTCAACTAAAGGAGGTCCTACACTCCCCCCACAACAGGCACCTTGTGAGGTTGGTGGGGCCAAGAGAGTTCTGAGAGAGCCATGATTGACCCAAAGTCACCTAGCTGACCTCACATGGAGTGGGGAATCAAACCCGGTCCTCCAGATTAAAGTTTGTCACTCTTAACCATGAGCTTTTATTTATTAAATTTATATACCCTGCCCTCCCCACGAATGCGCTCAGGGCGGCTCACAAACATCACAAACAAGGGCACCGTGTGCCGGTACATAAAAACAGGGCACGCCTTAGTCCCTGATGGTTGCTCCAGAGCAGTTAAACTGAAGGAAAGTCTGATTCAGGTGGGGTAGCCTTGTTGGTCTGAAGCCACAGAACAAAGTTTGAGTCTAGTGGCACCTTTAAGGCCAACCAAGTTTAATCCTGGTCATAAGCAATGTTCCCTCTAAGCTGTGGAGTCCTGTGAGCAAAAATTCTACCTTGTGAGCTACTGGCATTAAAGTTGTGAGCAAGCGATTTGACTGCTGCATAAATTAGTTTGCTCTGGAGCCATCCTTCCTGAGCGGAGGCAAAGATGTGTGAGCTGGAGGCTAAAAAACTGTGAGCTGGCTCACACTAACTCAGCTTAGAGGGGACACTGGTCATAAGCTTTTGTGTTCAGGCACACTTTAGTCCCTGGTCCATCGCTCCAGAACAGTTAACACCGAAGCAAAGTCTGATTCAGGTGGGGGCAGCCGTGTTGGCCTGAAGCGGCAGAACAAGGTTTGAGACCTTTGAGATCAACCAAATTTAATCCTGGGTCTCAGTTTATCTACCCAGAATTAAACTTGGTTTAGCCCCAGCATTAAACTCGGTCGGTCTTAAAGGTGCAAAACTGTTCTTGAAGGGAAGTCCATGGCCATGGGTGATGAGGGGACACATGGCCCGCGCGGGCGGGGGCCGCTCCGGATTAAAGCCCGGCGGGCTCGAGGAGAAGGGGGGCCCAATAATCCGGAGCCATGAAGCCGGGTCGCGCCGCCCCGCGCCGGGGAGCCTCCTCCAGGGCCCCGGCCGGCCTGCGGGGGCGCCCCGGGCCCGTCTCCTTCCAGACGCCGCCCGCCCAGTGAGGCCGAAGGGCCCGGCGCGGGAACAGGCGGCGGCAGGTAAGCGAGGCCGCGGCTCCCCCGGGGCCTTCCCTGAGGGAAACCGGCCGGCGGCCTCTCAGCCCGGCCGCGGGTCTGTTTGGTCGGGGGCGGGGGGACTGCCGGGGGGGCGCGCGGGAAGCCCCCTTCCCCTCCCTCCATCATGGCTTCAGCCGCCGCCTCGCTTCCCTTTCCTCGCTGGGTCGAGGGCAGTGTTCCCTCTCAGCTGAGTTAGTGTGAGCCAGCTCACAGGTTTTCAGCCTCCGGCTCACATGTTTTTCTCTTAGCTCAGGAAGGATATGGCTCTAGCGCAAACTTAATTTATGCAGCAGCCCAATTGCTGGCTCACAACTTTAATGCCGGCAGCTCACAAAGTAGAATTTTTGCTCACAGGACTCCACAGCTTAGAGGGAACATTGGTCGTGGGGACGAGGCGGCCTTTCGAGCAGGACGTTGCAGAGCCGGGAAAAGGACAGGGGAGGGAGGGCGACTGTAAGTGGCCGGTGGGCGTTGGCGCTCCTTCTTCCCCTAGGCCAGTGAACCTTTTAGAGACGGGGTGCCCAAGCTGCGACCCAAAACCCACTTATTGATCGCAAAGTGCCAACACGGCCATTTAACCTGAATACTGAGGTTTTACTTTAGAAAAAAAACAACTCATACATTAAGTTAAGATGATCCAAACAAAGTAAGGAAAGCAATCCCAAATGCTTTCATTTACTTAAAATTATTTGGCAGAGAATTCGACACTTTAATGACGGTCTGGGCCTGGCTGGGGCGATGGCACACATGCCCACAGAGAGGGCTCTGAGAGACACCTCTGGCACCCGTGCCACAGGTTCGCCACCACTGCCCTAGGAGGAAAGGCTGAAGAGCCTGGGGACCCCAGTGCTCCCTCTAGGCTGAGTCAGTGTGGGCTATCTACACAGCTTTTTAGCCTCAGATCTCACACATTTTTGCCTTGGCTCAGGAAGGGATGGGCTCCAGAGCAAATGCTCCCTCTGAGCTGTGGAGTCCTGAGAGCAAAAATCCTACTTTGTGAGCCACTGGCATTAACGTTGTGAGCAGGCGATTGGGCTGCTGCATGAATTTAGTTTTCTCCGGATGCAGTGTTCCCTCTAGGCTGAGTTAAGTGTGAGCTAGCTCATAGTTTTTTAGCCTCCGTCTCTCACATTTTTATCTTAGCTCAGGAAGGATGGGGACCAGAGCAAATTAGTTTATGCAGTAGCCAAATCGCTCGCTCACCGCTTTAATGCCAGTAGCTCACGAAGTAGAATTTTTGCTCACAAGGCTCCACAGCTTAGAGGGAGCATTGCTCCGGAGCCGTCCTTCCTGAGCGGACGAAAGTGTGAGCCGGAGGCTAAAAAGACTGTGAGCTAGCTCACACTGACTCAGCTGAGAGGGAACACTGCTCTAGAGCAAACTAGTTTATGCAGTAGTCCAGTCACCTGCTCACAGCTTTAATGCCAGTGGCTCGCAAAGTAGAACTTTTGCTCATGAGACTCCACAGCTTAGAGGGAGGATTGCCTGGGACTTTTCAGTTTGGAAAAGAGATTTGGGGGGGGGGGGATGACGATATGACAGAGGTTTTTTAAATTATGCATGGAGTGGAGACAGTTGACGAAGATAACTTTTTCTCCCTCTCCCCAGATATTAGGACTTCAGGGCATACGATGAAGCTGATGGGCAGTAGGTTCAGAACGGACAAAAGGAAATACTACTCTATACAGAACAAAGTTTGAGTCCAGTGGCACTTTTAAGACCAATCGAGTTTAATTCTGGGCAATGCTCCGTCTACGCTGTGGAGTCTTGTGAGCAAAAATCCTACTTTGTGAGCTACTGGCATTAAAGTGGTGAGCAAGGGATTTGGGTACTGCATATATTAGTTTGCTGTGGAGCCATCCTTCCTGAGCGAAGGCAAAAATGTGTGATCTGGAGGCTAAAAACCTGTGAGCTAGCTTACACTAACTCAGCTCGGAGGGAACACTGATTCTGGTATAAGCTTTTGTGTGCACGCACACTTCAAAGTGTGCCTGCACACGAAAGCTTGTACCCAGAATAAAACTTGGTTGGTCTTAGAGGTGCCACTGGACTCAAACTTTGTTTTGTTCGGAGAAGTGTGCCTGCACACAAACACTTATACCCAGAATAAAACCTTGCTGGCCTTAAAGGTGCCACTGGACTCAAACTTTGTTCTGTTGCTTCACATCAACACGGTGACCCACCTAAATCTAATTTACAGATTTAGTGATTAAAATGTGGAATTCGCTGCCAAGGGATGTAATGATGCCCACAGGAGCAAACAGCTTCAAAAGGGGATTAGATAGATTCATGGGGGGGGGTAAGTCTGTCAATGGCTACTAGCCATGGTGATGGAGGGGAACCTCCACATTCAGAGGCAGTCAACCTCTGAATCCCAGAGCCAGAAGGCAGCATCAAGGGAAGAAGGCCTCAACCTCTGTGCCCTGTTGTTGGCCATCCAGAGGAACTGGTTGGCTGCTGTATGAGTCTACATGGACCACTGATCCAATCCAGGAGGGCTGTTCTGATGTTCTTCTGTTCCGTGTGTGTGGGTGATTTATAAAAATATTTCCCCCACGGAAGGCCTCCCTCGTGGGATAGGAAGGGACAGACAACACCAGAGCTCCCTTTGCTCCTCCCCTTCCTTCAGACCTAGAGTGACTGAGTTATGGAACTCATTGCCACAAGATGTAGGGATGGTGCCTGGTTTGGTTGATTTGAAAGGGGGGGTTGGCTAATTTTGGAGCAGTCCAGTGATGGATGGGTGATCCTCCATGTTCAGTGGCAGTCAATTTCTGAATGTCACTTTCGAGGGGGGCAACAATAGGAGGCGGGTTTGGCATTTGTTTCTTACTTGTGCGTGTTGGGGGATGGAATAACTGTAAAATAGGATATTAGACTAGATGGACCATTGATCTCCTTCGACACAACTGTATTTATATTGTGCTCTGTCTGTCTGTCTATATCTATCAATCATCTATCTACCTACCTACTTACCCACTGTATTTACCCGCAAGGAAGAGGACTCTTAACATAAGGTGACCATCTTAAAACCGTTATATGTACACACACAGATTATTAGATAAAACTATAACTTGTTTTCTGGTGTAAGACAGTCTCCCTTTTTTGATGGCATACTTGTGAAAAAATGATGGCATACTTGTGAAAAAATACTTCCAATCTCTTTGTAGTCTGGTACATGAACCATTACACTATACTAGTTGTATCTATCCACCCCCCCCCCCAAGGCACTTGGGGTGGCACGCATGGTCTCTTCTCTGCATTTTTCCTCACCACAACCCAGCAAGATAGGCTGAGAGAAAGACTCATTGAGCCATTGTCACCCCCACAATATTGAGGCTATGGGGGAGGTCTGATCTAGGGGATCTCTGTGATTCAGGGCCTCTAGTGTAGTGGTTAAGTGTGCGGACTCTAATCTGGGAGAACCGGGTTTGATTCCCCACTCCTCCACTTGCAGCTGCTGGGTGACCTTGGGCAAGCCATAGTTCTGATAAGAGCTGTCCTTGAAAAAGAGCAGTTTCTGTCAGAGCTCTCTCAGCCCCACCTACCTCACAGGGTGTCTGTTGTGGGGAGGGGAAGGGAAAGGAGTTTGTAAGCTGCTCTGAGACACCTTTGGGTAGTGCAGGGTGGGATATAAATCCAATCTCCTCTTCTCTAGCTTTCCTTGGTACAGTCCTTATTACATTTCTATCCCTCCCTTCCTCCAGGGAGCTCAGAGCAGCATACTTTTATCCTCCACCACAACCTAGTAAAGTAGGTTAGGCTGAGACATAGTGAGTTGCCCAAAGTTACCCAGTAAACTTCACGGCTTTGCAGGATTTGAATCTGGATCTTCTCTGACACACTAATCGCCCCTGCCTGGTGCTCTTCTGTAGGTTTATCAAGCTGTCGCCCACCCGTCTTGTTTGAACCCACCAATATATATGCATGGGTCTGCCTCCGAACAACCTTGTCAGGTAGAATAGGCAAAGAGATTACAACTTGCTCAAAGCCACCCGGTGAGCTTTGGTGCTAGTGAATACCTGCTAGTGAATTTCTCCCCCCACCCCCCAGGTCCTTCTACTTCTATATATAATATCTCCCTTATTAAGTTTTTGTCCTTTCCTTCCTGGGTGTTTGAGAAGATGCATTTTCTCCACGACCGTACTGCGAGCTTTTTGGGATGAGTGTGTGACCCCCTCAGCTCAGGATTAACCATGAAGCAAAATAAGCACGTGCTTAGGGTCCCAAGGGAAGGAGGGGGATCATAGTGGTTTTTCCCCCCACTAGCTATCATGCCCTACACAGGGCCATGGTGGCTCAGAGGTTAAGATGCCGAGCTGCAGACGAGAAGGTCAGTAGTTTGGCAGTTCAAGACCCAAGTGCCGCGTGACGGAGTGAGCTCCCGTCTCTGGCCCCAGCTCCTGCCAACCTAGCAGTTCGAAAGGAAGACATTGCAAGTAGAGAAATAGGTACCGCTTTGGTAGGAAGGTAACCGCGTTCCGTGCACCTCTGCATTTAGTCATGCTGGCCACATGACCATGGAGAAGTCTTCGGACAGCGCTGGCTCTTCAGCTTGGAAACAGATGAGCACTGCCACCTAGAGCCAGATTCAACTGGCTTTCGAGCAAGGGAAAGCTTTACCTTATCATGCCCTATAAGTAAATAATTTGCTTATATTGCTTACTGCTATTTAATGTTAAATAAATGATTTTTTAAAAGTTTATATTCAGTATAGTTGTGGGGTCTGGCCTAGGGGATGACCTGGAAGGAAACTGAATTTTTAATCTCCTATTTCACCTTCAGCACTTCTTGCGTCCTAATGTCTTGTCAGTTAAGCAATGGAAGGGCTGAGGGGCACCCTTGTTGGGCTGTGTTCAGGGCATCAGGTGGCCTGAATCCGGCCCTGGACCGCTTATGCCGGCTGATTTTGATTTTCCACCTATTTCCCCCTCTCCTCTTTTATCCGTACAGCTGAACTGAAGGGCCCGAGAATGGGATTCATGACTTCCATGGACACTGAAACTGAATCTTGAAAATTTGCCCACTGGATTTCTAAAAGCGTGAGTGGAGACCTGATTCAAGAGTGTCTATGAATTCATCACTGCCGCCCTCCACTTCTCCCCAGGTAAGAAAACAAAATAAAATCCTTGTTAGGATATAAATTGGGTTTTGCCCAGTTTTGTAAATGGATGAGTCTGATGTAGACATTTTTTTGGAAACAAGACTGAAGAGGAGGGCAGGGAGCTGTTCCTGTTGGCAGCGGAGGAGAGGACTCGCAAGAATGGGTTTAAATTAAGGGCAGGGAAGGTCCCGGCTGGATCTCAGGGAAAACCTTTTGGCAGTCAGAGTTGTGCAGGAGTGGAATCGGCTGCCTGGGGAGGTGGTGAGCTCCCCCTCACTGGCCGTCTTTAAGCAGCGGCTGGACAAGCCCTTGTTAGGGGTGCCCTAGCCCAGGGGTGGTCAAACTGTGGCTCGGGAGCTGTTTATTGTAGTGGTTAAGTGCACGGTTTGGTGTAGTGGTTAAGTGCGCGGACTCTAATCTGGGAGAACCGGGTTTGATTCCCCACTCCTCCACTTGCACCTGGCTGGATGACCTTGGGCAAGCCATAGTTCTGACAAGAGCTGTCCTTGAAAAAGAGCAGTTTCTGCCAGAGCTCTCTCAGCCCCAACTACTTCACAGGGTGTCTGTTGTGGGGAGGGGAAGGGTTTGGAGTTTGTCAGCCGCTCTGAGACACCTTTGGGTAGTGATGGGCAGGGTATAAATCCAATCTCTTCTTCTTCTTCTTCTTCTTCTTTCACACACATTGTGCGGCTCCCGCAAAAAAATATCACTGGACAAATAGATATCATTACCAATATCTGCTTTTACCACTCTTGTTATTATTTTTGGCAGTCTCATTTAATGTCAATAAAAAGCAAATTTGCATATTTCCCAGTAAAAACATGTAATGTTTGTTCATGTCTTGCGGCTCTCCAACATTTGACGTTTATTCTGTGTGGTTCTTACTTTAAGCAAGTTTGGCCATCCCCACTTTAGGCTGATCCTGCATTGGACAGCGGGTTGGACTAGAGAGCCTGTACGGTCCCTTCCAACTCTGTGATTCTATGATTCTGTTATTTAGGTTAAACTAGAATTCAGGTAGGTTGCGGAGTGCTGCTACATTCATTAGCTAAACCAGGGAGTCCCCAACGTGGTGCCCACGGGGGCCAGGGCTCCTGCCAACATCTCTTCTGGCGCCCACCAAGTGGGGAGGGCCAGATGGAGCTTTTTCCAAAAAAGGCTTCTCATCAGTTGTGCAGATTTTTTAAAAAATTCATTTCGGCAGCAGCTACCTCCACAGTACAAGGATCTTCACCAGGTGACTGAAGGTGAGCTGTGGCAGCCGTTTTGTGGCTGGCTGTGCCTCCTGCAGCAGCTATTTTGTGGCAGCCATTTTGCAGCTGCACCCCCCATGCTGTGTCAGGATTCCAAAGGTGCTCCCCCCCCCGGCTCAGAAAAGTTGGGGACCCCTGATCTAAGCCAAGGTTCTCTGCATGTTGGTCAAGTCCTAGAGACCTGTGCGTCTAGTTCCGTGTGCCCCGGAGGGTTTGAGGCGCATTTGTCACTCAGCAGCCTCAGCCGCGACCCGGCTCCTGAAACAAAGGCACTGTCCAAAATAAGTTTGAAATCTGGCACAAGGGTCTACTGTTTGACAAAAAGAAGTACCGCTTACTAGAGAGTCAGCTTGGTGTAGTGGTTAAGAGCAGTGGACTCTCATCTGGAGAACAGGGTTTGACTCCCCACTTCTCCAAATGACGACCACCATTGTGAGGAGAGGAAGGGAAGGCGGTTGTAAGTTGCTCCAAGGTGTGACCTTGGGTGAGTCAGATGTTCTTTCAGAGGTGTTCTCTCACGAGCAGTTCTTGAAAGAGCTCTCTCTGCCTCACCTACCTCACAGAGTGTCTGTTGTGGGGAGGGGAAGGGAAAGGAGATTGTAAGCCGCTCTGAGATTCCTTAGGGTAGTGAAGGGCGGGGTATAAATCTAACTCTTCCCTTCTTTGGTGTAGTGCTTTGGTGTAGTGGTTAAGTGTGCGGACTCTAATCTGGGAGAACCCGGTTTGATTCCCCACTCCTCCACTTGCACCTGCTGATGTGACCTTGGGTCAGTCACAAGCTTTGGCACAGCTGTCCTTGAAAAAGAGCAGTTTCTGTTAGCGCTCTCTCAGCCCCACCCACCTCACAGGGTGTCTGTTGTGGGGAGGGGGAGGGAATGGAGTTTGTAAGACCCTCTGAGACTCCAAGTGAAGGGTGGGGTATAAATCCAATCTCTTCTTCTTCTTCTCTTCTTCTTCTCCTTCTCCTTTTTCTTTTCCTTCTCCTTTTCCTCCTCCCTTGGTATTCCTGTTTTTTTAAATTCCTGGTTCATTCTAAACTAATCACAGTTCTCCCAAGTCCGTGGGTCTGAACATTCTGGTTTCTGAGATTTTAATGGGAACAGTTTACATTTTTTTTTTTTAGAAATGCTGTGTATTTCATCCAGATAGTGCTGTAATGACATTCTATTTCCTGATCTGATAGAATCGCTGTATGTTCTCCCCCCCCCCTAGAATTTCCACTCTGAACCGAGCATCATTATTCAGAAACAGAGTAAAGAACTGCAGCTGTTAATGGCAGAACTGAAAGATCGTGATAAAGAGCTCAACGAAATGGTTGCGGTGCATCAGAGGCAGCTGCTGGCTTGGGAGAAGGATCGTCAAAAGACCCTGACTTTGGCGGAACGATGTAACAGTACGGAGAGTGAGTGCCATCCAGAGCGCAGACCGAGGAGTCAAGCTGCTGGAATGCTACTGTATTGTGGATTGAGGGGGCTGAGGCAGAGAATCCCTTGTCTGCTTCCAGCCAGTGAGCAGAGCGGAGGAGAGAGTGGAACCCAAGACTTTCTGGGCCAAAATTAGTCCCCTAACCCATTATCCTACACTAGATTACATGATAAACCACGGTTTGCAAACCCTGGTTTGATCAAACCCAAGTTAGAATTGGCATCTGAATGCAGGTGGCCCAGTAAGGCAGGGTTTGATGGTTGGCACCAAACTGGGATTTCAAATTAGGGTTTGTCGCTTGTTAACCATGTTGTGTACTAACACAAGAACGTAAGAGAAGCCATTGTTGGATCAGGCCAGTGGCCCATCCAGTCCAACACTTTGTGTCACAGTAGCCCAAACCCAGGTGCCATCAGGAGGTCCACTAGCAAGGCCAGAGCTCCAGAAGCCCTCCCACTGTTGCCATCCCCTAGGCACCAAGAAGACAGAGCATCACTGCCCCAGACATAAAAACATAAGAGAAGCCATGCTGGATCAGGCCAGTGGCCCATCCAGTCCAGCACTCTGTGTCACACAGTGGCCAAAACCCAGGTGCCCTCAGGAGGTCCACCAGTAGGGGCCAGAGCTCCAGAAGCCCTCCAACTCTTGCCCCCCCAAGCACCAAGAACAAAGAGCATCACTGACCCCGACAGAGTGCTCCATCTATACCTTGTGGCGAATAGCCACCGATGGGTCTTTGCTCCATGTGTTTATCCAATCCCCTCTTGAAGCTATCCGTTAGAACATAAGAGAAGCCATGTTGGATCAGGCCAACAAACAGTGGCTTGTTGGGATGTCAGAATTCATAAACTGTCGTCGGTTGAGTAGCACCACCTGTTGCAGGCACCGGGCCACGGTGGAGAAAAGACAAAAGAGAGACAAGGTGGTATTTTCTGCATCAGTCAGGATTTATTACTGACATGAGGTAGACTAACCAGAGTTTGTTACACAAACATTGGTTCAAACAAAGCCCAGTTGATCATGATGTTTACATGCAACCTGGCTTAGTGTACACAGCATTTGCTCTTTCCAGGAACTGTTTCAGGACAGAAGAGAGTAAATAAATGTGAAATGACTGCATCATCTTCAAAAGGGCCACATTAAATTTATTCTTAAATGGTTGGGTGCAATTTTTAAAGGGCGTCAGCGATCAGAAAGCTGTGGTGGTGGTGGGGCAGGGAGGGGAGTAGTCTCTTGGCTGGCTGCACAAATAGCGACCGACAACAGAACGGAGGTATCACTTGAATTGGAAAGGCGTGGCAATGCTGGAATGTTGGAGGCGACAGAAAAGGTGGAATCTTGAAAGAGAGAGAGCGACGGCATTTCCTAAGAGGACCGATAGCATACAGAAGAGATCGCTGCCTTCAGAAACGGCCATCTATTTTTGCCCCAGAATAATTTAATATAATGCGTGTCTTTATGTGTGGACTGCTGAATAAAAGGCCCCTCTGTTCCAGTAACCATTTGCAAATGGCCAAACTGTGCAGTTGAGAAGGGAAGGAAAATGTCTGGTGACTAGTGTTGAGGAATACCTGGAGATTTTGGGGGTGGAGCCTGTGGAGGGCGGGGTTTGGGGAGAGGAGGGACTTCCGTGGGGCAGAATGCCCTAGAATCCGCCTTCCATAGCAGCCGTTTTCCTTAGGTGAGCTGATTTTTGTTGCCTGGAGATGAGATGTAATCCCAGTTCTCCAGCCTCCAAATGGAGGTTGGCAGCCCTACAGATAACAGTTTTGAGGACTGCCGTGGGATTACTCTGGGACTTGCAGCTGCTGGATGACCTTGGGCCAGTCACAAGTTTTGTCAGAGCTGTTCTCTCAAGGACAGTTCTGGAAAGAGCTCTCTCAGCCCCACCTACCTCACAGGGTGTCTGTTGTGGGGAGGGGAAGGGAAAGGAGTTTGTAAGCCACTCTGAGTGAAGGGTGGGGTATAAATCCAATCTCCTTCTCCTCCTTATTATTATTATTATTTCCTTTCTGGAATTCAGGTGCTGGTCCCCACAGACCCTTTCTGTTAATAGTGGCGCTTTCCTCAGCACAGGAGCCAGTTCGGTGAAGCAGATCCGGGGGATCTAGCCCAATATGCCCTTAAAAATAATGTTTGAAGCCTTAGCACCACACAGTGCTTCTCCGTGGGTTGCATCCATGTTTAAGTCAGCTGCTTTGCCCCAGATGACACTGGCTCTTTTCCCTCAGATGAGCTGCTCAAAAGGAGCGAGGTGATAACGAAGTTGACCAACAGGCTGAAGTGCCTGGAAAGCCAGAATAACGACTGGAAGAGGACTCTGGAGAGCACCCAGAGGGAGCTGCAGGACATCTCCCAGACAGCGTCCGACACGTCTCTTCACTGCCGAGCTCTTGAGGTAGGTTTCGCCTTGTATGCCCTGACTGCAAACGCCTCCTCTAGATCTGAATATGCCTGAGGCGGAAATCCCATGTCCAGCTTCTTAATCATCACTGTTGAGCTTCCTCCGTTTCAGTTTATAGTAAGAACATAAGAAGAGCCCTGCTGGATCAGACTTGTGGTCCATCTAGTCCAGCACCCTGTCTCACACAGTGGCCAACCAGCTTCTCTGGAGGGCCAACGACAGGGCAGAGAGGCTGAGGCCTTTCCCTGATAGGAACATCAGAAGAGTCCTGCTGGATCAGACCAGTGAGGGTCCATCTAGTCCAGCACTCTGTCTCACACAGTGGCCAACCAGCTTCTCTGGAGGGCCAACAACAGGGCAGAGAGGCCAAGGCCTTCCCCTGATAGGAACATCAGAAGAGTCCTGCTGGATCAGACCAGTGAGGGTCCATCTAGTCCAGCACCCTGTCTCACACAGTGGCCAACCAGTTCCTCTGGAGGGCCCACAACAGGGCAGAGGGGCCGAGGTCTTCTCCTGATAAGAACATGAGAAGAGCCCTGCTGGATCAGACCAGTGAGGGTCCATCTAGTCCAGCACCCTGTCTCACACAGGGGCCAGCCAGTTCCTCTGGATATCGAACAACAGCATAGAGGCTGAGGCCTTCCCCTGAGGTTGTCTTCTGGCTTTAGGATTCAGTGGATTAGTGCCTCTGAATGTGGAGGTTCCTCTCAGCCACCATGGTTAGTAGCCATAGATAGACTTGTCCTCCATGAATCTGTCTAATTCCCTTTTAAAGCTGTTTATTCCTGTGGCCATCACTACATCCCCTGGCAGCGAGTTCCACATTTTAATCACTCTCCGTGTAAAGTAGTGTGTCCTTTTGTCCATCCTGAGCCTACTGCCCCTCAGTTTCTTTGGGTGCCCTTGAGTTCTAGTATTTTGGGAGAGGGAGAAAAATTTAATTAAAAAATAGTTGGTTAAAAGTGTTCATATTACATTTCTCCCCAAAAGGAAGGCTGCCTGAGGAAACCTGCCTCTCTACCTTCCCATAACTCTCCACTCTCAGCTGGTTGGCCACGGCTGGTCTGTTTCAGTCAGATTTCCTGGGAGCGCTCAGACTGTGTTTAGTGCTACAAATTTTGAATCCAGTGGCACTTTTAGGGCTAAAAAGGTTTTCTTCAAGGTATGAGCTTTCGTGTGCGTGCACACTTTTTCAAATACATTGGAATGTTTTAGTGCTGATCATTTTCAAACATATTTCAAAGCCATTGGGTCAGCTCCTTACCACTTTGCTCCAAGTAAAATTCAGGACTGAAATATACAAGGGGGAAAAAATCACAAGCTCATGCTTCCCTAGCACCTCAATCTTCCAGCAATTTCTGTAATTCTACTGCTGAAGTCCCTGAAGAAGTAGAGGGAGAAGAGGTTAAAAGAGTGTGTTTGTGGGTAGGGAGAGACCTTACCAAAAAGGGTAAATAGAAATAATCTGTTTAACGACCAAGCAAAATTTTTCCAAGTCTCGAACAAACTAGCAATATGCTCACTCCTATCCTAATAAAAGTGTACCCCCCCACCTCCATCTATTGGCTCTCTTGCCTGGGAAAAGCTGGTTAATTTTTTTTTATGTAACTAAAAACACAAGAAGATTGAAATGGAACTGCACTCTCCTTACATAAGAACATAAGAAGAGTCCTACCGGATCAGACCAGTAGTCCATCTGTTCCAGCATCCTGTCTCACATAGGGGCCAACCAGTTCCTCTGGATGGCCAGCAACGGGGCATAGACGCCAAGGGCTTCCCCTGATGTTGCCTCCTGGCTCTGGGATTCAGAGGATTAGTGCCTCTGAAAGTGGAGGTTCCCCTCATTCACCATGGCTAGTAGCCACCGATAGACCTATCCTCCATGAATCTATTGAATCCCCTTTTAAAGCTGCTTACTCCTGTGGCCCTCACAACATCCTCTGGCAACAAATTTAACATTTTAGTCACTCTCTGTGTAAAGGATTTCCTTTTGTCCATTCTGAACCTACTGCCCACCAGCTCCATTGAATGTCTTCAGATCCATCTATCAACTTAGAAACCTGAGACAAGGAAACATTTGCCTCTGATGTATGCACTGAAAGAATGGAAAGAGATGCTGAACAGCCCCCCTTCTTTTAAGCATTTATATCCCACCTCTCTAGCAGAAAACTTCTAATTAAAAATGTAGAATGGCAGAGAAATAAAAGTGCAAGCAAGAAAAAAAACACTATTGGAATTAGTTGGCAGAATTTAAAAACAGCAGAAATAAAATCCAAATTCAAAACCAAGCGTTATAAACTTGAAGCAGCTGCAACCTAAGACAGATGCAATAAGCAAGTTAGACTACAGAGTATGTGGAGGAGGAGGAGGAGAAAAAGAAGAAGAAGAGATTGGATTTATACCCTGCCCTTCCCTACCCAAAGGAGTCTCAGAGCGGCTTACAAACTCCTTTCCCTTCCCCTCCCCACAACAGACACTCTGTGAGGTAGGCGGGGCTGAGAGAGCTCTTGACAGAAACTGCTCATCAGAGAACAGCTCTGAGAGAACTTGTGACTCACCCAAGGTCACGCCAGCAGATGCATGTGGAGGAGTGGGAAATCAAACCCGGTTCTCCCAGATTAGAATCCGCACTCCTAACCACGACACCAAACTAGCAAACCTTCTCTAAAAGCCTAGAGGAACAAACAAGTCTTTGCCTGATGGAGTGCTACCAAGACGACAGATCCACAGCCAGCGCACCGAGCGTCCAAAAGGAGAGCATTCCAAAACTGAGGCACCACTACAGAAGATGCCATCCAAACAAGGGGCGTGTGCAAATTCAGACTGAGTAGCTAGGAGCCATGCCCTCTCCTGGGTGGCCCAAGCTTGTCTGATCTCGTCAGGTCTTGGGAGCTAAGCAGATTCGGCCCTATTTAGTATTTGGATGGGAGGCCACCAAGGAAGTCCAGGGTCGCTACGTAGAGGAAGGCAATGGCGAACCTGCGTCAGTCTCTTGCCTCGAAAACCCTGTGGGGTCGTCATAAGCCAGGAGCCGACCTAGATTTCTTTCTCTCTTCAGACAGCTGCAAAGCTGACAAAGGTTCTGAGAGAGACACCTGCGTGTCCATGACGGTGTATTACTCTGAGGAGGAGTAAGAGGGGGGAGAGCTTGAGTCCAGTCCACTTGGACTGTTCTGGTGCGTTAAGATCGTCACTGGCCCCTTCTGCACTTTTCTTTTAATCCATGTTCACCACGGTGTCCTCCAAGCAATTCTGCACTAAAATCGAACTCAACTTTCTTTTTAATCCCCCCCCACACACACACACATTCTGTCCTAAAATCAAGTTCCACCTTCTTTTTATTCAGGGCTTCCCCCCACACTTTCTGCATTCCATTCCCTCCCTTCGGTGGTCAGGCCAGGTTCAGCCTACTGTTGCACCGCGGTTATTTGGATGCTGTTTTGCCGTGGATTTAAATTGCCTCGACTCGAACACTGAGAAAATCCGGAGTGGCAGGCAAATGCGGAAGGGACCACAGTGCTTACAGTACAGGGGACTTTGCGTTGAAACGGTAGCTCTCCGCCTTCCCCGTGGGCACCGATTGTGTGGGGTTGTCACGCCCCATTCTCATCCGTAAACAGGTTGAGTGTGAATACCGGCTTCTAATGTGTATGTACAGTTGGAAGGACAGGAAAGAGAATGCCCCCCAGAACTGGAACATAAGAACATAAGAGAAGCCAATGTTGGATCAGGCTAGTGGCCCATCCAGTCCAACACTCTTGTCACACAGGGGCCAAAAATACCAGTTGCCCTCAGAAGGTCCAGCAGTGGGGCCTGGACACTAGAAGCCCCTCCCTCTGTTGCCCCTCCCCCCAAGCACCAAGAATACAGAGCATCACCTGCCCCAGACTGAGAGTTCCCATCTAGACCCTGTGGCTAATAGCCACTGATGGACGTCTGCTCTATCTTGTTTATCCAATTCCCTCTTGAAGCTGTCCATGCTTGTAGCCACCTGTGGCAGTGAATTCCATGTGTTAATCACTCTCTGGGTGAAGAAGGACTTCTTTTTATCCGTTCTAACCCGTTGGTGGTGTTGTTCAGTCGCACAGTCGAGTCCGACTCTTCGCGACCCCATGGACAAGATCATGCCAGGCCCTCCTGTCTTCCACCATCCTCTGAAGTTTGCTTAGTTCTAACCCGACTGCTCAGCAATTTCATTGAGTGCCCGCGAGTTCTTGTATTGTGAGAAAGGGAGAAAAGTATGTCTTTCCCTACCTCCCAGGCATAATTTTGTAAACCTCAATCATGTCACCCCATAGCTGTCGTTTCTCCAAGCTAAAGAGCCCCAAGCGCTTTGACCTTTCTTCATAGGGAAAGTGTTGCAACCCTTTTATCATTCTAGTTGCCCTTTTAAGCTTCAGTATCCTTTTTGAGGTGTGGTGACCAGAACGGCCCCTTTTCCTTTCTGACTCTGAACCTTTCCCTTTCTGTTTCCTAGGAGAAGAACCAGGGTCTCAACTGTTCCATGATGGAACTCTCCAACAAAGTGGGGCACCTGGAAGCCAGGGAACAGGAGCTGCTGACCATGTTAAAGTTAAAGGTAATTTGATGTATCCCTTGTGAGCACCCGCTCTTTGTTTGCATCGGGAGAAGAAGGTGCCGGTCTGAAAAAGGGCGGAACTGAACGCTTCCCCCCCCCCACCTTCACGTCCCAAGCCTCTGGAAGAACAACAGCTAAGAGGAAGCGGTCACTGGGAGAGGGGGGTCCAGCTCCTGTTCTGTGCTTTTAAGAAAAGAAGAAGAGATTGGATTTATACCCCGCCCCTTCACTACCCAAAGGAGTCTCAGAGCGGCTGACAATCTCCTTTTCCTTCCCCCCCCCCCACAACAGACACCCTGGGAGGGAGGTGAGGCTGAGAGAGCTCTCCTGAGAACTGCTCCTGAGAGAACAGCTCTGAGAGAACTATGGCTTGCCCAAGGTCATCCATCAGGTGCATGTGGAGGGGCGGGGGAATCAAACCCGGTTCTCCCAGATTAGATTAGCCACTACACCAAACTGGCCTGCAGTGCGGTGCTTTAAATGACTTTGTAGGGATTGGGCGGCTGACCCAGTTCTTCCCTCCCGTCTGCTACCGTCCCATCTAGTTTCGCTGACATGCCCCTTTTTCACGGGCAGCGGCTAGAAAAGCTCTCTAATGGCTGCCACCACTCTGGTAGGGGTCTCCTTGGAGGGCCCGGAGCACACCCACCCGACCCCTCTAGACACTCCTTTCCCAGCAGGTTCCCCCTTATAAGGGACCGGATGAGGCGTGAGGACCCAGGCAGAGCAACAAATGACTTTTATTAAAGAGCTCTAACAATAACAGTAATTCAATAACATGTTTTGGCCTTTAAAGCCCTTTATGGTCCGGGACCTGCCTACCTGAGGGACCGCCTTTCCCCATATGTTCCCCAGAGAGCACTGAGGTCAGGGTTGCAAAATCGTTTGCGCCCCCCCCCCCCCGGTCCTAAGGACACCAGGCTGGTATTGACCAGGACCAGGGCGTTTTCTGTGGCGGCTCCAACGTACCATAATGAGCTTTCAAACGAGATCAGGGCGCCGTTCCACAGGGCCGCAAAAACGGAGCTCTTTCGCTTGGCATTTAGGTAAGGAGCTGTGTGACCATCTATGCCCTGTGCCAATTCTATTTCCAGCCTGAGCCCGCCGATAATGGACATACTGATGAATGCCCTTTAGCTATACCGCCATCGTCACGTAAATGGTTTTAATAATTTCTCTGTGTTTTATATTGATATTTATACTGTTGTGTTATCTACTGTTTCTTCTGTAAGCCGCCCTGAGCCTGCCTCGGGAGGGAGGGAGGGGTAAAAAAAATCAAATAAATACATGTAGGAAAAATGCGCACAGGAAAGGTAGATAAATCAGCAAAATAAGAAACCCTAACACATCTGACTGTACCATCCGTAGCCTTCTGTCGGTATTTGGCCTCAAGCCGACTCACTCCCTTTGGATTAGAAATGCCTCCATCAGCAGCAGCTTCACACTAGCTCTGCTCCCTGGGAGTGGACCCTCTCCCACTTTGGGGCAAGGCCTTTTATCCCTTCTTCCCAGGCAATCCCCTCTGCTATTCTATTGGTGTACGTTTTCCCTCCACACCCCCTGTTAGCCAATCACAGGATCCAAAGGGTGACCTGGGAGATGTAGGCCCTGATGGCTACTCTAGTACAGGCTTCCCTGGAGCCACTAGGCCTCCCTAGAGCCACTAGGCCACACTACTGTAGGCCTAGGATCAGGACACCCTTACAAAGTGGGAACATCCTGTCAGTCAGATGAGCACAGCCAAGATCTCAGCGAAGGGACTGCTTTGGAATCGATGGTTGTCCGGCGTTTGATAAAATCATCCTGTTTTGCATTCAGCATCCCCCCCCCCTTCACCACTCTGATCGACAGCATGATCACAGCCAGGCAGGCCTTCCGGAACTGTCCCTGCTGTGTGCCTTCCTCTGAAAACCGGAGGACCGGTCCAAATAACAGTGCTTCTCTCCAGCTGGTAATTGATGCTGTCAGAATCCCCCAGAAGTAGATTGCGGAGGCGCAGACAGCAGGAGGCCCAGGCCGCGAGAGAGTAAAACGGTTTCTTTTTGTCCTTTGCTTTCCTGGCTAGGATAAAGATATCCTTGAAGCGACCAATAATATCACTGAATTTACCTATAAATTCAAAATGTTAGAAAGTGCTCTGTGGGCAGCGAGGATGGAGGAGTCAAGCATCAGCAAGGAAAAGCAGGATTTTAAAGTCAGGCTGAAAGAACTGATGTTTGAAACCAGCAAGCTGAAAGGTAAGCAACGTCAGGCGCTTAGAATTTGGCCTGGAACCTGGACCAGCTGGCAACAGAGCACTTTGCTCATGTCCTTTTCCTGAAACCATCATACTGATTGGGCCGTCCAGGGATTAAAGACTTTGGTAGTGGAAAGTGCCTTTAAGTCACAGCTGACTTAGGGTGACCTTGTAGGGTTTTCCAGGCAAGAGACATTCGGAGGTAGAATCATAGAATGTTAGAGTTAGAAGGGACCTTGCAGGTCATCTAGTCCAACCCCCTGCACTCTGCAGGAGCAGAGGCGAAAGACTGCCCTACAACATACCCGAAAGATGGTCGTCCAGCCTCCGCTCGAAAACGTCCAGCGAAGGAGCATCCACCACGTCCCGAGGCAGTCCGTTCCACCGCTCAACCACTCTTACAGTTAGGAAGTTTCTCCTGATATTTAGCCGATATTGACTCCCTTGTAATTTCCGCCCATTAGATCTAGTTTTCCACCCATTAGATCTAGTTTGCCATTGCCTGCCTCTGTGACACGACCCTGGTATTCCTTGGAAGTCTCCCATCCAAATACTAACCGGGGCCGACCTTGCTTAGCTTCTGAGATCTGATGAGATCACTTGCCTGGGCCATCCAGATCAGAGCACCGTTTAGTCTTCCTTTAAAACAATCAAGTAAAATTTATTTAAATAGTGCGTATGATGCCATCTTGTCACAATGGGGGCATTCAAGACAGCTTGCAACCAATGTTCCCTCTAAGCTGTGGAATCTTGTGAGCAAAAATTCTACTTTGTGAGCTATTTGGCATTAAAGTTGTGAGCGAGCGATTTGGCTACTGTATAAATTAATTTGCTCTGAAGCCATCCTTCCTGAGCTAAGGCAAAAATGTGTGAGCCAGAGGCTAAAAAACTGTGAGCTGGCTCACACTAACTCAGCTTAGAGGGAATGCTGCTTGCAACATAGCCAGAAAACAGTGTAACACAATACAGAACCTTCTGAATAGCCGTAAAAAAGCACCAGCACTAAAACAGCAGTGAAAACCAAACGTTATTAATATCTGCAGCCCCAGAGGAAAGAGGGACCCATAAACAAAAATTCCCCAGATTTCAAAATAGGTGCCTTTTCCAAACAAGTTAGCATTTAACTACACAAAAAGAGAACAAGTAAAAGAACAACCACTCTGGATTGGAAGAGAAGAGTGTCTTTAGTTTTTTTTGGGGGGGAGTCCTTATTTTACATATTGTTTTAATTTATACAGTGGATTTGTGTCCTACATTTGGATTGTAGTTCCCAAAGTGGCTCGTGGCATTTGTAAAGCACAACGTCCTAGCTGAGAAAGTGGAGCGGAGTCTTTGGGAACATCCGCATGATCTTATCCGCTAATTGTCTGCTTTCCACGTTATCCTCTAATTGTCTACTTTCCATGTTTACCCCTGCTGTCCTGTGCCGTTTGCAAACCTGGTTAACATAAGAACATAAGAGACGCCAATGTTGGATCAGGCCAAAGGCCCATCCAGTCCAACACTCTGTGTCACACAGTGGCCAGAAATACCAGTGCCATCAGGAGGTCCAGCAGTGGGGCCAGGACATTAGAAGCCCTCCCACTGTTGACCCCCCCCCCAAGCACCAAGAAGACAGAGCATCACTTGCCCCAGAGCCCCTAGCTATACCTTGTGGCTAATAGCCACTGATGGACCTCTGCTCCATATGCTTATCTAATTCCCTTTTGAAGCCGTCCATGCTTGTAGCACCCACCACTTCCTGTGGCAGTGAATTCCATGTGTTAATCACTCTTTGGGTGAAGAAGTACTTCCTTTTATCCGTTCTAACCCGACCGCTCTGCAGTTTCATGGAGTGCCCACGAGTTCTTGTATTGTGAGAAAGGGAGAAAAGTACCTCTTTCTCTACCTGCTCTTTCCCATGCATAATCTTATAAACCTCGATCATGTCACCCCTCAGTCGTCTTTTCTCCAAGCTAAAGAGCCCTAAGCGCTTTAACCTTTCCTCATAGGGAAAGTGTTCCAACCCTTTTATCATTCGAGTTGCCCTTTTCTGCACTTTTTCCAAAGCTATAATATCCTTTTTAAGGTGTGGTGCCCAGAACTGCACACAGTATTCCAAATGAGGTCTCACCATTGATTTATATAGGGGCATTATTATATTGGCTGATCTGTTTTCAATACCCTTCCTAATAATCCCCAGCATAGCATTGGCCTTCTTTATTGCAGTCACACACTGTCTCGACATTTTCAGTGAGTTATCCACTACAACTCCAAGATCTCTCTCTTGCTCAGTCTCTGCCAGTTCAGACCCCATCAATGTGTATTTATATTTAGGATTTTTGGCTCCAATGTGCATCACCTTGCACTTGGCCACATTGAACCCCATTTGCCATGTTGACGCCCACTCGCCCATCCTTGACAGATCCCCTTGGAGTGCCTCACAATCCTCACTGGTTTTCACCACCCTGAACAACTTTGTATCATCCGCAAATTTAGCCACTTCACTGCTTACTCCCATCTCCAAATCATTAATGAACAAGTTAAAAAGCAGTGGACCAAGTACTGATCCCTGCGGTACCCCACTGCTTACCACCCTCCACTGAGAAAATTGCCCACCTACACTCACTCTCTGTTTTCTATGAACTAGCCAGTTTTTGATCCATAAAAGGACTTGTCCTTCTATCCCATGATTTTTGAGCTTACTTAGGAGCCTTTGATGAGGAACTTTATCAAAAGCTTTCTGGAAGTCAAGGTAAATAATATCTATTGGATCCCCCTTGTCCACATGTTTGTTCACCCCCTCAAAGAACACTAACAGGTTAGTGAGACAAGATCTTCCCTTACAGAAACCGTGCTGAGTCTGCCTCAATAGGTTTTGTTCATCTATGTGCCTACTAATTCTTTCCTTAATAATGGTTTCCACCAATTTACCCGGTATCGACGTCAGACTGACTGGCCTGTAATTTCCCGGATCTCCTCTGGAACCCTTTTTAAAGATGGGAGTGACATTAGCTACCTTCCAATCCTCAGGAATGGAGGCAGATTTTAAGGAAAGATTACATATCTTTGTCAGGAGATCTACAAGTTCACATTTGAGTTCTTTCAGAACTCTCGGATGTATGCCATCTGGGCCTGGTGATTTTTCAGTTTTTAAGTTGTCTATCAGTTTTAGGACCTCCTCTCTCATCACCTCAATCTGACTCAGGTCTTCCAACACCCCTCCTGAAATCAGTGGTTCTGGAGTGGGCAAGCACTTCTCATCTTCCACAGTGAAGACGGAGGCAAAAAATGCATTTAGCTTCTCAGCCATTTCCCTATCATCCTTCAATACTCCTTTTACCCCTTGGTCGTCCAAGGGCCCCACTGCCTCCCTGGCTGGTTTCCTGTTTCTAATGTATTTGAAGAAAGTTTTATTGTTGGTTTTTACGTTTTTTGCTATATGCTCCTCATATTCCCTTTTTGCCTGCCTGACCTCAGACTTGCATTTTATTTGCCATAGCCTGTGTTCCGTTTTATCAGCCTCACTGTGACTAGCTTTCCACTGCTTAAAGGAATTCTTTTTACTTTTTACAGCCTCCATTACTCTGTTTGTTAACCATGCAGGCTTTTTCCTATACCTGTTTGTGCCTTTCCTAACCTGCGGAATATATATTTTTTGAGCTTCTAGGATCGTAGTTTTAAATAGATCCCAAGCTTCCCCAATTGTTTTGACCCTTTCTACTTTTCCTTTCAGTTTCCTCCCCACGTGTCCCCTCATATCAGAGAAATTACCCCTTTTAAAGTTAAAAATGGTTGTGTGAGTCTTTTTGGCCAATTCTCTATTTGTACAAATGATGAACTCAACAACATTATGATCACTGTTTCCAAGCGGTGCAATCACTTTTACATCTCTCACCAGGTCTTGAGTGTTACTTAGGACCAAATCAAGGATCGCCTCTCCCCTGGTAGGTTCCGTGACCATCTGCTCCATAGCACAGTCATTTAGAGTGTCTAGAAACTCAATCTCTTTTTCCCGACTAGAACACATATTGACCCAATCAATGTGTGGGTAGTTAAAATCACCTATTATTACACAGTGTTTTTGTCTAGTTGCTATCTTTAAGGCATTCATCATTTTATAATCCTCCTCTATCTTTTGATCTGGTGGGCGATAACAAACTCCCAGTGTTAAGTTTCCTTTTGGCCCCCCTATTTCAACCCATAGAACTTCCAGAAGCGAATCCAATTCACTTAGCCTCTCAATCTTTCTAGACTTTATACCCTCTCTGACATACAGAGCTACCCCACCTCCAACCCTTCCCCCCCTATCCTTCCGATATAATATATAACCGGGAATCACTGTGTCCCACTGATTTTCCTCATCCCACCAAGTTTCAGAAATACCCACAATGTCTATTTTTCCCTCCGACACCAAGCACTCCAACTCCCCGATTTTACCTCGGACACTTCTAGCATTTGTATAGAAACAGCTGTAATTTCCCTTACAAGTTAAGCCTGCATCCTTCCTCTTGCTATCTCGAGTCGTTGTCCGGCAGTCCATGTCACCAGCCATGGCCTCTGTGGACAATTTCAATCCACCTCCCTGTAGAAAAGCAACCGGTACCCCCTCACCTCTCTCAGATGAGCCAACCCGAACCAGAGACTTTTCATCTCCTGTCGGCTTTCCCCCAATATTCAGTTTAAAAGCTGCTCTGCCACCTTTTTGATTTTAAGTGCCAGCAGCCTGGTTCCTTCTCGGGACAAGTGGAGACCGTCTCGCCTGTACAGCTCCCTCTTGTTCCAAAAAGTATCCCAGTGCCTAACAAACCTGAACCCTTCCCCCCTACACCATCGTCTCATCCACGCATTGAGACTCCTGATCTCTGCCTGTCTCTCCGGCCCTGCGCGTGGAACAGGTAACACTTCTGAGAAGGCTACCTTGGAGGTCCTGGACCTAAGTTTCCTGCCCAGCAGCCTAAATTTCTCCTCCAGGACCTCACGACTGCATTTCCCCACATCGTTGGTGCCGACATGCACCACGACCACTGGCTCCTCCCCAGCACTATCTACCAGCCTATCTAAAACACGCGTAATGTCCGCTACCTTCGCACCAGGCAGGCAAGTCACCATACGGTCAGTACGCGGGTTCGCCACCCAGCTGTCTACCTGCCTAAGGATCGAATCACCCACTACCAAGAGCCCCCCTCCCACCCTGCTCAGGGATGGTTCCTTGGTGCAAAAGGAGAGCCGCTCACCAGCTGGGGAAGAGGTCCCTTCTGAGGGCACATTCCCCTTATCCTCAGCATGGTGCCCTGTTTCCCCTAGACCCTCATGCTCCCTGACAGCAGCGGGGCTGCCAGATCCAGAGTGGGACGAAGCTAACAAGTCCCCGAGAGTCTTTTCTGTGTGCCTAGCTGACTGTCTCTGCTTCTCCAGGTCAGCCACCTTGGCCTCAAGGGAGCACACACGTTCCCTGAGAACCAGGAGCTCCTTGCACCGAGGACACACCCAAGACTTCTGCCCAGTGGGCAGATAGTCATACATGTGACACTCCGTGCAAAACACTGGATAGCCCCCAACCCCCTGCTGGCATTCTGGCTTCATAATTCTTTTAAAATAAATAAATATAATCCCCCTTTTAAACCCTTGGTATTTATGTGGGTTTTGTTATCAAGTCAAATTATTTTACGGGAAAGACAAAGAGCCTAGGGCCTTGTCTTTCTGGCTCTTTTTGGGCTTCTTACAGCGCCCCTAGTCTAAGAGTCCCTAGGCTAAGAGCCACAGGCAAAGAGCCCTTTAGCTCACCCTTCGGCTCGTGCCAGAGGCTCGTGCCTCTGCCAAGGTGCTTCCTTAAATAGAGGCCTCCCCCAGCAGAGGTCAGGCAGCAGCTATTCAAATTCAAATTCACCCAGGCACTCAATCACAGGCAAAACAATGCCCCTTCCACTTCCTCTCAATTACAGGCAATCCCAGTCAAACAATGCCCGTTCCTCTCCCACACTCAATCAGCCAGGACTCTGCAAGAACTCTAAGTGCTTCCACACACTGCTAAACACAGTTTTCCCACAAAATATCCTTAGCTGAATTCTCTCAGCTGAAAGCAAGTAAAAGAAACCCACTCACCTCTCTCACAGCTCTCTCTCCTGCTCCTGCTCAGAGCTCAGCTGGTTGGGCACGACCTTTTTGCAAAGACCACAATCAAATTGTCTTTGGATGCCTTGTGCATGAGAAGGTGATCCTGCCCATATTGGCATAATTTCCCTTCTGATCCCACCCCCTCCAACAACCACCATTTCTCCCTGATACTAGAGGACTTTCACAAGTTTTTAAAAATTCAGCAATTGACATATCATTTTGGCTTTGCAACATTATAAAGCGATCTGTCTGCTGGATCTTTTGAATCCCCAGCTTTCATTAAATGACGTTTGTAGCCCTTTGCAGAGATATACCTTTCCCCGTCTATCTCCACAACAAAAGGGGATACAGACTTGCTGTTTTTTTGAAAGAAAAGCTGGGGATTCACAGGACCTAGCAGACGGATCCTTATAGCGCTATGGCAATTGCCAATTCTTTAAGAAACCAAGAAAAAAGATCTCCAGTGGTAAGTGTGTGCATGGCAGTGTTCCCTCTAAGCCGTGCCCGTGAGTGGCCGCTCATTAACATAGGAAGCCCCACTCTGGGGCCACACAGGGTCTTGCACTGCCCACTACCCATTGCCCATTTTAAGATGACAGCAGTTATATTCTGCTCAGGATGGGAACTGCTCGGCTCAGTAGGAAAAAAAAATTATTTGCAGGGGTGTCAAACTCACTGGAAATGTGTTATTTAAAGTTCAAAAAATCTTTAATTGTCTTTGTCTGTGTCCTTTATAAAGTTTATATCTCCGCTACCTGGCGTTACCTTTTATGACTCACATGGCCCGCCCCAACAAGGTCTCATTTATGTCAGATCCAGCCCTCATAACAAATGAGTTCGACACCCCTGTGAGAGGGAACATTGATGGAGCGGGGAAACGATGGTTATGGGAAAGGCAAGGAAAGTGCAGGGAAATTTGCCATGTGAATTCTCCATCCAGTGTTCATTGCCATTGCAGATACAAAGAATTGTCGCTGTGTGGAAGCAGCCCTTGACTTGCCATTAAATCCCAAAAAGTAGTTAAAAGTTTGTTCTTTGTCACTATATGCTGCTCTTAACATTTAAAGAGTTCACCAGGTGATAACCGAACCCCAGGCAGGTTCCATCCCCATTACTGGTTATCTTGCAGCACCCTGGAAGACGCGTGGGAAAACGTTTCCTAACAAAGCAGCACACAGCCTGCCTTCTCACAAATGGAGAAGACTGGACGGGGGTCAGGACTAGACTTGCCAACCTCCCGGTGGAAAAGATGAGCAAAACACCGTGATATATTATGCCAAAAGAAATATCTGCAGACTCATACATTCTTATCCAATATTCAGTTTACTGGTGCTAATCAGTTCCCCCGAAATCATTCATCACGACACTGTAATGATTCCATGTTTTGGTGTGTGTGTGTGTCTTTAAATGTTGAGTTTGACTGCAGTAATGCAAGGAGGATGATAGGGGGAGATGAGTGTGCTGTGACTGGCTGATGACTGAGAGTGTGGCAGGAGGGGTGTCTGTGAGGAATCTGTGTGTGTGTTTTATGACGGGGAGTTCTGTGTGTGTGTCTTTGGAAAGTGAAGTGTGGAAGAGCTACGAAGAGAGTCTGTGTGACTCTTAAAAGTTTTTTGAGAGAGTCTCTATGGCAAAGAAACAAGTAGTGTCAAAACTGCGGTTAGACAAATGTTTTATCTTGAGTGCCTAAGACAAAGAGTTTAGCCAGCGTGGCTACCTAGACGAGAGAGAGGAGCCCGTCAGTGTGGAATTTTGGTGTCTGAGAGACTGTGTGTGGCACCTTACTAGTTATATTTACAAGTTCCTTTTCCCAGAAACAGTTCAGGATAACCAGAAACCTATTTTGTTCTTTATTCAATAAATCAATTTTTGTTCAAACATATCCCAGAAATCAGTGCAGTCCTTCCTCAGGGCCACATAGTCCTCTGAAGCGCCCAGACCCTGGGTCATACTAACAAAAGAGAAACAACTGGAATTTTTAATTCCTGGTGGCAGCAGAAAACTACCAAGTTTATATACACGGAGGGCGGTTTAAAGGGAACCCCCCCCCCCGAAGCAAGCACGCCACAGACACCATCAACACAACGGACTGTGCATATCGAGTCCCAACTTTGTCGGAGTGTGTAGCATTGAAATTTCAACGTAGTTAATTCAACTACCCCGCTTCGGCAGGAGGGCGGGGTAAAAGTCTAATTAATAAAATAAGTAAGTAAATAAATAAATAAATTTAGCAAGCACTATGGCAGAGTCTCTTAGAACCATTCATCAATTCCGCTGGCGTGAATCATATTGAAATTTCAACGCTACACCCCCTGACAAAGTTGTGAATGAAACGAGACTTGATTTGCGTAGTCCGTCGTGCTGATGACGTCACTATGAAGGATTCCTGGGGAACTGATTAGCGCCAGTGAACTGAATGCTGGATAAGAATTTATGAGTCTGCAGATATTTCTTTTGGCATATTACATCACGGTTGTTTTGCTCATCTTTACCCCCATCCCGTGATCTCTCCTTTCGGTTTGCAGCCTCCCGGTGGAGCCTCGAGATCTCCCAGGATGACAGTTGATCTCCACAGGGATCTTTTTGTAGAAAAAGCCCAGCAGGAACTCATTAGCATAATAGGCCACACCCAACAGCAGAAAATCATTAGCATATTAGGCCACACCCCTGACAGCACCACTCATTAGCATATTAGGCCACACCCACATGTTACCAGAAGTGTGCTCATCCAGCCACACCCACCTTTTGCTTCTTATTCTGTTTACCTTGTTTGTTCTCAAAACCCAGGGCTTTTTTTGTAGCAGGAACTCCTTTGCATGTTAGGCCACACACCCCTAATGTAGCCAATCCTAATGAGTTTCTGCTGTTGGGTGTGGCCTGTTATGCTAATGACCTCCTTTTGGGCGTGGCCAACTCAGGAGCCAGCCGGAACTCAGTTCCTGTGCGTTCCTGCCCAAAAATAGCCCTGGATCTCCAGAGTACAGAGATCAGTCCCCCTGGACAAAATGGCTACTTTGGGGGGTGGATTCTATGGCCTAATACCCTGCTGAGCAACGTCCTCTTCCCAAACGTTGCTCTGTCCAGGTTCAACCCCCAAATCTACTGGAATTTCCCAACCCAGAGGTGGCAACCCTAGTCAGGATCAAGCTGGCTATTCTAGGAATATCGTGGAACCAAGAGAACCAACAAACAATTATGTGCTAATCCCTATTTCCCGTTGTTGTTAAGGAATATGAGCTTCTTAATTGTGTACTGCGTAATTTTAATGGCAGTACGAGAACCAATGATGAATAATGGACCTGTGGTCTAACGATAGGTCTGAAATTACATCCCCAGTATTTTGTGCGATACAGTTCACTGACTTGGGTGTCGTAACAAAGAAAAAATGGCTAGAGACGGGAGCTGCCGTCCAGTCTAAAGGCGTGGACTTGGCATTTCTGCGGGAGGGTTTTTTTCCCGTTTTAGCAACGCTTTTCTTTATTTTAAAGATGACCTCAGTGAAAAAACAAAAGAGAACAATGAACAGAGGGAGGAAATCATTCGGCTCAAACAAGAAATCAGTTATTTGAATAACGAGCTGATGTTTAGTGGTGAGTAGACCAAACAACAAAAGCTTTTTGGACGGTGGCTGTTTGGGGGAGGGCAAAAGGGGGGTGCCCCAGCAGAAAATCAAAGCATAGAAGAAGAAAAACAGTGCAGTGGGAAGAAAGATTTCTATTATAATTCATCCAGAGATCCCTTCGTGTTTCACACACTGTTTTTTCGGAGGATCTAAAATAATATATGAAAAAAGTAAACAGATTAAAAAAAACAACGTAAGCATAGAAATACAGAAAACCGGAAACCGAAGACAGACAATTCAGTGCAAACTTAACACAGGAAAAGTATTTTACAGGAGCTGTTAATGGCAGAGGGGTCCCAATCAGTGTTCCCTCTAAGCCGAGTCGGTGTGAGCCGGCTCACAGTTTTTTAGCCTCCAGCTCACGCATTTCTGTCTCAGCTCGGGAAGGAGGGATCCAGAGCAAACTAGTTTCTGCAGTTGCCAAATTGCTCGCTCACAACTTTAATGCCAGGAGCTCACAGAGTAGAATTTTTGCTCAGAAGACTCCACAGCTTATTGGGAACATTGCCCACAAAAAAAATGTTTATTGTCGGTGGCAGCCTAGAAGTTTGACGAAAATGTACTCTGCCTGCAGAACTAGCTGTTTGGGTTGTTATTGTTCAGGGAGGTGGGAGTCAGTCCCCCCCCCCCTTCCTTTGACCTTTGGTTTGGCTTGTCCACAAATTCCACTGCCAAAGCCTTGTCAACAGAGTTGCATGTAATGGACCTTATCTTCTCACTAGCACACCTGAGTCCCTGTACACGCTGCGCTTAGGCTGCACCCAATGCTCCCGTTTAAGCTGTGGGGTCTTGTGAGCAAAAATTCTACTTTGTGAGCGACTGGCATTAAAGTTGTGAATGAGCGATTTGGCTGCTGTATAAATCAGTTTGCTCTGGAGCCATCCTTCCTGAGCTAAGGCAAAAATGTGTGTGGCATGGGCTTAAAAACTGAGCTAGTTCACACTAACTCAGCTTAGAGGGAACACTGGCTGCACTACAATTCTTGGAGTGCTCATGACAGTAGACAAAGGGGGAGTGGAGAGCCAGTTTGGTGTAGTGGTTAAGTGCGCGGACTCTAATCTGGGCGAACTGGGTTTGATTCCCCACTCCTCCCCTTGCACCTGGGTATAAATCCAATCTCTTCTCTTCTTCTTCTTCTTCTTATATGCTGCCCTCCCTGTACAGGGGCTCAGGGCAGTTTACGCCAATTAATATAAAACAATTAAAACAAGAGAGCCAGTTTGGGGTAGTGGTTAAGTGTGTGGACTCTAATCTGGGAAAACTAGGTTTGATTCCCCCACTCCTCCACTTGCAGCTGCTGGATGACCTTGGGCAAGCCATAGTTCTGTCAGAGCCGTCCTTGAAAAAGAGCAGTTTCTGTCAAGAGCTCTCTCAGCCCCACCTACCCCACAGGGTGTCTGTTGTGGGGAGGGGGAGGGAAAGGTGTTTGTAAGCCGCTCCGAGACTCCCTTAGGTAGCGAAGGGCGGGGTATAAACCCAATCCTTCTTCTTCTTCTTCACCCCCCCATGACGTGCCCAGGCAAGTGCTGCTGTTGTATATATTGATGCCTTAATACTCTTCTTTTTGCCCCTCGCTGGGCAGTTGCCGGGGTCCTGGACAGGGAATAGTCTTTAGTGGTCACCTTTGCCCTTGAGGCCACCAGTTGCTAATTCCTGTTATGGGACAGTTTTGGGGGGGGGGGCTGGAGTCACCTCCGGCGTGAAGAGCTTTGGGAATCTCTCAGATCAGCTTGCATCTAATTCCGTCAACTGAAAAAAGGAATGCCGTGAATGTAAGGATCGTCCCCCCTGTGCTTGTAGCATCCTTTTGACCTTACATGCCTCTGCAGCCCGAGGGTCGGAAACTCGTGTTGGAGAACTGGAATATCATAACTTTGGTGCCGGATGCCATTTATTATTTATTTACAGAATTCATATGCCCCCTTCCTGCCCTCACCGGGCCCGCCGAGGCGCCTGACCATTTAAAACATACACGATGAGGTCACAATTTCAAACCATTAAAATCAGCCCCCCCTCCCCAAGCCTACATCAGTAAGACGATTAACAGCAAAGTTAAAATACATACGAAGACATAAAAACAGCAATCAAAACAAGGCACGTTCTTTGCTCCTGTTCTTTATTAGAAGCTTTAAGAGGCGAGCCAGGGTGATGCAGTGGTCTGAGTGTCCGACTCGAACTGGGTTCAGACCCCCGCTCTGTTAGGAGTCGTGTACACTTTCGGCCTAACCTACTCCACAGGGTCGTTGTGAGGATAAAAAAAGGAGGAAGCCACTATGCATGAACTTAAGAACATAAGAGAAGCCAATGTTGGATCAGGCCAATGGCCCATCCAGTTCAACACTCTATGTCACACTGACCAAAAATACCAAGTGCCATCAGGAGGCCCACCAGTGGGGCCAGGACACTAGAAGCCCTCCCACTGTTGCACCCCCCCCCACGCACCAAGAATACAGAGCATCCCTTGCCCCAGACTGAGAGTTCCTGTCTAGACCTTGTGGCTAATGGCCATTGATGGACCTCTGCTCCAGATGTTTATCCAGTTCCCTCTTGAAGCTGTCCATGCTTGTAGCCGCCACCACCTCCTGTGGCAGTGAATCCCACGTGTTAATCACTCTGCTGCCCTGAGTTCCTCAGAGAAAAGCCGCGTTATTGCTAGGTATCTCTCCTCCAAAAACTCTTGATTTAAATCAAATCACTGTCCTGTCCTGTCCTGTCCTGATGATTCACAACCAGCCACCACAACTGTTATCAATCCATTAATGAGCTGAGTTTGTTTACTCCAAAGCCAGGAACAGCTTTGGCCGTCAACGAGTCCAGCTGCCAGTCACTGACATAAACAAATGGGTTAGTGATGGATGAGCCCCTGAACCGCCCCGTCAAGCTCTCATTAGTGAAATTAGCAGCCACTTGAAGGCTGACGAGTGACACTTTTTGGCGTCTCCCAGAGTAACTGGCAAGGAGCCCTCTGCTCCAGTGACGGGGTAGTGTTTAGTCCTTTGGTGCCTGTTGCTTCTCAGTCAATTTTCTGTTTCGCATTGATTCATGTGCCCCACAGTCGAGAGAGCAAACCGAAAAGATCACCTCCTTCAGTCTGCAAAATCGAAGCAGCTACGGACTGACACAGAGCTCAGCAATTTGCGGCAGGTCTGACTCCCAATTTCTGTGGTTTTTCTTTTTTCCGGGGTTGGGGTGGGATGCTTTTGTTTTGGACTTGGTGGTGTTTTATGTCTCAACAAGGGAACAGGATCAAAGGTGGATAAACATCTGTCATAATGCTGGACTTAGAAGGGAACGAGCCTCTGAGTGCATGCGCTCAACAAGGAGTCCCCAGGGTGGTGTGCGTGAGCACTGGGGCACCCGCCAACACCTTTTCTGATGTCCACCCAAGCGCTTTTGGAAAGTGGCAGGGCTTTTTGCCCAGGAGAACTTCTGATTGGCTGTGCATTCTTTTAAATGGACCTTCTGCCTGGAATGCTGAAGAGTTACCATTAGACTTACACATAACCTCACACCCTGACATTCTGCGGTTGGCCCTGCCTCCTTCGGCAGCCATTCTGCGGTTGGCCCTGCCTCCTTCGGCAGCCATTCTGCGGTTGGCCCTGCCTCCTTCGGCAGCCATTTTGTGGTTGTGCCTACCATGCTGTGTCAGAATTCCAAAAGTGCCCGCAGGGTTAAAAAAAAAGGTTAGTGACTCCCTCCTTAAACCGTATTTGAGCTTCCTGTGCCCAAATGTCTGGGAACCTGTCCAAACCCTTCTGTGTGGAGCACTGTTCCCTCTAAGCTGAGTCAGTGTGAGCTAGCTCACAGTTTTTTAGCCTCTGTCTCACGCATTTTTGCCTTAGCTCAGGAAGGATGGCTCCAGAGCAAACTGATTTATGCAGCAGCCAAATCGCTCCCTCGCAACTTTAAAGCCAGTAGCTCACAAAGTAGAATTTTTGCTCACAAGACTCCCCAGCTTAGAGGGAGCGTTGGTCCAATAGCACCTTTTAGACCAGCAAAGTTTAATTCCGGATATAAGCTTTCGTGTACATGTCTCACTTCAGATATTTATTTATTTATTTTATTCGATTTCTCCCATGCCCTATCACGAAAGCTTATACCCAGAACTAAACTTTGTTGGACATAAAGGTGTCACGGGACTCAAACTTTGGTCTATTGCTTGAGACCAACACAGCGGCCCGCCTGAATTTAAACGATAGTTTGATGGTTCAGCACTTTGTGGTTTGCGCTGGTACAGAAGACTTAGAAGGCGGAGGAGGAAGGAGGTTTACCATGGCTTCTGAACTGTCCCCTCATATAAATAATGTCTAAAAATGGAATGCCTAAATGAACCGTCAAGGTTTTGGTTATAGTTCTTTGAAGCCCCTGAGCTTCTGAAGTTTGTCGGTTTCTTCCCTCCTCGTCTACCATCAGATCTACGTGAAGCAGCAGCAGGACCTGCAGTTTCTGCACTTCAGCTTGGAGAGTTCTCAGGAAACGAAGCCGAAACCCAAGAAGGAGGCCCACGAAGGAAGGTAGGCTTTCAAATTATGATCCATAAAGGGGCCTGATGCACAGGCCTGGAGAAATCTTTCCAGATGTAGCGTCAGAGGTGTTGGATCAAGCCTTCCGTGGGGCTGGGGGGGGGGAAGGAGATTTGGATGCAAAGCCGGTGTATCATACTTCTCATAGCCTAGCGTTTCCCCCCCCCCCCCACCCCCCGCCGGCGGGGGGGTGGCTGAAAAACAGGGCTATTTTTGGACAGGAGCGCACAGGAACGGCGTTCCGGCCGGCTTCCGCGCCCACCCCTCCCCTCGCCGCCCCTCCCTCGGCCAAAAGCCCTGCTGTTGCTGTATTTGAGCGCATTGATTTTGCATCAAAAATTGCTTCTCTTGCAATTCCAAATTTCACCACTAGATGCCTTTGCTGTGCTTCCCCACTAACTGGTCACTGCAATGCCTTGCTTCTCAACACTGGCTGACTGAGACCTCTGATTTGAGAAAAGCCTGAACTTTGGGTCCCGTTTAGCAGTGGGACGTGTGCTGCATACGGTCCTTTCCCCTCATTTTGTGGCTTGGTTTCAGTGTACTAAGCAGGTAGAAGAAGCAGGGGGGTGGGCTAATATGCTAATGAGTGTCTGCTGTTGAGTGTTGCCTGTTATGCTAATGAGTCCCTGCTGGGCTTTTTCTACCAAAAAAGCCCTGCTGAAAAGTAAAATCAAATCCCTCCTCAGTCACAAGGCTTACGAACTCCTGCGCTGCAAATACGTCTTTGCTGAAATTTCTCCACCTGCTCCTGTATTTGAGCAGATTGCCGTATGGTTTACTGCTGCAGCCTGCAACTGGGAACTCCGTGGGAAAGACCAGTAATCCCCCCCCCCATGTCCTTGTGTTGAAAAAAAGAAGGCATCCTACAAATTGCATGCCTTGTGTTGGTCTCTGTCCGCCAGACAAGCCAGCAGGGAACACCTGGCCTGTTCCAGATCAGAATATTCCTCCAAACTAGAATCACCTGGGGAGGAGCCGTGGCTCAGGGGTAGAGCATCCGCTTGGCATGCAGTAGGTCCCAGGTTCAATCCCCAGCATCTCCAGTTTAAAGGACCAAGCAGGTGACGCAAAAGACCTCCACCTGAGACCCCGGAGAGGTCCTGCCAGTCTGAATAGACAATACTGACCTTGATAGACTGAGGGTCCGACGCAGTATAAGGCAGCTTCATTTGTCCCTGTATTAACAGCTGGTCATTTGCTACGATGCTGGGCAGAATGTAATTCTCAGGACGGATTCAGGTGGGGTCGCCGTGTCGGTCTGTAGCAACAGAACAAAGTGTGAGTCCAGTGGGCACCTTTAAGACCAGCCGAGTTTAATTCTGGGTAGAAGCTTTCATGTGCAGGCCCCCTTCTTCAGATGTATTCTCAGGATGGCAACAGACCCCTTTGTTGAGGTTAACCAAGTTCGCAAAGCACTGCATGTAACTTTTGGGTTACATAGAAATCTATCTTATGCTCAGGGCTATTTTTGGGCAGGATCGCACAGGAACGGAGTTCCAGCTGGCTCCCAAGTTGGCCACGCCCGGCAGGATCTCATTAGCATAATAGACCACACCCAACAGCAGTTTTGGATTGCTAGCTATGGGGGGGGGGGACACGCAGATCCTCATGCTCCTCATGGCCCCGGGCTGCTGGGAGGCGGGGGTGGGGCTTGTTGCATGTGCCCGCCCCCTGGGCTCTTTGCTGCCGGAGCTCCACTCCTGTGTGCTCCTGCAGGAAATGACCCCTGGGCCTGCATAAGGGAGAGGATAATAGAGGGGAAAAAGAAGTAGAAAGTATTTACAAAACCATAGGCTTAGTTTTAGAACCAGAATGCGGTCAGTAGCAGCTGGATGGGGCAGAGTTGGGGGTCTGAGTGGGTATACAGAACCCGGAAGTGGCCTCATCCTGCCTAGCAGCAACGGCGCAGGGATCGGCCGCTGTGGGGATAATTATCCTTGTAAGTTGTCGAATTGCCGTCTTGATAACGTGAGCTCCTTATCCCGCCACTTCTAGCATAGAGATGGTTTGGTCAGATCTCGAGAATAGCAGCGACAGAGAGTCGGTCTGTAGCGAAATCACTCAGAAGAGACACACACAGTTTGTGCACTTCCCCCAAAGCAGCTTGCAAAATACGTTCCTCCTGTGCGAAGCTGAGGATATGCAGCAGGCACAAGACCCGGGCTCCGCGGAGCGACGCGCGGCAAAGTTGGACGCGTTTCCGGAAGGGGCGTTTGGATGTTCAGAAACTCCACCTAGGGAAGAAGAGCCGCAGAACAGTCCCTTGAGGGTGGGCAGAGTAGAGAGCACCTGGATGGTGGATGGCGGGGGGTTTGCTCGGGCGCCTGAGCGAAACCCGGCCACCTCTCTGCCGAGGCACGGCCACTGGCTGGAGCTGGATTCCTTCACGGAGCCCGCAAAGGGCCGCTGTAGCCCCGCGTCAAAACTCTCTGACAAATTCGACAGGGGCTGTACAGCTGCAGGGGTAGATCCTGTTGGGATCCCAAGCGGGCAAAGTCCCCAGAGGTCTTCCCGTCCGGCCCAAGCGCTGGATCCCGGCTGCTCCTGTCGCTGCTCTGCGAACAAAACCTCGTTGCACCAGCCCGTCACGGACCGAGAGTGGATGCGGATTTTCAAGCCGGCCAGAGCAGAAGGAGGCACGCGGCACGGAGCTGTTTTCGGCCCTCCCCAGGCTAGTTGTCGAATTAAAAGCACCAAGGCAGAAAGGTTAGGTGTTTTTCTAATTGTACCAAGATTAAGCATTCTACAGTTAAGTTATAATTGTCCTCCCCCCTCCAATGAAAAGAACATGAACTACTGTGCAAAACCTTTGGTTGAACCAGCTAGTAGTCGGAAGCAGGGCACTCTCTCAAGTTATACGTGCTTAATCGGGGCTTTTCTTTCCTGGGGGAACGCGCCAGAACAGAGTTCCGCAACCTCTTCGACAAAATTCTTTTAAAAATGTTTAAACATTCATAGGTTTCAGTATACAGACTGTAAACTTCATTTCCCTCTAGAGAGTTCTGGCACCTCTTTTTCCAAAGAAAGAAAGAAAGAAAGAAAAGCCCTGTGCTTAATGAAAGCATTCTTAGTAGGGTTACCAACCTCCAGGTGGGGCCTGGGGATCTCCTGCTGTTACAGTGGAGTTCCAGATGGCAGAGATCAGTTCCCCTGGAGAAAACGGCTGCTTCGGACGGGGGGGCTCTCTGGCATCGTACCAGCCTGAGGCCCCTCCCCTCCCCAGGCTCCGCCCCCCAAATCTCTAGGTATTTCCCCACCTTGGGCTGGCAACCGATGCTCCCTCTAAGCTGTGGAGTCTTGTGAGCAAAAAAATCTCCTTTGTGAGCAACTGGCGTGAAAGTTGTGAGCGAGCGATTTGGCCGCTGCATGAATTACTTTGCTCTGGAGCCCTCCTTCCTGAGCCAAGGCAAAAGGGTGTGAGCCGGAGGCTAAAAAAACTGTGAGCTAGCTCACACTAACTCAGCTTAGAGGGAACACTGCTGGCAACCCTAATTCTTAGACTCCAGCCTATATTAAAAGCCCGTCCTTCTGGATTCGCAGTCAAACCAGACACAGTAACACGTGACCGTTCAGCCAAGTTTATTTTTTGAAAAGTCCAGGCCTCTGTTTGCCAGCGGGCAGCATCTAATAACCGCCAAGGCTTTTGTCTGCTCCAGTTGTTAAGCAGCTCTTCAGTAGCTCTTCTCTGTAATGCCTTTTAGGCTTCAGTGCCCTTTTGCCACATCGACAGACTCTCAGGCAGGAAGACACCGGCATTTCCCTGATCGGGCTGGCAGCTGCGGCTGCAGTCCCTGTGTGTTGTGGTAGATGGCTAGAGGGGGGACTTGCATCCACCTGGGGTGCACTGGTTGTCCTGACAGAGTAGCTAGGGGCAGGATCTCTGCACATGCTCGAGTGCGCTCTGGCTTCCTTCACATGTGAGAAAGCTGAGGTTTAGCTTGGTGTGTGACAGCTGGGAATGCCAGCCTCCAGGCGGGGCCTGAGAATGCCCCAGAATTACAGCTCATCTCCAGACTACAGAGATCAGTTTCCATAGAGAAAATGGATGCTTTGAGTGATGGACTCTAGGGCATTGTACCCCACTGAGGTCCCTGTCCTCCCCAGACTCCATCACCAAATCTCCAGGAGTTCATTCGTTGTTGTAGATTTTTCCGGACTGTATGTATGTATGTATGTATTTATTTATTTATTATTTCGATTTATAGCCCTCCCTCCCCGCAAAAGCGGGCTCAGGGCGGGTCACAGACAGGCATACGCCCGCACATAAAAACATTTTTAAAACCATTTAAAACATTATACAACATTACAAAATTACGTATATAAAGTGCTCCAGATATTCCAATTTATCTTCCACAAAGATGGCCATGATCTTGGCATTGTAGGACCTGACGTTTCACCAGCAGCTGTGACTGGTGTCCTCAGAGGTATAACACAGAAAAATGGAGTACCCTCTGTGTCAAGGTGAGAAGAAAAAATGGTGGGCAGGTAGTTTATATCTACTCAGGAAGGTGGGGTAGGGCTGAGTCATTACCTTGTAGATTAGACTTTCAACAGCCAGTCCATATGCAAAAGAACCTCCTCAGGAAAGCTCCTCCATTAGCATGTTCACAGCCTGGTGAACTCCAACAAGATCATGACTCAGCCCTCCCCCATCTTCCTGAGTAGATATAAATTACCTGCCTACCATTTTTCTTCTTCTCCCCTTGACACAGAGAGTACTCCATCTTTCTGTGTTATACCTCTGAGGACGCCAGTCACAGCTGCTGGCAAAACGTCAGGTCCTACAGTGGCAAGACCGCGGCCACGCAGCCTGGGAAATCTACAACAACGAAAGAACTCTGGATGTGAAAGCCTTCGACAAGGTACTCCAGGAGTTTGCCAACCTGGATCTGGCAATCCTCCCCCGTCCCCCCACCTGGCCACCCTCGTGCCAGCTCAGGTTCTCTCCCTGCACTACCCAAGTCAAGCACCTTTTGCTCAGCTGGCTCTCAGCTGCTCTGTGTTGCTCTCTGTGTGTGTCTGAGATGTGTTCACACCACTGAGAGCGAGAGAGAGATGGCTAGGAGTGTCATTACAAAGGCTCTCCTTGTCTCCCTAGCAGCTCTGGCCTTTTGTAACCAGTGGCAACTCCGCAGTGGAAATGCCCTGAGCTCCCACATCCTGGTGCCGCATTGATGGGATAATCCCTGCGCTGAGCCCTTGGACCGTGGTGCTGGCCGTTTTTTTCATGTTGTGCCAGCATGGGGTTTTTTTGCCCGGTCATCTAGGTTTGATGACTTTTCAGATTGCAGAACAATGGCTGCCCTTTTCATTTCGGTCGGTTTAGAAAATAAACCGAACTGGAGTTTTCAGGCAGACAGCTCACGTGCGATCAGTTTCGTCTTCTGCAGGCACATTTGGGGACTCTCCCAAGTATGTTCGCGTATGGAAAGGCTGTTGAAACTCAGGTGAAGTAGTAGCTTGCGGGACTGGGACCACACTAGCAGTATTCTTGTGAAGCCAAGCGCTGTGGGCCTTAGGTGGTACCTACTAGATTCAGCTCCAGTTCAGGGTACACTAAATAAAAGAAACCGGAAATAGTTGTTGTTTTTTTGTTGTCGAAGGCTTTCACGGCCAGAGTTCATTAGCTGTTGTAGATTTTCCGGGCTGTATGGCCATGGTCTTGGCATCGTAGGACCTGACGTTTCGCCAGCTGCTGGCGAAACGTCAGGTCCTACGATGCCAAGACCACGGCCATACAGCCCGGAAAATCTACAACGACGAAAGTATTTTTTGTAACTGGAGCAGTTCAGTAGAAAATTACGGCTGTGTTTTGTCCTAAAAGACAGGAAGTTAGACGCAATTTCAGAGTTTAGTGGACTAGCTTTAGAGGACACAAGTTTTGCAGCTTCACAGAACTATTCATCAGACACACGCCAGCTCATGAAGAGTCCAGTGAAAGTTAAAAGCTTCCACACTCTTGCTTGGACCTGGAACAGTTTGTTGGCAGTTGCCTCCTTTGCCTCCTTTTTAGTTTCTCTGATAGGGAAGAATACATCCAAGATTTGAAACAGACAAACTTGCTTAGCGGCTGATAACAAAGAAGTAGCAGGAGCAATAGAAACTGCAAGCAAAGCTTGCAAATAACTGCGGCTAAACTTGGGAGGGTCAGCTTCTTCGTAACAAGCGGGATTTTATTCATTGTTTAGAATCAATGCGGAAGTGCTGACTGACAAACACACACACAGCCACACACAACACGCTTTCAGCAGTTTGAAGGTTACAAATAAGTTGTTTTGTTCTGAATGAAGCAAAATTTGACTGCGTTTTTTAAAAAAATGTTTGAGCTTTGCTTTTCTCAGTGCAGAACATTCAGCCACCGAACAACTGTATTGTAGAGTTGCGTTTAAATTTGAAGACTGGTGCCCTTGGGTGGGCTGCCCCGGGCCAGATCCAAATGTGGCACTTCCCTCAGGGCAAGGAGCCTTCCCTTGCAGGAAGAGGCTCAGTGATGGGGTGAGATGGGGGGGACGGGACACGCAGCACCCTTAGGCAAATCTTCATGGGTCTCGATCAATGCTCCCTCTAAGCTGTGGAGCCTTGTGAGCAAAAATTCTCCTTTGTGAGCTACTGGCATTAAAGTTGTGAGCGAGCGATTTTGGCTACTGCATAAATTAGTTTGCTCTGGAGCCCTCCTTCCTGAGCTAAGACAAAAATGTATGAGCCGGAGGCTAAAAAACTGAGCTAGCTCACACTAACTCAGCTTAGAAGGAACACTAGTCTCGATCCTGCCAGTTTTTGGGTGCAGTGATTCCAGTGCCCGTGCAGAGTGGAGTTTCATTTGTGCAAGAGGCCCAGAAGGGCTTGCAGTAGCCACCTTTGGGCACCCAGCAAAGTCCTGGCAAGAGGGCAGGGGATACCTTGTATGGCATGACAATCTGTCTCATTTCTTAGCAGATCGGGCTTGAGGCTGTGCTGGTCTCCTCTCTTGTGGGCCAGGTCCCTAAGTCTTACATTGTCTTGAGAACTAGAAACTTGAAACTGAAGTTTAAAGTGGGAGGCCTTGCGTTGTGAAGAATTACTGTGTGGGCTGCGTGTCCCCAACTGCCTGTCATCCTCCTGTGTCCAAAAAGCATCAGACTCATACTGAGGCCTTTTTTAAAACTTTTTTTTCACATATACATAACACAATAACATGATAAGCACATGTCTGATCCATCTCAATCTCAGCAAGTCCGGCAATTTATAAACGGATACAACATATAGTTCTTAGTGAATCAGGCAGATTACAGATAAATGCTTTGCATAACTTTTTCTAAGTTCAATAAATTATTAGCTACAGAAGATCATATACCATACATTTTTAGATCTGGTTTAATTCCAACTGAATTCAGTGTTCCTATTTTTACTGTTTCCTGTGGTTTCGTCGGATTCCAATCCTGAATGAAGGGGGAACAAGTTTGGAAAAAAATGTATCTTGCCTATAATATCCCCTTCCCCAGATTTTCTAGGTGCAGACATTTTCTTCGTCAGCACTGCACACCGTGTATTTCTTAACCATGGTGCTTTTTCTTTTGCTTCTATGCATGGAAACTTAGGCCTTTCTTAGAATGTTTACAGTAGATTCCTGGAAAAGACCACATCTTTTTATATTTACATAAAATATATTTATATGTTCCACCAGGCCTTTAGTTAGGGAGCCGCACCCAAGAAACTGAGGGCCGGGCCCTAATATTAACATCATTGTTAACAGCCAGTTTAAACCCAGACTACGATGTCAGCCAGCTGTTGCCGGAGGATGCTGCTAATGCCCGCCATCTGATACAAACGAGCACTTTATGTTTTATTATATTTATGATTGTATTGTTCTGATTTTATTTAATTCTTGTTTTAATTGTTTTATATTTTCTGTGTAAGCCGCCCTGAGCCTGCCTTGGCGGGGAGGGCGGGATAGAAACCAAATAAATCAATAAGTATATTTGTTACGCAGCAGTCACGACGTGGGCCTGACCCTTTCGGACTTGGGTTCTCCGTGTTTGACGTCGACGCAGAAGACGAGCAGGCCCAAGAGGCAGGAGAAGCTCTTCGACCCCGATCTCTCCCCCAAGCTCGCGAGTGTGCCAGAAGTCCAGGTGGTGTACGCGTGCTGCCGTCCCGCCATCCACTATGTGAGGCTTTGCCCTTGTAAGACGGCCCATTTCATTGGGCAAAACCGTAGCACGACGCCTTTCCCCGTTCCCCTCCCATTGGCCGCCCTCTCTTGTTCCAGGCACTGCTTCCGGGGCAGTCTTGGGGCTGACCTTAGCTGTAGTTCCAGTTCGGCTGGACCAGGCATTTTAGGGCAGAGCAAGCGATGGCACAGCTTGCTCTGTACCCTTCTTCAGATCTATATCCTGTCCCGCCCCCAAGCCGGGTCCCGTTATCGTCTCTGGCATTGGTCCTGAGACCATCTTGAGGAGGTCTGAGTCCTGCCTCCCTGTTCCCCAGCCTGGATTTCTAATCTAGGCTGCCAGCTCTGGGTTTGGATATACCTGGAGATTTGAGGGTGGAGCCTAAGAGGGCGGGGTTTAGCAGTGGGAGGACCTTGGCTGGGTACAATGCCGGGCAGTCCACCTTCCAAAGTAGCCATTTTCTTCAGGAGAATGGAATATGTGTTTTAAATAAATGATAAAATGTGTGATCAGTTGTCATTCCAGGAGATCTCCAGGGCCCCCCCCCCCCACAACCTGGAGGTTGACAACATACGAACATAAGAGAAGCCAATGTTGGATCAGGCCAGTGGCCCATCCAGTCCAACACTCTGTGTCACCCAGTGGCCAAACATACCAGGTTCCATCAGGCGGTCCAGCAGGGGGGCCAGGACACTAGGAGCCCTCCCACTGTTGCCCCCCCCCCCCGTGACCAGAACTGTACACAGTATTCCAAATGAGGTCGCACCATCGATTTATACAGGGGCTGATTTGTTTTCAATTCCCTTCCTAATAATCCCCAGCATACGGTTGGCCTTTTTTATTGGAGTCGCACACTGTCTCCGCATTTTCAGTGAGTTATCTACCACGACGCCAAGATCTTTCTCTTGGTCAGTCTCTGCCCCATCAATGTGTATTTATATTTAGGATTTTTGGCCCCAATGTGCATCACTTTGCACTTGGCCACATTAAACCCCATTTGCCACGTTGACGCCCACTCGCCCATCCTTGACCGATCCCTTTGGAGTGCCTCACCATCCTCACTGGTTTTCACCACCCTGAACAACTTCGTATCATCCGCAAATTTAGCCACTTCACTGCTTACTCCCATCTTTAACCTTATTCTAACCCCCACTGGCTCCCGATTCCACCATTGCCTGCCTTTCCAGAGCATCTTCTTATTTATGAAGTGAGCTCGTACCCTTCCTGTGTGGTCTCCGGGGGCCCTGGCCCCTTCCCTGCCGTCTCTGAATCTGTTCCGTTCTGGTACCTCCTAGGATTCCTGCTCACCCACAAGTCAGCTTCAAAGACTACTGGCAGAGTCCCGGCAGATGTTGGCCGACCTGGAACGCAGCTACCTGCTCCCCGAGGCTCCTGGCTGCAGTCCCCGGGAGGGGAGCCCCCCTGAAGTAAGTCCGACCATCAGAACAACTTCAGCGATTGGGAGAGTTCATTTTTAATAGTCATCACGAGCTCAGTGGCTTTGACTGTTGTATTGTGACTGAGATTAGCATATGTTTTTCTTTCCACGGTTCTGGATATTTTTTACAAAAAGAAAGGTGGGATATACATTTATTATGTTTATTAAAATATCACTACCCAGCCTTTCTCCCCATCAACACTGGGAAATTCTTCCTTTCGTGTGTGTCCCCCCCCCCCCCGGTTTTATAAGACCCGTTCCTATCGCTGTTGCCACCGAGACAGCCAAGCGTTTTGTAGCACCTTCAAGATCACCACTTTTCCTGAGCCAGAAATCCACTTCGACAAGCTCCAGTGGAGAAAAATGCACAGTCCTCCTCTCTCAGCACATACATTAGTGTTTACAGTGCCACATGACTCTCGTTGTTCTCTCTAAGAATTTGCCAGGGGCAAAACCGTCCAGTAAAATGACTGAGCTGGGTTTTGCCACGAGCAGAGATCTGAACAGGCCGAGCAAGAATGAACTGACATTTCAATCCTGGAAGAGCTGGGGCAGATTCTTGATTTGGCAAGAGAGGGATTTTTGGATCTTGCTTTTCAACTTTAAACTCCAAGCAGATATTGTGTAAGTCAATAAAAGCTGCAAACATCCAAAGTAAAACCAAAAAACAGCATAAAACCACATCGTTCAAAGGAACAATCAGATTCATTTGGAGAGTCCTACGATTAGGGGTGCCACCACGGAGAAGGCTTTGTCCCCAGGTGCCAGTAGGAGCCCAGAGAAAGGCCTCTTGTTGCTGGGCAGACATGGTGCTGCCTGTCTATCAGTATCTTCAGTTTGGTGTAGTGGTTAGGAGCGCGGACTCTAATCTGGGAGGACTGGGTTTGATTCCCCACTCCTCCACATGCAGCTGCTAGTGTGACCTTGGGACAGTCACAGCTCTCTCTGAGCTGTTCATGAAAAAGAGCAGTTTCTGTCAGAGCTCTCTCAGCCCCACCGACCCCACGGGGTGTCTGTTGTGGGGAGGGGAAAGGAGTTTGTAAGCCGCTCTGGGACTCTTTCAGGTAGTGAAGGGTGGGGTATAAATCCAATCTCTTCTTCTCTCTCTCTCTTCATGTGATGTATTTTTCTAGGATTCCCCGGCCTTCTGCAGCCGGGTGACTGGCTAACAAACGTATTTCTAACTGCCTTGCTGTGTGGTCCTAAATCCAGCTGCACCCTTCTAAAGTCCTTTGAAGTCAATGGGTTTAGAAGGGTTTAAGTCTGCTTAGGATTGCACTACTGGAGGCTGAAAGCGCTTTCTTCTCCTCCTGTGCTGATCTCTAAAAACAGCAGATCTCTTTTGTCAAAGCAAACCAGAGCGTTTCACCTGGAAGGTCGTTTCACCCCTCTAAGCTGTGGAGTCTTGTGAGCAAAAATTCTACTTTGTGAGCTCCTGGCATTAAAGTTGTGAGCAAACTGTTTGGCTACTGCATAAATCAGTTTGCTCTGGAGCCCTCCTTCCTGAGCAAAGACAAAAATGTGTGAGCTGGAGGCTAAAAAACTGTGAGCCAGCTCACACTAACTCAGCTTAGAGGGAACACTGCCTCCAACTGAAATTGCATTGGCTGAGGCAAAGCCATTCTCCGCCTCGGTTCTCTCATTGGTCCAATGGAGCGAGAGCGACTTCCCTGGCTCGCGAGCTTCTCCCCCCCCCCACTGTTCCCTCTAAGCTGAGTGAGTGTGAGCCAGCTCACCGATTTTTAGACTCCAGCTCACACATTGTTTGTCTCAGTTCAGGAAGGGTGGGGCTCCAGAGCAAACTGATTTATGCAGCAGCCCAATCGCTCGCTCACAACTTTAATGCCAGGAGCTCACAAAGTAGAATTTTTGCTCACAAGACTCCACAGCTTCGAGGGAGCACTGCTCCCCACTCCCATCTCTGCTTTAGTTTCATCCAGCCACAAGATGGTGTGACGCCCTTCTCCACTCACCCAGAGTGCCTGCCCCCCCCCCCCCCACAAGTAGGTCAGGCCTTCACAGCACACAGAGCCAGTTTTGGTGTCGTGGTTAAGTGCGCGGACTCTAATCTGGGAGATTCCCCACTCCTCCACTCGCACCTGCTGGATGACCTTGGGCAAGCTGTAGTTCTGATAAGAGCTCTTCTTGAAAAAAAGAGCAGTTTCTCTCAGAGCTCTCTCAGCCTCACCTACCTCAGGGTGTCTGTTGTGGGGAGGGGGAGGGAAAGGAGTTTGCAAGCCGCTCTGAGACTCCGAGTGAAGGGCGGGGGTCTAAATCCAATCTCTTCCTCTTCTCTTCACTACCCTTCTTGCCTCTTTTAAAATAGAGAGGCCTGACCATTTCACCTCTCAGGTCCTCTCTGTCTCTCTCTCTCAGAGATGTCAGCAGGCAAGGTAGCCCAGCTCCCTTTAAAACAGCCCCCCCTCACTCACACACCGTGTTGGGGCTGAGGACTCAAACACGTGCTGCCACACATTGTTCATATCCTAAAATATATAGAGGCTGCAGTCTTAACTGGTGTGTTTGTGTGGGGTATTCCTATTGTTGCTAGCAGCGTTTATTTTGACATGGTTGTCTTCTAAGGGTCCACTGTCTTCATACCCTATAGCAGGGGGGGGGCAGACTGCAGCTCGGGAACCACACGTGGCTCTTTCACACAGTCTAATTTAATTTTAATAAAAAGTAAATTTGCATATCTTTCAGTAAAAATGTGTGTGTGATATCTGTTCATGTCTTGCAGCTCTCAAACCTCTGATGTTTATTCTATGTGGCTGTTACGTTAAGCAAGTTTGGCCACCCCTGCCCTATAGTGTGAATTGAGCAGTGGGCTGTATTTCATGGCCATTTTGCATGAAACGGAAGCCCAGATTTGCCATCGCACCTCCCAGAGCTGCTACTTCCTAGTTGACCCACATGCAAGAGGATTGTGACCCACTTTTGTGTCCAGACTCAAAGTCTGAGAATTATGAATCAGGAAGGCTCTGGGTTCGAGTCTTCGCCGGTTCCATGGCCTTAGGCAGGTCGGTTTCTCTCTCGGCACGGTCCAGGGATCCTGGAGGTTTTTTGCCTTCCTCTGGGGCATAGAGCACTGGGGGAGCTGGGGAGGGACGTGGTTGTGAATTTCCTGTGTCACGCACGGGGTTGGACTAGATGACCTTTGAGGACCCTTCTGGCTCCCTGTTACTATGTTTTGCAAGTGAACATATACAATACAGAGGCATCTGAATGGGCTTTGGCTCCTGGCTGCTCTGATCTGCCTCTGGCCTTTTTAATGCTGCCTTTCCTCCAAACTGCCGTGGATTGCAGGCGTAGTTCTCCCTTCGTCCCATCTGCACAACAGCCCTGTGAGGCAGGTTGGGCTGAGAGAGAGTGGGTGACTGGCCCAAAGTCACTCTGAGCTTTCATGTTCTTTGCACTGAACCAGGCCATCTCTCTGTGATACTTGATCCTGCTCTTACTCCATGGAGCGAAGGGCAGCATAGATCCTTTCCTCCGTCCGTCCACTCCTTCCTCGCAACAATCCCGTGAGAAGGGTTGAGAGGGAGACAGAGAGAGTCATGCTTTCTCGGTGAAAGTCACTGTTAAATAGTGGGTTCCATGGATGAGGAGACCCAAGTCCAGCAATCAGCTCAACTTTAATTGTGATTTCAGCAAGACAAGAACTCCAGAGCCTCAGCTCTGTTAAATAGCATGCCATTGCCACACCCAAACACGCCCCACTCCCAGTGATAGGCTATTTACATAACATTGATACTAGATTGGTTACTTCCAGAGTCCTGGTAGGCTATTGTTCTTGTGCTCCAAGCTCAGCCAGTCTCTGGTGTGACATACTTGGAATGGCTCAATCCCAATACATAACAGTCACCCAGTGGGCTTTCGTGGCAGGGTGGGGTTTCGAACCTTGGTCTCCCCAGGCCTAGTGTGACACCCAAGCTACACCACCACATGGCCTCTTTGAGCATCACGCCACAGAGCCCTTTGGCTGTGCCAGAGCCACAAAGGGGCGTTTAACCAGCACCGCCCCGATGGGGGCCAATATCAGGAGCCAGGACCCACATGCCCCAACCCTCCAGGCCAGCCCTTCCCTGCCAAAAACCGAGAAAAAAGGGGGGGGGGGAGGAAACTCAACCCCAAAATGCAGCTATGATCTAAGAGGGTCAAGCTAATAAATAAATTGTTCTAAAAATACAAATATTTATTATGGTGTACACATAAATGAAACATACATAAGGTTAAAAGAAATAGGCTGAAGGGGTCAGAAACGTGTATGGTCTATTGGTCAAACGTTTTACCCATCCATTGGACATGTGTAACTATCAGCTCTGAATGTAGTAAGCTTTAGAGTCTGATATTTGGACTATTTCTTTTAACCTTATGTATGTTTTATTTATGTGTAAAAAGGTAAAGGTTCCCTTGCTCGAAAGCCAGTCGAATCCGACTCTAGGGTTGCGGTGCTCATCTCCGTTTCAAAGCCGAAGAGCCAGCGCTGTCCAAAGACTTCTCCGTGGTCATGGGGCTGGCATGACTAGATGCCGAGGCGCACGGAACGCTGTTACCATCCCAATGAAGTGGTACCTATTTATCTACTTGCAATTTCTTGTTTTCGAACTGCTAGGTTGGCAGGAGCTGGAACGAGAGACGGGAGCTCACTCCGTCATGCAGCACACTCGGGTCTCGAACTGCTGAACTACTGACCTTCCACAGCCTGCAGTTCAGCGTCTTAACCACTTGAGACACCGCAGCTCCTCATTTATGTGTACACCATAATAAATATTTGTATTTTTATAACAATTTATTTGTTAACTTGACCCTCTTAGATCACGGCCCTTGCCTGCACCTGCCGGGGCCGAGGCTTTGGCTGCAGGGGGCTTCAGGCAAACGTAGAAGAAATGCAGGAAATGTTACGTGGCGCCTTCGGCATTTCTGGCACGCCTCCTGGCTTGTAAACCCTACAGTTGGCAGCCACCGAGAGACGTCTCTGTCAACACGGAAGCTCCTGAGCTGCCAGCTGTTTGCAAAGGGACGGGAAAACTTTTCCAGCAGCAGCAGCAGCAGCACAAGGTCGGCTTTCAGGGAGGCAGCTGTCGGGGCAGCCCCGTGCTCCGTCCCAGGCAGTTAATGTTTTCTTTAATTGTCAAGGCATCTGGGAGGTTTGCGCTGATCGTGTTTTTCCCCTAAGCGGAGAACCGGCCGGTCAGCAAACGGCAGAGCCTGAAACTGGATTGCAGTGTGTCGTTTCAGTGTGTATCTATATACGTTTTCAGATGACTGCTTTCCTTCTCGTTTAAAAACCAGTTGTCCTCTGTTTGTCTTGCAAGAACCACCCTTTGTGAGACGCGGCCGCCCACTCCTGAAGGTCATCGTGGTGTGGAGGTTCCACAAGACAGCCGTCTTTCAGTCGCTGTGATCGATCTCGGAACGCCTCGTGTGCCAGTGACCTGGGTCTAAATGCTGAGTTCTATTCCTCCTCCGCCTACACACCCCTACACACACACACCCCTACACACCTACACACACACACTCCTCTGGAATTATAGGCCAGTGAATACAAGTGACTTTAAGGAACATCCACCCTAAGATCAATTGATAGTATTTTTTGGAAGATTATGTAAATACGTAATTGCTCCTTTGGAGGCATTTGAAAAACAGAAACGTGTTTTCTCTGCTTTTCCCTGTTTTTGTACCAATATTTTGTATTTACAGTATAAAGCCAAATTGGTCATTTCTGCCTGGGTTTCCTTTTTAACCCCTAGACGTTCTTCCCTTGTATCCGACTGGAACAGTCATGGAGAAACGCTCCCTCCATTGCCGCACTGCACGCGACCCCCTCTCCCACCACACGGGGAAAAGGTTTTGGACACGGCTGCATGTGCCCTATTCACGTGAACAGCCCTTCTTAATTTCAGCAGGACTTGCACAGGGTGGTGCCTTTCCACCGTAGGCCTGATCTACTGATTCTAATGGGGTTAAGACGATAAAATGGATGTTTTAAAGATGCTCCATTCAGCTTTGTGCACTTGAAAGCCTTCCGAGCATGGTGCACATAAGCTCATAAACATAAGGTTCTTTCTTTTTGGACCAATGGGCCCGTCTTGTCTGAAAGTGATGTTAATAATTAATCTGCAGTCTGTGCTTTGAATCACTTCTAGCCTGCAGCACGACTTGGCGTGTCCGGGGTGGGTATTGTAGTACGCCAGGGCTGGTGACCATCCCATATACCCGCTGCTTCTGGGGGTTGCTGGCATGCCAGGCTCAGCCACTGGATTTCCTCGTGACCCCATAGAAGCGACAGCAAACAGGCCAGGGAGGAGAGGGACAGGCAGTTTCCTTATAAGAATGAAATACTTTGCACCATGGATAATAGAAATGTGGAATTCACTGCCAGGGGATGTGGTGATGGCCACAGGCATAGATGGGTTTTAAAGGGTGATTAAATTAATGGAGGCTGCTAGCCGTGGTGATGAAAAGGAACCTCCACGTTCAGAGGCACTAACCCTCTGAATCCCAGAGCCAGGAGGCAACATCAGGGGAAGGCCTCGGCCTCTCTGCCCTGTCATTGGCCCTCCAGAGGAACTGGTTGGCCATTGTGTGAGACAGGATGCTGGGCTCGATGGACCCTCACTGGTCTGGTCCAGCAGGGCTGCTCTTATGTTCCAGTCTGGTGTAGTGGTTAAGTATGCGGACTCTAGTTTGGTGTAGTGGTTAAGTATGTAGTTAAGTATGCGGACTGTTAACTTGATATGGTGGGGGGGCGGAGAAAAAGAGCCAGTTTGGTGTAGTGGTTAAGTGCGCTGACTCTAATCTGGGAGAACCGGGTTTGATTCCCCACTCCTCCACTTGCACCTGCTGGATGACCTTGGGCAAGCCATAGTTCTGATAAGAGCTGTTCCTGAAAAAGAGCAGTTTCTGTCACAGCTCTCTCAGGCCCACCTACCTCACAGGGTGTCTGTTGTGGGGAGGGGAAGGGAAAGGAGTTTGTAAGCTGCTCTGAGACTCTTGAGTGAAGGATGCGGTATAAATCCAGCCTCCTCCTCCCCCTCCTCTTCTTCTTCCTCTTAAGGCTCGCCTGTGAAGGAACTGTTTTCCGTCGGCTGCCGGTCATTTGAGGTTCATGCGGCCAAGGGGTCCCTGCCCCCCAGTTTAGCATGGACAGCACAGCAATTTCCAACTGGATGCGGCTCCTTCAGTGGGGGCTGAGGCCAGGCAACTTAAGAGAAGTGAGAACACAAGATTCTCTCCCTCTGCACGCTCCGTCCTGATTCTCTCACCCAAATGCGGACCAGAAGCAAGAACCTCCTGCTTTTATTTACCTCTGTGCCTTTAGTACTGTCAGTGTTATCCACACCTCTTTGGGAGAGGGGTGTGTGTGTGTGAGCGGCCCCTCCCTATGCATCCTACGTTTCAGCCAGCTGCTAAGAAGGGGGGGGAGGTGTTGTCCTTCTGGAAACCTAACAAGACATGGGTAGGGCTGCCCGCCTTGTAGGCACACACTTGACTATTATTAAAGGACAACAAAGCTTCCCTTTCATTCCTGCCTGCCCTTAGCTAGGGCGTGTGGGCTTTTCCCGCTCCCTGTCTTGTTTTAATTAGAGGGTCAAGAAACAAGGCCGAATAGGGCTCTTTTCCCTCTTCCCCCCATACCAAGTTAACAGTCCTTTCTGCCGCAAAGCATTGTCAGTGTTTAAAGACCAAAGGCAGGGAATGGCAATTACGCAGGGCTATTTTTGGGCAGGAAT
>NW_015170277.1:1662785-1670963 GCF_001447785.1 Gekko japonicus
AGGAATGCACAGGAACGGAGTTCCGGCTGGCTTCAGAGTTGGCCACGCCCACTGCAGCCAAAACCTACAGAGGGAAGGCCTGGGGAGCGACCGCCACCTCCAGCGACTCCGAGGTGGGCGGGCAGTCGTGGGGCACCCGGGCAAGCCAAGGGAAGGCATAGAGGTGTGGCCTAATATGCTAATGAGTTTCTGCTGTTGGGTGTGGCTTGTTATGCTAATGAGTTCCTGCTGGGCTTTTTCTACCAAAAAAAAGCCCTGGCAATTAGCAAAGACAGGAGGCTGGGAGAGGGGAAATGGTGTATGGTCAATCCTTTTCTCTTACAGGGCTTGAGCGAGCTGTGCAGCTTTGGCTAAAATTGCTGGTCCTGAAAGACCAAAGTTTTCTCTCATTGGTGAAGGCCTGAAGTAGAAGAATGAGATCTGACTCCAGTAGCACCTTGGAGACCGAGCGGATTTCGAGAGGAGCTTGGTCTCTTGGAAATCTTCTTGGTCTCTTAAAGTGCTACCGGAGTTGACTCTTGCTCTTCTTTCATTGTGTGTTCCTGCCAGCCTTTGACAAAAACATTAGTAATTTACTCCTGGATCCACTTCAGTGTATGCAAGTTACTTCACATCTGAAACGTTAGCCTGGCCAACTCGGAGGTGAGTCAGGGGCACGCCTCCTTTGGCGTCTGTTTTCGCAAACGAATGAATCAGATTCTACGCCCATTTTTTTTCACCTATCACAAGGTTTGCAAAACTTCATCATGCAACAGTTTTGACACTTCTGAAGAACTTGCTTTGCCCAGGGCCGTTTCCGTGTGGATGTTTTGCTCTCCCTTGGCTTCCTTACAGCTGTGCTGTTTTCCAGAGCATCTACATGACCTTACCCGTTGTTTGTCCTTCTCTGACCCTATTCTATCCCATTCCCCCCCCCCCACTGCAACTTTTCCCAAACCTGATTTAGTATGCTCTTTTCCAACCTTGGAACCCTGTGTATACACTATGATGTCTTGCCCACATTAGCGGCAACCAGGGGTCATTTCCTGTGGGAGTGCACAGGAGCCCTCAGTTGGGCCACGAGGAGCAAGAAGCAGCCAGGTAAGTTGCAGAGGCCCCCCCCCCCGCCCGCCTTCAGGTGCTCTCCCTCCTCTGTGAGGGCAGATCTGCACGTTCCCCCCCCCAATAGCTAGCAGTCCAAAACAGTCCAATGGAGCCTGAGCGGTGGGCGTTGCCTTCCAACACCCCCCCCCCCGGCCCCCCTTCAGGTCCAAGCTCTCCCTCCTCTGCAAGGACAGACTTGCACGTCCCCCCCCCCAATAGCTAGCAATCCAAAACAGTCCGGTGGAGCCTGAGTGGTGGGTGTTGCCTTCTGACACATTTCCGGTGATGTCAGGGGGTGTGGCATATGCAAATAAGTTATGCTAATGAGCTCCTGCACCTCTTTTTCTACGAAATGACCCCTGGCGGCAACCAATGCTCCCTCTAAGCTGTGGAGTCCTGTGAGCAAAAATTCTACTTTGTGAGCTACCAGCATCAAGGTTGTGAGCAGGCAGGTGATTTGCTACTGCATAAAATAGTTTGGACTGGAGCCATCCGTCCTGAGCTAAGACAAAAATGTGTGAACCGAAGGGTAAAAACTGAGCTAGCTTACACTAACTCAGCTTAGAGGGAACACTAGTGGCAACCGCACCATTTCCTTCAGCCACATAGAAAGGCTTTCAAAAAGCTGCCAATTGGCAGATTGTTATATAGTGTGATAACATTACAATGATCGGTTGCAATATTGCGCTCGTTCCCAGCTTGCTTTCTTTTTAAAAAAAGTTTGTAGCCCTTTTCCTTGCAGAGTTATCACAGGGAAAGGTGCGAGCTGCAGATTTCTGTCTTGGGGTGGTTGATCTGTGATGTACCAAAGTCCTCAAGGTACGAAACCCACGTGTATGTCATAGCTCTTTTCCAACCCATGTTGAGTCCTCAGGGCTGGGTAAATATTTGCACTTGAACCTAAACTTGTTTGATTGGAAGAAAGTTTCAGTGATCTGCGTAAACATATTTCTAAATTTATTTTTCTAAATAAAATGGAGTTTCGGCTGGCTTCAGAATTGGCCATGCCCACGACAGCCAAAACCTACAGAGGGAAGGCCTGGAGAGCGACCAGTCGAAAAACAAAGTTTTTTGTTAAGATAAAACACAGTCTGTTTGCTCAGAGTCAAGGTTGCATTAGGACCAGTCACACTGAACTCACCGGCATTTCCCTCTGAGCAAACTGGTTTAGGATAAAACTAAATATTTGTTTTTGGAGGGCTTTTAACCCCCTGTTTTGTTAAAAAAATAATAATAAAAAGGCGGAGCAAGAACAATTGGATCAATCCCTGGCGGTAAAGGCCGTGGCTTTTTCCAGAACAAATCTGGAAGCCAAATGAGCAAGAGGGGAAAGTGGAAGCAGCAGCCGGTGAAACTATTTTAGTCTAGAAACCAGGCTGGGATGCTCACTCGATAAATGGAGATGCATTTAAGATCCCCATGTCAATTGCTCCCAACTCCCAACAGCAATTCGGGAGGCTCTGCTTAAAAGCTTTCTAAAGGCCAACGAGGAAGGATCCAGATCCTGCTGTGTCCGAGAAGTCGCTTGAGCAATTCTGGAGTCACGTGAGGGGGAACCTGCCAGAACCGGCTTGTGGGATAATAATGCATTCCATGGCTCTCTCTACCCTCTGGCCTACTACACCCAATGTCAACTTTTAAACTGAAAGACTTGCACGCGCAAGCTTGTGCGTTACACAAGACTCTCAGCGGTGTAGAAATTTGGTGGCGAGTGCTAATCGGGAGCACAGATTTTTGACCTGCCATTAAAACGCCCGCTGATTGCTGGCATCTGATTAAATGACAGCTTGCGGCCGCACAACATCCATTTCAAATCAACAAATATAGGAATAGGCGGCGGATCAGTGGTGAAAAGTAGCCGAAGCCGCCAGGGATGGAGGACAAAGGAAAGCTTTCGTTCTGCTTTCATTTCCTCTCCTCTTTGGTGTTATCCATATCGTGATGCGTATTTAAAGAGGTGGAATTGTTTCTCAGAAGGAGACGCGTGTTGGGGGGGGGGTCCAGTCCAGGGGTCATTTTGTAGAAAAAGAGGTGCAGGAGCTCATTAGCATAACTTATTTGCATATGCCACACCCCCTGACATCACTGGAAGTGTGTCAGAAGGCAACACCCACCGCTCAGGCTCCACTGGATTGTTTTGGATTGCTAGCTGTTGGGGGGGGGACGTGCAAGTCTGTCCTCGCAGAGGAGGGAGAGCTTGTACCTGAAGGTGGGCCGGGGGGGGGGAGCCTCTGCAACTTACCTGGCTGCTTCTTGCTCCTCATGGCCTGACTGAGGGCTGCTGGGAGCAGGGGGCGGGGCTTGTTGCATGTGCCCACCCCCTGGGCTCCTTACTGCCGGAGCTCCGCTCCTGTGCGCTCCCACAGGAAATGACCCTTGATCAGTACTAAACAGGAACAGTTGCAGGATGGGGAAGGGATGGTGAAATGAATCAACCACTGTAGTTTAGTTGGGTCTTAGGTTTACTTGCATCATTGCCAGCTCTGGGTTGGGAAACGCCTGGAGATTTTTGGGGTGGAGTCTGAGATGGGTGGGGTTTGGGGAGGGGAGGGACTCCCGTGATGGAGAAGAAGAAGAGAAGAGATTGGGTTTATACCCCGCCCTTCACTACCCAAAGGAGTCTCAGAGCGGCTTACAAACTCCTTTTCCCTTCCCCTCCCCACAACAGACACCCTGGGAGGCAGGTGGGGCTGAGAGAGCTCTGAGAGAAACTGCCCTTTTTCAAGAACAGCTCTTATCAGAACTACGGCTTGCCCAAGGTCATCCAGCCAGGTGCAGGTGGAGAAGTGGGGAATTTAACCCGGTTCTCCCAGATTAGAGTCCGCGCACCTAAGCACTACACCAAACTGGCTCTGTATAATGCTGTATGGTCTGCCTTCCAAAGCGGCCATTTTCTCTAGGCGAATTGATCTCTGTCACCGGGCGATCAGTTGCCGCCCCATGAGACCTCCAGGCACCACTTGGAGGTTGGCAACCCTGTTTACGTGCCGTATTATTTCTTTACTATTTAAAACATTTCTATGCGGTCCTCCCCAACATATAAGACAATACAGCATTTAAAGTAGCAGTAGAAAGCAGCCAGGGTCCAGTAGCACCTTAAAGAATAACAAAAGTTGTGGCCATAGAACAAAGTTTGAGTCCAGTGGCAAGACCAACCAAGTTTAATTCGGGGTATGAGCTTTCGTGTCCACACGAAAGGTTATACCCCGTAATCAAACTTGGTTGGTCTTAAAGGTGCCACTGGACTCCGACTTTCTTCTCTTGCTTTAGACCAACACGGCGAACCCCCCCCCCCAAGAAAATCTGTAGCAGGGTATGAGCTTTTGTGAATCTGAAGAAGTGAGCGGTGACCAATGCTCCCTCTAAGCTGTGGAGTCCTGTGAGCAAAAATCCTACTTTGTGAGCTCCTGGCATTACAAGTTGTGAGCGAGTGACTTGGCTGCTGCATAAATCAGTTTGCTCTGGAGCCCTCCTTCCTAAGCTAAGACAAAAATGTGTGAGCTGGAGGCTAAAGAACTGTGAGCTAGCTCACATTAATTCAGCTTAGAGGGAACACGGGCGGTGACTCACAAAAGCTCCTCCCCGCCACACATTTTTGTTATTCTTTAAGGTGCTCCTGGACTCTTGCTCTTTTCTGCTGCTACAGACAGACTAACACGGCTACCCATCTTGATCTATCTCCATTTAAAACAGATTTAAAATAGAATAGATTCTTTTGCATTATGGTGCTGGAGAAGACTCTTGAGAGTCCCCTGGACTGCAAGGAGATCAAATCAGTCAATCCTTAAAGAAATCAGCCCTGGCCATTCCCTGGAAGGCCAGATAATGAAACTGAAGCTCAAATACTTTGGCCATCCAATGAGAAGGGAGCACTCACTGGAGAAGACCCTGATGCTGGGAAAGATTGAAAGTCAAAGAAGACGGGGACGGCAAAGGATGAGATGGTTAGACAGTGTCATCGATGCAACGAACATGAAGTTGAGCCAGCTTCAGAGGACGGCGGAAGACCGGAAGGCCTGGCATGATGTGGTCCATGGGGTCGCGAAGAGTCGGACTTGACTGCAACAGAACAACAACAAAAATATATAATATAATAATACAATAAACGCACGTAACAGAAGGAGCAGGGAGGGGGACCAATGACAGTTATTGGGGATATGCCAAACAAAACAAAAAAGTCCTCTCTTGGTGGCGGAAGACAATAACAGGAGGAGATCTAATCTGCAGGAGGAGATCTAATCCTTCGCCTTTCCTCACAGGGAACGCGCTTCAGATTTTTCTTTTTCTTTCTTGCCCCGTTTCCCCTGCTTATTTAGAACTCTTTAAAAAGGGATGTTTATATATTAGGGTGGGAACCTTATACACACTTGGGAATCTGTCCCATTATAAGAAACGGGTCTTCCCAGTAAACGTACAGAGTCTGCATACTGAGCAATTAGATACAAAGGCAAAAACCAACAATTTGAACAGTGAGTGTATTAGGTAAAGGTAACGGTTTCCCTTGCTCAAAAGCCAGTCGAATCCAACTCTAGGGCGCGGTGCTCATCTCCGTTTCCAAGCCGAAGAGCCAGCGCTGTCCGAAGACATTTCCGTGGTCGTGTGGCTGGTGTGACTAGAGGCCGAGGTGCATGGAACGCTGTTACCTTCCCACTGAAGTGGTACCTATTTATCTACTTGCAATGTCTTGCTTTCGAACTGCTAGGTTGGCGGGACTAGATAAAAAGTCATGTAGCAGAAGCCGAGCTTGTGAGCTCAATAGCTCTCTTCCTCAGGATGGATATTATGCAAAAATGGTGGAGGGGAAAATGGGCGTTATTATTGTGGGTTATTGTGAGGATGAAATGGAGACTCATGGGCAGGGTCCCCAGCTTCCCTGGCAGGAACACTATGTTAAGAAATCTCTCACAATTATGCAGCCATAGCAGGCAGGAGGGAAGGAGGCGAATACCTCCAGCGCCAGAGACTTGTAGAGGAAGAGTCAAACTTTGGGGACTCACCCCTGCACCAGAGGGCCAAGGCAGCAGGAGGCAAGAAGCCTGGGCGAGCTGGGCTCCTCCATGCCTGGCAGAAGATGAGGTGCAGAGGCGAGAGGTGGGCAAGAAGAAGAGGCACTCAGCCAGCCGCACAAGCTGCGTGGAAAGAAACTCCCACCGCCCCAAGCTTCAGGGCTGCCTGGTTAAAGGAGTGTGGAGGCCAGACTCGCAAATGAGAAAAAGCAAGCTCAGGGTTCGTGGGTCGCATTTTGGGCTGTGGAAGAGGAACCGGCTCCATTCCTGGAGTTCTCTCGAGTTCCTGCGCTTTTGGTTTTGCTTTTTGCCAATCCGCCTCCCAAGACTGCTCCAGGTGCTCCAGCCTGAGGGCTGCTGGGGGCGGGGCTCGAGTGCTCATTATTTATTTATTTATTTATTAAATTTATACCCCGCCCTCCCCTGTAGGGCTCAGGGCGGCTTACAGGGCAAGAAATCTTGTAGAGGTTACTTTTTTCCCACCATAGAGAACAATGGAGGGGATAGGGGCAACCTGTTTGGGGGCCCGTAGAATTGGACCCCCTTGTCCAATGTTCTTCAAACTTGGTTGGTATCTTGGGGAGAGGCTCCAGCAGCTACCCTGCGATTTTGGAGCCTCTCCCTCAAACCCCCTCCCCTCCAGCCCCAAGAATATACCCTATGTTTTCGCCATTGACTTCAATAGCCCATAGGATATAACTGCCGCGGAGAACAGCGGCGGCCGCCATAACCTTTTAAAGAGCCCCTAAGGAGAGCTGGGAGAGCCAGAATGACCTCTCGCGTGTGATGTCCAACCAGCAACGCTGCTCGGACATGACACGCAAGAGGTGGAATTTGCCCCTACGAGTCCAAGGCCACCACCCCGGGGCTCAGGGAGGCAGGAGAACGTTCTACCCCCCCCCGCGGGTGTCACAGCTGCCGCCGAGAACAGCGCTGAGAACAGTGGCGGCGGCCGTAACTTTTTAAAGAGCCCCTAAGGAGAGCTGGTAGAGCCAGAATGACCTCTCACGTGTGATGTCCGAGCGGCAACGCCTCTCAGATATCACATGCGAGAGGTGGAATTTGCCCCTATGAGTCCAAGGCCACCACCCCGGGGCTCAAGGTCGCAGCTGTTACCTAGAACAGCGGCGGCGGCCATAACTTTTTAAAGAGCCCCTAAGGAGAGCTGGGGGAGCCAGAATGACCTCTCGCGTGTGATGTTCCAGCGGACTAGATGACCCTGGAGGCCCCTTGTGGATTTCCTGCATTGTGCCAGGGGGTTGGACTAGATGACCCTGGGACCCCTTGTGGATTTCCTGCTTTGTTCCAGGGGGGTTGGACTAGGTGACCCTGGGGCCCCTTGTGGATTTCCTGCATTGTGCCAGGGGGGTTGGACTAGATGACCCTGGATACCCCTTGTGGATTTCCTGCATTGTGCCAGGGGTTTGGACTAGGTGACCCTGGAGACCCCTTGTGGATTTCCTGCATTGTGCCAGGGGTTTGGACTAGGTGACCCTGGAGACCCCTTGTGGATTTCCTGCATTGTGCCAGGGGTTTGGACTAGGTGACCCTGGAGACCCCTTGTGGATTTCCTGCATTGTGCCAGGGGTTTGGACTAGGTGACCCTGGAGACCCCTTGTGGATTTCCTGCATTGTGCCAGGGGTTTGGACTAGGTGACCCTGGAGACCCCTTGTGGATTTCCTGCATTGTGCCAGGGGGGTTGGACTAGGTGACCCTGGAGACCCCCCTTGTGGATTTTCTGCATTGTGCCAGGGGGGTTGGACTAGATGACCCTGGGGACCCCTTGTGGATTTCCTGCATTGTGCCAGGGGGGTTGGACTAGGTGACCCCGGAGGTCCCTTCCAACTCTATGCTTCTGTGATTCCAAGGGAGGCCGCCCAGCAGATGCCTTCGAATTCCCGTTTGCGAGCAGAGGCTCCCGGTCCCTTCCAGACAGCGCCGGGGCTGGAGGGAGGGACGGCTGGAGCGTGCATGGGAGGGGGGGGCGGGAGAGGCGGCTGCGATTGGCTGCCCGGCAGGGGGCGGGGCGCCTCCCGCGGCTTGCGAATGGCCGCCCCGCCTGGCCTGGGCCGTCCGCGCGGGGGGGGG
>NW_015170277.1:1671683-1688188 GCF_001447785.1 Gekko japonicus
ACAGGGGAGAGGGGAGGAGGAGGAAGGGGAGGGGTCCAGGTAAATATGGGGAGGGGGGAATCGAAGCCTGTTTGCTTCCGGTGGGCAGCGCAAGCACACAGGGTGGGGGGGGGGACACTGGGGGTGGCCTGGACCTGCATGCAGGTTGCGGGCCCTGTCTAGGGGTTGCATTCGTGGCCTTTAAGAGCGCGCGTGTTGCATGTGGCCCACATGATGTGGGCATTTTAAGGGAGGGCGTGAGTTCTCCCCTATCTGAAACTTTTCACTCCCCCCCCCTTGAATTGGGGTGCCCACCCCTTGGAGCAGTTTCACACCCCAAAGTGGGGGAACTCGTCTGGGGACTCTTCTGGCGTGGGTTATGTGGCCAGTGGCGTTTAGGAAGGCAGGTGGAATTCTCTGCTGCAGGAAGTGGTGGCGGCGGCTATGGGCATAGACCGCTTCAAGAGGGGATTGGAGAGACATATGGAGCAGGGGTCCATGAGTGGCTGTTCGCCACAAGGTCTAGATAGAACACTCTGTCTGGGGCAGTGATGCTCGGTCTTCTTGGAGCTTGGGGGGCGACAGTGGGAGGGCTTCTGGGGTTCTGGCCCTGCTGGTGGACCTCCTGATGGGCACCTGGGTTTTGGCCCCTGTGTGACACAGAGTGCTGGACTGGATGGGCCACAGGCCTGGTTCAACATGGCTTCTCTTATGTTCTTATGTCTGGGGCAGTGATGCTCTGTATTCTTGGTGCTTGGGGGGGGGCAACAGTGAGAGGGCTTCTGGAGTTCTGGCCCCACTGGTGGACCTCCTGAGTGCACCTGGGTTTTGGCCACTGTGTGTTACCAGAGTGTTGGACTGGACGGTCTGTTGGCCTGATCCAGCATGCCTTCTCACATGTTTTAAGTGGGGGTCTCTTGTGGGTAGGTGGGCTGTTTTGCCTCTGGAACCACCATGCACATTTCTGTGCAAAAATATGTTGATTTATTCTGGGCTGGGTTGTGTTATCCATTTATGAAACATGCACAATCCACATTACTTGGATAGGGCGGAAGGAGCTACATTTTTATAATTTGGGGGGGGGAGGAAAACTGGTCTGTTGCATGTGAGTTTGTGTGACAATTCTGCCTTTCCCATGTGTGTAATGCTTCCTCTTTGGCCTGGCCTGTGTGATTCTACGTGTGGGGCAAGAGCATGTGATGAGAACACACACCATCCGGGGAGCTACCACCAACGGTGTCTCCCTGAGTCTGTTTAGCATTTCTGTGACTTGTGATGGTTTAAAAAGCAGTGTGCATTGGGGGAGGGGGGATATGTTAAACCTTTAAAAACAAGAACCTTGTGGTCTGCTATCTGCCTGGAAGATCCCCTTCCCCGCTCTGTGATCTTGAATTCCTTGGCACTGACCATACCTGGGTGGGACTGGGTTATGTAGACTTCAGCAGTGATGGTAGGAATACTCTGTACATGCCCAGAAATCCCCGGGGCTTCAATAATTCTGTTCTTTCACTCTCGCCTCAGCCTGGCAAGGAAAAGTACCTTTGGGGGGGGCCCACAGGCCCTGCGTGCCGACTTTCCCCTGCTTCTGTTGTCCAGGTGAAACGCCCTGTGTGGTGATAGGACAAATATCGGCGGTATCTGGTTTGTTTTTTTCCATAGCTGAATCTTGTGGAAGGTGCATGTGTACTTTTAGGGTGATTGTTATTTTCCCATGGCGCGTAACGTCTGGTTCAGCTGTCGGTAAATGTGTTTGCGTAATGGAGGATTCATGTGTATCTTTGCCGGTTTCTGGGGACGGCAGCATGCGCAGAGGGTGTGGGGCCTTTGCTTTCTCCACACCTGGTCCTCCTCCGACCAGCGGTGCACGTTACAGAAGGAATCTTTGGGAGAGAGTTGCGGTGGCCAAAAGAGCCACTGGATCTATCGCAGCTTGAGGTTTCGTGGGCTATGGGCATAGACGTTGACAGATGCAGTAACTGGAAGTGTTAATCCTCTGCCAACATCTGTCAGAATGTGCTCTGGTCTCACTACATGTGGTAGTCTTTAAAGAACCAAGAATCTCTGTGGTGCTGGCTACCGCCGACTCATCTTTCTGTATAAGTCATCCATAATTAAAATAGTTTTTGCCCTTGGTTCTCAGAGCCTCCCCTCGCCTCCTTCACCCAGAGCCAGGGTGGTATAGTAGATAAGACTGGTGGACTAGGACCCTGCGTGACCCGTGTTTGAATCCCCGCTTCTCCCCTGGAAGCTCGCTGGGTGATCTTGCGCCCATCATGGACTCTCACCATGGCCTACCTTAAAAGGATGTTGTGAGAGGATGGAGGACGGGAGCAATGTTCCCTCTAAGCTGAGTTAGTGTGAGCTAGCTCACAACTTTTTATCCTCCAGCTCACGGATTTTTGCCCTAGCTCAGAAGGAATGGCTTCAGAGCAAACTAATATATGCAGCAGCCAAATCACTTGCTCACAATTTTAATGCCAGTAGCTCACAAAGTAGAATTTTTGCTCACAATACTCCACAGTTTAGAGGGAACATTGGACGGGAGAATGATGCTTGAAGCCGTTTAGTGTCAAAATCGGGGAGAAAAAAACAGAATGTAAATAAATCAGTGTATGCCCGTGTTGGCTGTGCCCTGTCTTTAAGGATACAATACAATAGTGTTCATGGTATCTAGGCAAAAGTCATTGCGATCGATTACAAAGAAGAGAAAACATGAGTAATAAATAACATAATAAAAATAACAAGATTGAAGATCTGACATAAATGTCACTTTGTCTAGCCGGGCCTCGTGTGCCGTAAAATGTAATGCCAGGTACCGGAGATATAAACTTTGTAAAGGACACAGACAAACCCAATCAACAATATTTCTTTTTAGAATCAAAATACAAACAAAAGCATTTGATTCCTAGGAGTTAAAGCAGTTGATTTACTGGGGAACCCACAAAAGCCTCCATAAATGTGCTTAATCATATACAAGACTATTTCCCCCTCCAAGGGATACCATAAAAGGGAAAGTACTTTACATTTCCATACATACCAGTTGCTTGTGGGCCCGGTAAGAGCTCTGGATGGGTTGGTTCCGGCCCCCGGGACTTATATTTAACACTGCTGGAATAGTACTTTAAAGAAACCTATAGGAAATAATGTGTTGTCAAAGTACCTCTGTGCATGCTCAGAGTGCCTTTGCCCTCAACACGATACTGACATCCTATCTCTTGACGCTTAGAGTGATTGAGGGAGGAAGGCTTTCTCCTGAAGCCACTTTGAGCCCTGACGTCTCACACTTGAACAGTTAAGTGCCTACTCTACTTTCCTCTTACAATATTTTGAGAACAAAACTGAAAGGCCCTTTTATCTTTGGAAACTATTTATAGCTCAGAGTGGCTTTCTCCTGTACAACCGCTGAGCCCTTTGTAGGTCATTTGTTTTTGCTGGTGGTTTTGAAGGGCAGCTGATTTGGGGGTCCTTTAAAAGCACACACACACAATAGCTGTTGCGGGGCGTGGAAACACCTTGTGTTGGCTGCCTCCCAGTGTCCCAGATGTTCAGACAGCTGGCAGTGCGAACTCCCCTCCAGGCCAGGGGGCACAAGGCCTTTGGGGGGGAAGGAGTGCCGGACTGTTTACAGAGGTGTGAAAAGCGCTTGCTCATTCTGCTTAAAAAACAGAGCAAGGAACTTTAAAAAAAAGTTTCCCCTTGTCTTTCTGTGTGTGCTCCCGCTCTTCAAACCATTAGGGGCTGTGCTGCCCCCAGCCAGCATTACTGTACCTTTAAGAGTAGTTGCACCTGGGAATTGGAGTCCACAGTTAGCGCAGGGGCCTCAAACGAAGACTGGTGGGCGGTGGCCATACTCCTGATCTGGGCCAGCGATTCCAGCCTGGCATACCGAAAGCTGGAAAGGTGAAAAGTTTGCCTAGTAATTGGGACCAGCTCCTTATCAGAATACCTGGCCTTGCTCTGAAGGCTTGGGTGAGACCGGTTTTTGTATTTAGTTTCCCCCGCCCCCACCCCCCATTAGCAGGGTTTTTCGGAAAAGGGACGACCCCACCACCACCCTTTTTCTAGCAAATGAGAAAGGTCCATGTTTTGAACACGTTTCACCCCTTTGGTATATGTGCACAAAAGGGTACGGAGAGGGTGCAATGGGATTTGAGGCCTGCCGTGTTTCAGCAAATAATGCGCCTGATTAAAGCCGACACGTTATCCACAACCCTACAGATTGACTATTGTTTATTTGTTTATTCCCGAGTGGGTTTTTTGGGTCCTAAGTTAGGTACCCCAGCTGTGAAATTGGCATTGTGATCAACCAAGGGGTTTTCTGATGGGGTGAAGCCTCTGGCAGTGATTGGCTGAACTGATGTCAGAGAGAGTGAGTGAGGAGGGGAGGGTTCCAGGCTGGCAAGAATTAGGGGAAAGACACCTGCTCCTTGGGAGGAAAGCGATGGCAAACCTAGACAGCATAATAAAAAGTAGGCACGTCACCCTGCTAACAAAAGTCCATATGGTCAAAGCAATGGTATTCCCAGTAGTTATGTATGGCTGTGAGAGTCGGACTATAAGGAAGGCCGAGCGCCGAAGAATAGGTGCTTTTGGATTATGGTGCTGGAGAAGACTCTTGAGAGTCTCTTGGACTGCAAGGAGATCGAATCAGTCAATCCTAAAAGAAATCAACCCTGACTGTTCCCTGGAAGGCCAGAGACTGAAGCTGAAGCTCAGATACTTTGGCCAACCAATGAGAAGGGAGCACTTGCTGGAGAAGACCCTGATGCTGGGAAAGACTGAAGGAAAAAGAAGAAGGGGACGGCAAAGGATGAGATGGTTAGACAGTGTCATAGATGCAACGAACATGAAGTTGAGCAAACTCCGGACCACGACGGAAGACAGGAGGGCCTGGCGTGTTGTGGTCCGTGGGTTCGCGAAGAGTCGGACTCGACTGTGCGACTGAACAACAAAAGTTGTGTTGGTGGTGGTGAGGGAAGCTAAACGGAGAAAAGGGTGGCTTGCGTTTCCTCCGATTGCAGACTTCGTAAGTGTGACTCGAGCCCTGTCATTATCACCATAATGACAATCCCGGGCCAAACCGCTGTGAAGTCAAGAGCATAGTCACAAGCGCTCTGAGGAAGTGGGTTCTTGAAAACCAGGGCAGCTCTTGGGAGGGAAGTGGCAATTGTCATTCGGCTGGGTGAAAAAATGGCACAGAGGGCCCGAGGACTGCTCAGAGTCCGGCTTTCAGGAAAAAGGTACTTGCGAGAGGCGGAATGCTTGGAAAATCCAAGGAGGAGAAAAGCTGTAGGTGAGAATCTAGGATGGGCATCAGCAAATGAGGGGGGGGGGGTGGCCGGTCCACAGGAGTGAAATTGGTGGCAAGAGGATTACTCGCTGGAGGGTGAGGCTGAGAGCCGAGAAACACAACGCTTTCGCGTTCAGGGTCAGTGGACTAATCCACCTGAGCAGCAGCATCTCTTAATGGAATTGAACCCGTGACCTGCATCCAAAGTGTGCCTAGAAAGAGTAGGATCTAAGAGTAGGGGCCAGTTTGGTGTAGTGGTTAAGTGCACGGACTCTAATCTGGGAGAACTGGGTTTGATTTCGCACTCCTCCACTTGCACCTGCTGGATGACCTTGGGCAAGCCATAGTTCTGTCAGAGCTGTTCTCTCAAGGACAGTTCTCTCAGAGCTCTCTCAGCCCCACCTCCCTCACAGGGTGTCTGTTGTGGGGAGGGGAAGGGAAAGGAGTTTGTAAGCCGCTCTGAGATTCCAAGTGAAGGGCGGGGTATAAATTCAGTCTTCTCCTCCTCTTCCTCCTCCTTCCACCCAAGGGCCTCAGCAGTCAGAGGGCAATGGCAGATACTCGCCCAGGGTGTAGGAATTGTAACAAAAAATGCCTATACAGTGGGTGTAGTATACTAAATTTGAAAAACACTGTAAAGAAGGAATGCACACAAAAAAATTACAAAAACCTCTTTATTAACTATTCGTTAAAGATGCAGTACAAGTTGAATGTAAACATATGAAGCTAAGCCATGATACATGAGGATAACCACATAGTATTGACCACGGCAGCGGATGTCCCAGGTAAATCTCCGGTTTTGACCCTTCATCAGGCCGTAATCATATGGTAAAGCTGCAACAGAAATTACAAAAATTGAGCATTCTGCACATTCGTATTGAATACAGGTCGAAATCATATGGTAAAGCTTTAACAACGATTACAAAAACTGAGATTTAGTATAGAGCATAGGAATGGATTGGGGGGGGCACAGAGATAAAAATGGCCAGATTTCACACATCGATTCTAAATAAGTGGTCATCTTGACAATATTTTGGTTAGCGTTACAATATTTTAAAATATCAGGGTGAGGTAGTGGTAGGGCAGACAATAATGGAAAAGACTCCTGTGTAAGATTGTCCCTGTCAATTGTGTCCTCGTTCTCTAAGGTAGTTGACAAGTTTGAGAAAGTCAGTTGGTTTTTGATGGCATCTTCAGTATCCTTCAGTAATGGCTGAGAGGCAGCGTGGGGTAGGGGTCAGGGCGTTGGGGAGACCCAGTTTGAATGTCCAATCTGCCATGGTGATCTCGAGACAGCCACTCTCTCTTAGCCTAACCTACCTCACAGGATTGTTGTGTGGATAAAATGTAGGAGGGGAGAATGATATAAGCCTCTTTGGGTCCCTGTTGGTGAGGAAAAGCTGGGTATATATATATGAAGTAAATAATCGCTGAAGTAGCTAAAATATATTTTTGCTCCTAAATCCGGCTGGTGGGCGACTGTCAGGCAACACGGTCTGCCGGATTGCGTCTGCACGTGGCCCGTGAAGAGTAAGGCCTTCTGACGAGTTAGGAAAATTTAGAAGTCGTCATAATACTATGGGGAGAACCTCGTCCCCTCCTCTTGGTTTTATCTCCTGTATAAACACACGTTAAGTACTGAGAAAGAAGGGAAGAGAAAAGTTTTGTTGCAGCAGGAGAAGAAATTTGTGGGGGAGGGGAGGAGGAAAGAGGATCCGGATTGGATTGGCTCGGGGGTCATGGCCGCTTTGTGAAGGTGAAGGTAGCAGCCGCTGCAGTGGCGTTTTGACTGCCACATGCGCAAAAGTGCAGTTTGGGCAAAATCATCCTGACCTCCCAGTAAGATGCGTTTTGTGGTCTGTAACTCTGCTTAGGGAGGTGAGCAAACAGAGCTGTTTTAAACCCAGGGAGGAGGAAGACGAAGAGGAGGAGGAGGAGGAGGAAGAGGCGGAAGAAGAGGGAGGAGGAGGAAGAGATTGGATTTATACCCTGCCCTTCACTTGGAGCCTCAGAGCGGCATACAAACTCCTTCCCCTCCCCTCAACAGATTCCCTGTGCAGGGCTCTTTTTGGGCAGGAACGCGCAGGAACGGAGTTCCGGCTGGCTCCCGAGTTGGCCACGCCCAGCAGGAACTCATTAGCATAATAGGCCACGCCCAACTGCAGAAATTCATTAGGATTGGCTACATTAGGGGTGTGTGGCCTAACATGCAAAGGAGTTCCTGCTACAAAAAAGCCCCTGGGTTTTGACAACAAACAAGGTAAACAGAATAAGAAGCAAAAGGTGGGTGTGGCTGGATGAGCACACTTCTGGTAACATGGGGGTGCAGCCTAATGTGCTAATGAGCTGTGCTGGCAGGGGTGTGGCCTAATATGCTAATGGGTTTCTGCTGTTGGGTGTGGCCTATTGTGCTAATGAGCTCCTGCTGGGCTTTTTTTACAAAAAGAGCCCTGCCTGTGAGGTAGGTGGGGCTGAGAGAGCTCTGAGAGAACTGCTCTTGAGAGAACAGCTCTGGCAGAACTACGGCTTGCCCAAGGTCCTCCAGCCAGATTCAAGTGGAGGAGTGGGGAACCACTGCACCAAACTACCTCAACTGATAGATTCGGGGGGCGGGATAGCTATGTTGGTGTGAAGCAGTAGAACAAAGTTTGAATCCAGTGGGCACCTTTAAGACCAACCAAATTTTATTCTGGGCATCAGCTTTCGTGTGCATGTGTCCGAAGAAGTAAGTGTGCCTGCACACAAAAGCTTATGCCCAGAATTAAACTTGGTTGGTCTTAAAGGTGCCCACTGGACTCAAACTTTGTTCTTAATTCTGGGAATGTTATGGAAGGGTGATTAGAATAGCAGGTAGTTGTGGAACAGGAAACGCTCCTGAAATGAATGGGTAGAAACTCCACATGAGAGCTTCCTACTCCTTTGTCCCTTTTAATGGATTTGAGGACATCCCTGTTTTTCCAGACATCTCAGTATCCGGCCAGAGGATGGAGCAGCAGTTGTGAGATCTGCCCTCACCATAGAAATCTGCAGCTGGTTCAGATCTTTGGGGGCAGAGTGAGTTATGGATCCATTAAATTGTTTTGGCACTTGGATCGGCACCTGGAGATCTGCAGGGTCACCTCTGAGTAAAGCAGCCGAACCCCTGCCTCGTATGTCAGCCTAGGCCTGGTTCTAGGGATGCCAACTCTGGGTTGGGAAATTTGGGTACAGCCCATGGGGGCGGGGTTCAGGGAGGGACCACGGCAGGGTATAGTGCCATAGATTCCACCTTCTGAAGCAGCCATTTTCTCCAGGGGAACTGATCTCCGTCACCTGGGGGCCAGTTGTAATCTCGAGAGATCTCCAGGCGTTGCCTGGAAGTTGGCAACTTTACCAACGTAGTTTAGCTTTGCAGGAGAATGAGGTTGCCGGGGTGGTGGGATAGAGCAGACTGCACCACTCCAGAATGCGGGGTGCCCCCTTCCCAGCTTGGAAGGTTCACTTGCATCGAAATCTCCCTGCGAATAGTAAAGCGGCTCAACAGCGTGAAAGGCGCCGCCTCCCCTTTGTTTGCTGGTTTTCCGTTTGCAGGGGATTCTGAACGTAAGCGGCTCACGTGTAAGCTGTGGTTCTGCGCATGCTGTGTGAAGCAGTGCTGTCCATCCTTCCACCTCTGGCCCGGGATTTCCTCTGCACGTGTGAACCAGGCCCTTGAAGCGGAGGAAGAGACGTGTAGCCACGGTCTGTGGGCCAGGCTGAGTGCCGGCGAGCGAGGTGCGGGACATCAGAATGCCCTGGGCGAGAATTCGTTATGCATGGAACTGGGCCACAGAGGATTAGCAGGGCGGCCAAACGTGTTTGGGGACAAGCGGGGTGTTTGTCAGAAGCGACTAGAAAAACAAACCCAAGAATCTAAATCAAACACTGGCCGGTAACATTTAAATGTGGAGATTTCATAGGCATGGCGTTTTTGTGCCTTTCCAAAGTGGCGTGGTGTAGCTCTGACCTGGATAGCCCAGGCAAGCCCGATCTCGTCAGATCTCGGAAGCTGAGCAGGGCCGACCCTGGCAAGTGCTCGTATGGGAGACCTCCAAGGAATACCAGGGCCGGGAGGCGGAGGCAGGCTATCAGGCCACTTCTCTGAACATTCTCCATGCCCCAATAGGAGTCACCAGGGGTCGCCCTGACACACACACACACACATGCACTTTTTGTTGTTGTTCGGACAGTCGATTTCGACCCTTTGCGACCCCATGTGCCACATCACACCAGGCCCTCCTGTCTTCCGCCGTCCTCCAGAGTTTGCTTAATTTCATGCTCGTTGCATCGATAACACTGTCTAACCATCTCATCCTTTGCCGTCCCCATCTTCTTTTACCTTCAGTTTTTCCCAGCGTCAGGGTCACGCACACAAGAATGCAAAAAATACCCCCCAAAAGTGGTATAGCGTATAATCACAATGTTTACATAAGAACATAAGAGACGCCAATGTTGGATCAGGCCAAAGGCCCATCCAGTCCAACAGTCTGTGTGTCGCGCAACCTCAGGTGCCATCAGGCTGTCCCCCAGTGGGGCCAGGACATTAGAAGCCCTCCCACTGTTGACCCCTCCAAGCACCAAGAAGACAGAGCATCACTTGCCCAAGAGCCCCTATCTATACCTTGTGGCTAATAGCCACTGATGGATCTCTGCTCCATATGCTTATCTAATTCCCTTTTGAAGCCGTCCATGCTTGTAGCCGCCACCACCTCCTGTGGCAGTGAATTCCATGTGTTAATCACTCTTTGGGTGAAGAAGGACTTCCTTTTATCCATTCTAACATGGCCTCTGCTTCTTCTCCAAGCTAAAGAGCCCTAAGCGCTTTAACCTTTCCTCATAGGGAAAATGTTCCAACCCTTTTATCATTCGAGTTGCCCTTTTCTGCACTTTTTCCAAAGCTATAATATCCTTTTTAAGGTGTGGTGACCAGAACTGCACACAGTATTCCAAATGAGGTCTCACCATTGATTTATATAGGGGCATTATGATATTGGCTGATCTGTTTTCAATACCCTTCCTAATAATCCCCAGCATAGCATTGGCCTTCTTTATTGCAGTCACACACTGTCTCAACATTTTCAGTGAGTTATCCACTACAACTCCAAGATCTCTCTCTTGATCAGTCTCTGCCAGTTCAGACCCCATCAATGTGTATTTATATTTAGGATTTTTAGCTCCAATGTGCATCACCTTGCACTTGGCCACATTGAACCCCATTTGCCATGTTGACGCCCACTCGCCCATCCTTGACAGATCCCCTTGGAGTGCCTCACAATCCTCACTGGTTTTCACCACCCTGAACAACTTTGTATCATCCGCAAATTTAGCCACTTCACTGCTTACTCCCATCTCCAAATCATTAATGAACAAGTTAAAAAGCAGTGGACCAAGTACTGATCCCTGCGGTACCCCACTGCTTACCACCCTCCACTGAGAAAATTGCCCACCTACACTCACTCTCTGTTTTCTATGAACTAGCCAGTTTTTGATCCATAAAAGAACTTGTCCTTCTATCCCATGATTTTTGAGCTTACTTAGGAGCCTTTGATGAGGAACTTTATCAAAAGCTTTCTGGAAGTCAAGGTAAATAATATCTATTGGATCCCCCTTGTCCACATGTTTGTTCACCCCCTCAAAGAACACTAACAGGTTAGTGAGACAAGATCTTCCCTTACAGAAACCGTGCTGAGTCTGCCTCAATAGGTTTTGTTCATCTATGTGCCTACTAATTCTTTCCTTAATAATGGTTTCCACCAATTTACCCGGTATCGACGTCAGACTGACTGGCCTGTAATTTCCCGGATCTCCTCTGGAACCCTTTTTAAAGATGGGAGTGACATTAGCTACCTTCCAATCCTCAGGAATGGAGGCAGATTTTAAGGAAAGATTACATATCTTTGTCAGGAGATCTACAAGTTCACATTTGAGTTCTTTCAGAACTCTCGGATGTATGCCATCTGGGCCTGGTGATTTTTCAGTTTTTAAGTTGAAGACGGAGGCAAAAAATGCATTCAGCTTCTCAGCCATTTCCCTATCATCCTTCAGTACTCCTTTTACCCCTTGGTCATCCAAGGGCCCCACTGCCTCCCTGGCTGGTTCCCTGCTTCTAATGTATTTGAAGAAAGTTTTATTGTTGGTTTTTACGTCTTTTGCTATATGCTCCTCGTATTCCCTTTTTGCCTGCCTGACCACAGACTTGCATTTTATTTGCCATAGCCAATAATGTTTGTTTTCTAGTTCATTTCAAAGGGCAGCCCTGTTGTTCAGTGGCAGAACAGCTGGATTTGTGTCTGTTCATCCTTCAGAGAACAACAAGAATTTTTGGGATTTTCGGGGTATCTGTCAAAAGGAGCTTTCAGTCTCAAAGCTCGTACCCCAAAATATCTTAGGTTCAGGTGGGGAGCAATGTTGGCCTGAAGCAACAGGTCAAAGTTTGAATCCAGGGGCACCTTCCAGACCAACGAAGTGTGCATGCATGCGAAAACTTATACCCGGAATTAAAGTTTGTTGGTCTTAAAAGTGCTCCCAGACTCAAACTTTGTTCTGCGATATATCTTGTTGGACTTGAAGGTGCTATTGGGTGGAATCTACCTATTTTCTACTTATTTCTGGTAAAGTTTATTTTCTGTACAGGAAATGACATGCGTCGTGACCAGTGTTCCCTCTAAGCTGTGGAGCCTTGTGAGCAAAAATTCTACTTTGTGAGCTACCGGCGATTTGGCTACTGCATCAATTAGCTTGCTCTGGAGCCATACTTCCTGAGCGAAGTCAAAAATGTGTGAGCCGGAGGCTAAAAAGCTGTGAGCTAGCTCACACTAACTCAGTTTAGAGGGGACACTGGTTGTGACCAAATTCGTTGGAGGGCATTGTTTGGGCAGAAAGGGGGAACACAGTTATCGTACCTAAGTAAATTTTCTTAGTTTGCCTGGTTGCTCACTGGTTTGGAAACTGGAGCCCTTCGCTCTTTCCAAAGCACTCCTCCGGGAAAATTAATTTCTGACCCCTGGGCGTAAATGAAGAATATATTTGGAAAGTCCCTGGCAGTGTCTTTTGTGAATCAAAGGGGGAAGTTGTCAGCACTGTTGAAAGGACAGCTCCGCATCCAAACGCCCAGGTCAGAATCCTCACTTTAAACATGTCCCTGAAGTTGCTTTCTTTTAGGCCTAGCTAAGATGTGGTGGGGAGCTGCGGTGGCTCAAGTGGTTAAGACGCTGAACTGCAGGCTGTGGAAGGTCAGTAGTTCAGCAGTTCGAGACCCGGGTGCCGCATGATGGAGTGAGCTCCCATCTTTAGTTCCAGCTCCTGCCAACCTAGCAGTTCGAAAGCAAGAGATTGCAAGTAGATAAATAGGTACCACTTCGGTGGGAAGGTAACAGCGTTCCGTGCGCCTTGGTGTTTAGTCATGCCGGCCATATGACCACGGAAACTTCTTCGGACAGCGCTGGCTCTTCGGCTTTGAAACGGAGATGAGCACCGCACCCCTAGAGTCGGATTCGACTGGCTTTCGAGCAAGGGAACCTTTACCTTTACCTTTTTAAGATGTGGTGGGGATTGCAAGGTGAGAGACAGTCTGCGTTGGAACCCTGGCCTTCCTTGGTGGGTCTCCCGTCCAAGTACTAACCGGGGCCGCCCCTGCTTAGCTTACGAGGTCTGATGAGATCAGGCTAACCTGCGCCGTCCAGGGCAGGGCAGAAGACGTACAGAGGCAGTTTGCCGTTACCTGCCTCTGCGTAGGAACCTTGGACTTCCTTGGTGGTCTCCCCTCCAAACACTAAGTAGGGCCGACCGTGCTTAGCTTCCTAGCTCTGATGAGATCGGGCTAGCCTGGGGCCATCTAAGTCAGGGCAAAAGACACACAGAGGTGGTTTGCCGTTGCCTGCCTCTGCCTAGCAACCCTGAGCTTCCTTGGTGGGTCTCCCGTCCAAGTACTAACCAGGGCAGACCCTGCTTAGCTTTTGAGGTCTGATGACATCAGGTTAGCCTGGGCCATCGAGGGCCCATTAAAATGTATGGATTTAAAATATTTTACTGACAGTGCAACCAGAATATCTGTTCCATGAACATCTGTTCCACTGTTAGCACACTGGATCAACAGGATCTGATCTTTTGTCTCGAACACCTGTTACTCGGGTCTCTTTTAAGGGCAAGAGCGATACTCTCTTACCGCGATGGAGGCAGCGGGACTCCTTGAATCTGTCAAGACTTCCTCAGGCCGATGCAGGAGCGATACTTTCCTTCCAGGAGTCTGAACCTAGCAATGGGAAGGCAGTTCGGTCGGGTTTTGCAATTCTGGTTCGGGTTGGTACTCTGCTTTCGATAAGACGTTGAGATTAGCCCAAACGAGACTGAACCGTTAAAGCCAGAACCATCACTGGACTGTCTCTGTTGGAACTAAACTGGTTTGCCACTCTTGTGTTGTGTGTTTAATTCGTTTGTAACCGTGAAGGCTGAAACTTGAAATTTTAAAAAGAAGGAATGGAATGGAATGTTGGATTCTGGCAATGTTTTATGTTGTTGAGTACAGTGTGTACATGGCGGTGCTTAGGCATGTGGAAAAAAGCAGGAACGGGGGGGCTAAAAATGCAGGTGAAAACTGTTAACCCCCCCCCCCCCAAGGGACTTTGCACTTTGGATTCTGTAGAATAATAGCAAAAAGACTATACATCCAGGGGTTTTTTTTAGGAAGAGGAAGAAGAGGAAGAGGAGATTGGATTTATACCCCGCCCTTCACTACCTGAAGGAGTCTCAGAGCGGCTTACAAACTCCTTTCCCTTCCCCTCCCCACAACAGACACCCTGTGGGGTCGGCGGGGCTGAGAGAGCTCTGACAGAAACTGCTCTTTTTCAAGAACAGCTCTTGTCAGAACTATGGCTTGCCCAAGGTCATCCAGCAGGTGCAAGTGGAGGAGTGGGGAATCAAACCCGGGTCTCCCAGATTAGAGTCCGCGCACTTCACCACTACACCAAACTGGCTCTCTGTGAGGATGGGTATGGGCAGCAATGCTCCCTCTAAGCGGTGGGCTCTTGTGAGCAAAAATTCTTCTACTGGCATTAAAGTTGCGAGGGATCAATTTGGCTGCTGGATAAATTAGTTTGCTCTGGAGCCATCCTTCCTGAGCGGAGACAAAAGTGTGTGAGCCGGAGGCTAAGAAACTGTGAGCTAGCTCACACTAACTCAGCTTAGAGGGAACACTGATGGCGCCCTCTGCTGTCAGCCCAAGTGGAGAGCATTGGGCTATCAGGGGTCTGATTCAGTATAAGAACATAAGAAGAGCCCTGCTGGTCTAGCGTCCTGCCTCACACAGTGGCTAACCAGTTCCTCTAGAAGTCCATCAACAGGGCATAGAGGCCGAGGCCTTCCCCTGATGTTGCCTCCCGGCACTGGGATTCAGAGGTTGACTGCCTTTGCACGTGGAGTTCCCTTTAGTCACCATGACTGGTAGTGTAAAGCAGCTTTTATGTCTTCATGTGCGCCTGCGACAGCCTTCCGCGACTGAGGATTACTTTGAAATGGAAATGATGACATGAGCTTAGCTCACCAAGAAGTTCTTCCCCGTCCACCTGCAGCTTGGCTCACACACCCAGCTTGGTTCCCTCTAGTCACAGGTCTACTGGACTATAACAGCGTCTGGTGATACGGCCAGAAGGTGGGTTAGGGGAGGGAACAAGATCGACTCTGAAGTTCCATGTGGGGAGGGGGTATATTGGAGCAGTGGAGTGCACCCTGGCGTCATGCTCTGGCCAGCTTTCCTTCAGCCCAAGGCCCAACTAGAGATGTGAAGGCCCGGGAAAAAACCGGAAAAATTTGGGAAAAACCCAGGTTTTTTTCCGTTTTTCCCCCTGAAGCCTTTTTATTTTTTCCCGAAAAATTGGAAAAATTGAAAAAAGAAAAGAAAAGAAATTGATTATGGAATGTTTTATTTTAACATGAGGAATAAAATATTTTAAGACAAGGTGTTCAAATATTTTCCAAATCATTTCTAAAATATATATATATGGTATCAGATTGATGTAATTTCTGTGCACTGAGGACAAGCAAGTCCTAGGTTACCAACTGAACTCTCCAATGCAAGAACAAGATGCATTTCTTCCTTTAGGAGGTGCGATTGTCAGAAGAAAATAAAAAGATTTCCGTTTTGTTTTTGCATGTGGGTGGGTATTCTGTTTGTAACAATTGTTTGGATGCACTATATTTTTAATATGCTAGTTGTGATAATTTCATGCCAAGTAAAAATGTCCATAGTCATATTTCATGTTCCTAAAGTAACAGAAAGACTTTCAATCTAGAAAAGACAAAAGAAATGCTAATGTAGCATTTTTTCAATTTTTCTGAAAATTTCCGTTTTCCCCTGGAAAAAAAATTTCCGGAAATTTTACATCTCTAGGCCCAACTGTCTTGGGGCGGAGCTTTGTGTGCATCCAAAATGGCCGCACCACCGTCAAAGGGAGCAGGCCAAATTCTCTCTTGCAGCTTGTTCCTTTGGCCTTTGTATTGTGTACGGATTCCTGGGTTTTGATTTGGGAGGGGGGCTTTTCTGCCGGCTGAGAGAGCCAGCGTGGTGTAGTGGTTAAAGTGTCGGACTAGGCTCTGGGAAATCCAGGTTCGCATCTCCACTCGTGCCATGGAACCCCACCGGGCGGCCTTGAGTCAGTCACACACTCTCAGCCTAAGCTACCTCACAGGGTTGTTGTGAGGATAAAATGGAGGAGAGGAGAAAGATGCCCAGCCACTTTGAGTCCCCCATTGGGGAGAAAAAAGGTAAAGGTCTCCCTTGCTCGAAAGCCAGTCGAATCTGACTCTAGGGTTGCGGTGCTCATCTCCGTTTCCAAGCCGAAGAGCCAGCGCTGTCCGAAGACTTTTCCGTGGTCATGTGGCCGGCGTGACTAAACGCCAAGGCGCACAGGACGCTGTTCCCTTCCCACCGAAGCGGTACCTATTTATCTACTTGCAATTTCTTGCTTTCAAACTGCTAGGTTGGCAGGAGCTGAGGCCAGAGACAGGAGCTCACCCCATCACAAGGCACTCGGGTCTCGGTCTGCAGGTCAGCGTCTTAACCTCTGAGCCACCGTGGCCCCATTTATTGGAGAGAAAGGCGGGATGTAAATAAAGGACATAAATAAATACAATAGTAAGGTTGACTGAAATGTATAGCGGTCTCAGACGGGTCAAGAACTTCGACAGGGTCCTGCTTGAGGCGTTGTTCCCTGGTGCTCTTTCC
>NW_015170277.1:1688198-1725625 GCF_001447785.1 Gekko japonicus
GTAGGTGTCTCGCACTCTTGGAAAAACCTGAACAGAAATCAGAGCCGGGGGGGTGGGGGGGTGGACCAAAAACACCTGCAGACAAAACCCACCCCAGTTGCCTCCTGATTCCCTGAGGGTTAGAGCAGGTGTCAAAGGGGAAATGAGTACATGGCGAAGGAAGCGAGTGACCTTTGTGACAGGAAAGACTCGACGCGCTGTTCCTTCCCTGGACGAGAAATACCGGCTGGCCGCAAAAACAGAGCAATTAACTGGCTTGGCTTCCTGACGACACCTCAGAGGTTCAGAGCGGCTTCTTCTGACTCACTTCCCCCCCCCCCCCCCCGCTTGGCTCGGGAGAACAAGGAAAAAACGAAACGGTTCTCGGTTAGTGCTAGAGCCACCACCTGCGGGCAGTGTTCCCTCTAAGCTGAGTCAGTGTGAGCTAGCTCACAGTTTTTCAGCCTCCGGCTTACACATTTTTGTCTCAGCTCAGGAAGGAGGGCTCCAGAACAAACTAATCTATGCAGAAGCCAAATCGCTCGCTCACAATTTTAATGCCAGGAGCTCACAGAGTAGAATTTTTGCTCAAAAGACTTCACAGCTTAGAGGGAGCGTTGCCTGTGGGTGGTACTCAGGTTGGAAGAGGTCGCTCAGAACCGTTCTGGCCAAGAAAGTGGGCCGGCGTTCCAAGAAGGATTAGCCTCCAGTCCCTTTATTGGCCATAGTGGTGTTATTCAAGGGTAAATTGTGTTTCAAATGAAGAGGCAAAAGTGCTGACTTCACGAACGGTGAGCTTGAACTGTGAACACTGGCTGTCCAAGGTGTGGCTTTCTACGGTGTTGCCTTTCAGGGTATGCATGTATAGAGGGCAGGGTGAGAGGCATATTCTCTCTCTCTCTCTCTTCTTTTTGAGAGCCAGTTTGGCGTAGTGGTTAAGTGCGCAGACTCTAATCTGGGAGAACTGGGTTTGATTCCCCGCTCCTCCACTTGCAGCTGCTGGCGTGACCTTGGGTCAGTCACAAGTTATCTCAGAGCAGTTCCTGTCAGAGCTCTCTCAGCCCCACCTACCTCACAGGGTGTCTGTTGTAGGGAGGGGAAGAGAAAGGAGTTTGTAAGGCACTCTGAGACTCCGAGAAGAAATCCAATTCTTCTTCTGCTTCTTCTTCCTCCGCCTCTTCTTCTTCTGTTTATCTTTCTCTCTCTGTCCTTATCTATCTATATTTATCTATCCCCTGCCTTTATACTCTGCCTTTCTCCCCAGTAGGGACCCAAAGGGGCTTGCACCATTCTCTTCTTCTTCGCTTTGTCTTCACAACAGCCCTGAGAGGTAGGTTACACTGAGAGCATGCGACTGGCCCAACGTCGCCCAGCAAGCTGCCATGGCAGAGTGGGGATTCGAACCTGAGTTTTTCCGATCCTACTCCAGCACTTTAACCACGACACCCCGCTGGCTCTCTATGGAGTACGGTGTTCCCTGCAGCAGAATTTTAAAGAAAACAAGAGAATGCTGCAGCTAGACCAGGAAGCCCCTCCGTTCTGTTGGCCCAGAGGGAGAGCCGCCCGGACCTAGATAGCCAGCTCGCCTGACCTCGTCAGATCTCATAAGCTAAGCAGGATCAGCCTGGGCTACTATTTGGAAGGGCGACCTCCAAGGAATACCAGGGTCTTGATGCAGAGGCAGGCAAAGGCAAACCACCTCTGAAATGTCTCTTGCCTTAAAAACAAGTTTAGCTCCCCACCTAGTGATGCATAACGCAAAAAGAGCTACAGCTTCTGGTTGCCAGACAATCTTAGGATCTCCTGGCTATACTACACACAATGCCATATGATGATGATGATAAGTGGGAGAGCCTGCAATGGTACAGGATGACAGCCGGTGTGGTGTAGTGGTTAGAGTGTCCGACTAGGAGCTGGGAGACCCAGGTTCGAATATCCACTGATGCCATGGAAGCTCGCTGGGTGACCTAGGGCCAGTCACACTCTCCCAGCCTAGCCTACCTCACAGGGCTATGGAGGAGAAGAGATCGATGCAAGCCACTTTGGGGATGCCATTAGAGAGAAAGGCAGGTATAAATGAAACGAGTCACGTTTTGGGGCTTTAATGATGCTGCTGAGATTTTAAGTTTTTCTTCTGCTAAAAAATGGCATAGCCGCTTGAATAGCCCAATTTCATCAGAGTTTGGAAGCTAAGCAGAGTCGGGCCTGGTTAGGACTTGGGTGGGAGACCACTAAGGAAGTCTGTGGTTGCTATGCAAAGGAAGGCAACAGCAAGCCTCCTTTGTTCATCTCTTGTCTTGAAAACCCCATGGTCCTGGGGTCCTCGCGTGTCAGTTGTGATTTGACGGCACACAATTATTATTCTTGAGTACAAAGAAACGCTCCTTGCCTGCTTCTGTCCACTGCTGCGTGCCTCCAGTTTCTCTCAGCCCTTCACGGGTATTCTCCAATCACCAGAAGTTGTTAGTCTGCAAGCACAGCGAGAAGCTGCACGAGTTCTACTCCACCCGGCCAGCTGCCCTCACTAAGCCTCAACGTGAACCCAAATCACGTCTTGCAAACTCACACAACCTTTGCCCCCTGCGTGCCTCTTCTGGGTCGTGACCAGGACTTCCCTCGCCCTACGCCGCTTGCACGGCCGGTGCCTTGCTTCAATACAGAGGTGTGGAATTCGTCATAATGCCGTGGCAGGAGATGCCGTGTCGACAGCAGGCCGACGTAACCCTTCCCCAGGATGCCAGGCTGCTGAATGTCTTCCTCCATTCCCCTCCCTAATCTTCCTCCCACACCTGCAGACGGAGGAAGTCGCTGTGAGGGTGCAGGTTTCTGCGTTCTGACTCAGACGGGTGCATCTCTTGGCTGGCGGTTTCCCTCTTCCTGATCCAAGTGGCCGCTTCTCCGTTCTGCACTGCAGAGTGGTTCTGTTTCAAGGAACCAGGTGGCTGACTTGATCACCTAGGCCGGCCGGCCTCCTGAGAAGCAGCAGGAGCTGGGGGGGGGGGCTGCCGCCGGGAGGTCTCCCGTTATAGCAGAGGACCGGGCGACCCGAGGGTCTGGCCAGGCCAGTGGGAGGCGCTCTGCTGTATGGTCCGGCTAAGGAAAGGGACACCCTAGCAAAATGTAAAAGGTGGGCTGTGGTGTTCTTGGCTTCATGGACTATCTGGCAGCGGCATGTGCAAAGGAATCCCGGCTTCCCTGCCAAAGTGTCCTTGTGTGCGAAAAAGATATCTGAGCAGAAGAACATCAGAGAAGCCAATGTTGGGTCAGGCCAGTGGCCCATCCAGTCCAACACTCTGTGTCACACGGTGGCCAAAAAGACCAGGTGCCATCAGGAGGTCCAGCAGTGGGGCCGGGACACTAGAAGCCCTCCCACTGTTGCCCCCCCTCCCGAGCACCAAGAAGAAGAGAGAAGAGGAGATTGGATTTATACCCCACCCTTTACTACCCAGAGGTGTCTCAGAGCGGCTTACAGACTCCTTTCCCTTCCCCTCCCCACAACAGACACCCTGCTGTGAGGTAGGTGGGGCTGAGAGAGCTCTTAACAGAAACTGCTCTTTTTCAAGAACAGCTCTTATCAGAACAAGGTCATCCAGCCAGGTGCAAGTGGAGGAGTGGGGAATCAAACCCGGTTCTCCCAGTCCGCGCACTTCACTGCTACACCAAACTGGCTACACCAAAGAATACAGAGCATCCCTTGCACCAGCCTGAGAGTCCCTATCTATACCTTGTCCAGGCTAATAGCCACTGATGGACCTCTGCAGCATATATTTATCCAATTCCCTCTTGAAGCCATCCATGCTTGTAGCCGCCGTTCCAGGTGTTCATCACTCTTTGGGTGAAGAAGTACTTCCTTTTATCCGTTCCAAACCGACTGCTCAGCAATTTCATGGAGTGCCCACGAGTTCTTGTATTGTGAGAAAGGGAGAAAAGTATCTGGGGCAAGTTCTCCTATTTGCCAGGGTTTTCCTAGATGAAAACGGGGACACTTGAGTATTGGGAACATCTGTTCTCTCCACTGAGGCTGCCTTCGGACTTTTCTTCTGCCATGGCTGCTTCTACTACAGTCTCCAAAGAGGGGTGTGTGTTAGTGAACTGTTAAGTTTCTTACACACACACATGCACACGCCTTGTAATCAAACTGAAAGATGTTTGTCCAGGTGTGTAATCTCTCAAGGGGTCTAATTTTACTTGAACACAAACATGAACCCATGAAGCTGCCTTAAACTGAATCAGACTCTTGGTCCACCAGGGTTAGTATTGCCTACTCAGACTGGCAGCAGCTCTCCAGGGTTTCAGACAGAGGTCTTTCTGATCGCCTGCTGCCTGAGCCTTTTTAACTGGAGATGCCGGGGATTGAACCTGGGACCTTCGGCATGCCAAGCAGATGCTCTGCCACTAAGCCACGGCCCCTCTTTACAGCTCTCCAGGGTCCCAGACAGAGGTCTTTCTCATAGCCTGCTGCCTGAGCCTTTTTAACTGGAGATGCCGGGGATTGAACCTGGGACCTTCGGCAAGCCAAGCAGATGCTTTGTCGGTGTGCCACAGGCCCTTCCCAGGATAGCTGCGGTTCAAAGGCATTCAGTATCATTTACCGTCTAGATCGGCAGGACAAAGTTTGAGTCCAGGGGCACCTTTAAGACCGACAAAGTTTTATTCAAGGTATAAGCTTTCGCGTGCATGCACACGTCTTCAGAATGGAAATTGCCAGTCCATATGTGTAGGTAGAGGGCAAGCAGTAAATTAGCATACAGCATAATGAAGATGTTTAACAGATTCAAGGACCAAACAGGAATAACAAGCTTAGTGTATATGAGTACCATGTGCTTATGTGGTTACGATTACCATTTTGGGGGGTTTAATTCTGGGGGGAAACCTAGTGAAGGGGGAACTAACTAACCGTTTCAACTAAGCTTGTTATTCCTGTTCGGTCCTTTCATCTGTTAAACGTCATTATCCTGTATGTGAATTTGCCGCTCATCCTCTACCTATATCTATGGGCTGGTAGTTTCCATGTCAATGTATCTGAAGAAGTGTGCTTGCACACAAAAGCTGACATCTTGAATAAAACTTTGTTGGGCTCAAAGGTGCCGCAGGACTTGAACTTTGTTCTGCCGCTTCAGACCGACACGGCTACCCCACCTGAATCTGTCTAGATCGGCAGTGTGTGGGAGAGTGGTGTGCAAGGAGAACTGTGCATGGGCTGTGTGGGGTATCCAGGGGTCGCACCCCACAGATCTGTTCCACTGACAGCAGAGCTTCACCCCAATACGGGGAGCCCCCCGTCTCACGAGACGAGCCTCTTGCAACCGGGAGAGGATCCTCGTGCCATGGGAAAGCAGCATCCCGAGCAGAATGGATCTTCAGGGTGCAGCTTATAATGTGAGTTAATTTTTATGCATGTGCTGGGAGGGACACGTCGCTTGGCAGTGTGCCAGGTTGGATCCCTGTGCCTAGTATATATGCATTGCTAGCACTCCGGAGCTCCTCGGTTCAGGTGGGCGCTCTTTGTAGGCCAGCGGATGCCGCCTCCGTAGTTGCTGAGGGTCGGGCTTCGGTGAGACGCTGGCCAAGTGGAATGCTGCCGCTGCCGCATGAATAGGGTTGCCTGTCTCCAGGTGGGGCTTGGAGATCTCCCGGTTTGACACCTGGAGATCTCCCGGTTTGACACCTGGAGATCTCCCGGTTTGACACCTGGAGATCTCCCTCTCTTACAATTGATCTCCAGGTAGCCAAGATCAGTTCCACTGGAGAAAATGGTTGCGTTGGAGGGTGGATTCTAGGGCAGGGAGGGTTTTCTTCCATGCCTGGAGCTGCACTGAGCTTGGGCCTTGGACGTTCCGCTGCTGGGGACCCAGGGACGGGAGCGGGAGTCTGCCGAGAGCTGGCCCACGTGATTGTGCGCGCTGACAGCGTTTCTCAAAAGGCCTCTCTGTGTGGCACTACAGGGATGAGTGCCGGAAAGCCAGGGTCTGTCTCTGGGAAAATAGAGACGGGTGGAGCAGGTGCTGCATTGTACCAGCCAGGTCTGGCACAGGCTCAGTTGTCCCTTAGGCAGGTGCCCTGCAGAAGAGGTGGGGTCACGGTCAGGGGTCATTTAATAGAAAAAGAGGTGCAGGAGCTCATTAGCATAACTTATTTGCATATGCCACACCCCCTGACATCACCAGAAGTGTGTCAGAAGGCAACACCCACCGCTCAGGCTCCATTGGACTGTTTTGGATTGCTAGCTATTGGGGGGGGGGGGGGTGGACGCGCAGATCTGTCCTCGCAGAGGAGGGAGAGCTTGTACCTGAATAAAACTTGGCCTTAAAGGCGCCACTGGACTGTTTTGGATTGCTAGCTGGGGGGTGGGGGAACGCACAGATCTGTGCACGAAGGAAAGAAGGAAGGAGAAGGAAAGAGAAGGAAAGAAGGAGGGAAAGGAAAAAAGAAAAGGAAAGAAGGAGCGAAAGAGGGAAAGAAAGAAAGGGAAAGAGGGAGAGGAAATAAGGAGGGAAAGGGAAAGAAGGAAAGAAAGAGACTTCTTGCTCCTCGTGGCCTAGGGCTGCTGGGAGCAGGGGGTGGGGCTTGTTGCATGTGCCCGCCCCCTGGGCTCTTTACTGCCGGAGCTGCGCTCCTGCAGGAAATTACCCCTGGTCACGGTGTTCTCTTCCTGGCAGGTTCAGTTGCCCTTCCTGATCTTCATACTGAGGAGGCTTGAAGACCTTCCTTGGGCTCTCTAGAGCGGATCTTGAGAACCTTATCCTTGGTGCTCTTGAGGGGGATGGGAGCTTCAGTCTTGCATGGTCTGTAATTTTTTCTGCCGTCTCCTTGGTTTACCACTGTGTGTTACATTTCAAGTATGTTAAGGGAGGGATCCCCAATGAGAGCCAGTTTGGTGCCGTGGTTAGGAGTGCAAACTCTAATCTGGGAGAACGGGGATTGATTCCCCACGCCTCCACATGCCGCTGCTGGTGTGACCTTGGGTCAGTCACAAGTTCTCTGCCCAAATACCAGAGCGTTGCCCCGATGTTGCTGACGTTGCCAATGATGTCACCTACGGGTCATGTCGGAAGTGATCTAGACACATTGTTTGGCCTCGATCTTTTTCCAGGTAAGCCCCTCCCTCCGGCCAGCTGATTGGCGGTGGGGCCTGGCGGCTGGGTGGGGAACCCCACGTCCACTGGGGGGTCTGGCAACCCTAGTAATTTTTTGGGGGGTGAACTGAATGCTTCCATCTGGTGCTTTATGGATTTTTCTAAGCATTAGAAGGGTTGTGTGTTTTGAGTGGAGGCATCTATTAGGCAATTCCTCCAGCCTTACCAAATGGGCTTTTAATACAACCTTGTCATGAGCTGCGGTGGCTCAAGAGGTTAAGACGCTGAACTGCAGGCTGTGGAAGGTCGGTCGTTCGGCAGTTCGAGACCCGAGTGTGCCGCGTGACGGAGTGAGCTCCCGTCTCTAGTTCCAGCTCCTGCCAACCTAGCCGTTCGAAAGCAAGAAATTGCAAGTAGATAAATAGGTACCACTTTGGTGGGAAGGGAACAGCGTTCCGTGCACCTTGGTGTTTAGTCATGCCGGCCACATGACCACGGAAACGTCTTCGGACAGCGCTGGCTCTTCGGCTTTGAAATGGAGATGAGCACCGCAACCCTAGAGTCGGATTCGACTGGCTTTCGAGCAAGGGAACCTTTACCTTTACTGTCATGTCTGACTGTAAACAACAGCATTTCTCTCTGCAATGGGGTGTGGTGGACTTGCGCGTGTTTGCGAATATATTATTTTTGGTGCTAAATCAGGCTTCAAACTGTTCTCCCTTGCATATCTTAAGGGGTCAAGTGTTGCTCAAAGAATTTGGCAGCACTAGAGGATATGATGGGTCATGTGAGTGTGTCTTTTGAAATGATTATTTGGGTTCTCCCCCCCCCCGCCCCAATCATTCCTGCAAAAGCAAATGTCTTCATAATGTCTGAATTAGTTGCTGGGGCACACCAGTGTGCTTTCTGAGAGAAAGGACAGCATGCATAGAAAAGAAATCAATTAAATCCATAATGGAGGCTGCCCACTAGATCTCTGCATGATTACATGTTCTGGTTAGCCACTTTCAAATCCACCGCTAATGAGGGCAGGCAGATGAGCTGTCCCTCTGCACTGGGTGCAAGTGGATTATTCATTTACTCCTGGTGTAGAAACATTATTATTCAGCCTTGGAGGGAGCTGTCATGTCTCTGCATGAGTCAGTGTTCTGGGTTCTAGTAGAAACTCATGTGGAAACCCACAAGATGACGTTATTCTCTTTTCAGGCTTATGAGTTTCCCCGCCTTCAGAAGTTTAGGAACAATGGAATGCCTTCCCAAGAAACCAATAATATGTGGCCACAACAGGCAACGTGAATGTGCCAATCTGTGAGGCAGAGCTCATGAGTGTGTGGCAAGAAAATAATTGAATAATGAAAGGCCTCCAAGTGGCTTTGGGCGTCCCTCTGGCCGCTTTTTCTGGGGGCTGGTAATTCTCTTGCGTCTCTGCATCAGGAGGAGTTTGCCCAGTGTGTCTCTGCATGTATTGTTGCTTGGGGCACGCCCACTTCCAATCTGCGGGCAGATCCAGAGCAATCACTCACACCAAGTGGGAAAGCTCTTTGTTGGTGGAGAGAACCAGGGGCCAAGCAGAATTATTTGCACAAAGGTGAGGCTGAGGGCAGAGGGACCAATGGGGGGGAAGTATCAGTGGAAGCAGTCGTAGAGGCTGCCCCCAGCTGCCTCACTGGGCGTCATTCTAGAGCCAGGCCTGCCTTCATCCTCTGAGTTTCTACCATGCCGCCAGTTGCAACTCCACGAAAACCTACTTGTTGCAAAGCAAGGTTTCCAAGTGACGGAATTCCAGGTATGCTTCCCCGGGCCAATTAAGAGGGAGTGCCCGTCAGACACGCCCCGTGTTGTGCATTAAATCACCTGCGGTCTGAGTAAGCCACTTCCGGGTAGGTGGGCGGTACAACTCACAACACCCGAATCAAGGCCGTGTTTGCATAGGGGGGGGGGGGGGGGGATCACAGGTGTGGATAATCCTTGCATTCCCAAGGCCTTTCCCAGGTTCGTTACGGTGCCCCATAGCCAACATCCTTGCCCCGTCGATAGCTGTGGGGCAAGGCAGCGTGCGACCCTGGGATCCGTAGGCCCGAGAAAGCTCTGTGGATTTCTAACAGAAACAACTACATTTCCCAGGGTGCCTGTGCTTCGATACGTATCCTAGTTGGCAGTTGCATGTCTATTCGGTAGGCTTTTTAAAAGGGAGTTATCTTACTTCAGCCAGGGAGGCGAGAGGTTAGAAACTTCGTTAAAAATACATCTCTCACACGCACTTTTATACCCTGTGAATCCAAAAACGCTCTCTGGGTTTTAGAAACGCGTGGTTGACAATAAAATAAGTTCAGACGGTCAATATCATGTGCAGAGCGGTGCCCCAAAGATAGAGTTGCCAACCTCCAGGTGGCAGCTGGAGATCTGCCAGACTTACAACTGATCTCCAGGCAGCAGAGATTAGCTCACCTGGAGAAAATAGCCACTTTGTAAGGGCAGCGCTGGCTCTTCGGCTTGGAAACGGATCTGAGCACCGCCCCCTAGAGTCGGATTCGACTAGCTTTCGAGCAAGGGAAACCTTTACCCTTTACCTAAGGTGGACTCTATGGCATCGTAGCCGACTGAAGTCTCTCCCCCTCCTCAAACCTCACCCTCCTCAGTCTCCACCCTCAAAATCTCCAGGTATCTTCCAACCTGGAGTTGGAAACCCTACCCAAAGACTTGGTTCACACCTATGCGAGAATCAGGTGATAGAACAGATTGCACCAGTTCATGCTGCAGGTGAAGCAGGATTGCATTTTGGAAGCTGGTCTAAATGCCCACACATTCTCTCTTTGGCACCGTCTGCAGGGATCCAGCCACACCTCCAAGCTACATGTCTGGTCTCTTATAGGAAATGCAGCCATCTCTGGGCTAGACGCTTCATTCTTAATCAGCGCCTGCCACGTCAACCAACAGCGGATCCGTCTTGGCTTGATGGAGCTTCTGAACTTGGAGGCTGTATTTAGCTAAGAACATCAGAAGAGCCCTGCTGGATCAGACCAGTGGTCCCTCTAGTCCAGCGTCCTGTCTCACACAGTGGCCAACCAGTTCCTCTGGGGGGCCAACAACAGGGCAGAGAGGCCGAGGCCTTCATAAGAACATCAGAAGAGCCTTGCTGGATCAGACCAATGATCCATCTAGTCCAGCATCCTGTCTCACACAGTGGCCAACCAGCTCCTCTGGAGGGCCAACAACAGGGCATAGAGGCCAAGGCCTTTCCCTGATAAGAGCATAAGAAGAGCCCTGCTGGATCAGACCAGTGGTCCCTCTAGTCCAGCATCCTGTCTCACACGGTGGCCAACCAGTTCCTCTGGAGGGCCAACAACAGGGCAGAGAGGCCGAGGCCTTCATAAGAACATCAGAAGAGCTTTGCTGGATCAGACCAATGGCCCATCTAATCCAGCATGCTGTCTCACACAGTGGCCAACCAGCTCCTCTGGAAGTCCAACGACAGGGCATAAAGGCCCAGGCCTTTCCCTGATAAAAGCATAAGAAGACCCCTGCTGGATCAGACCAGTGGTCCATCTAGTCCAGCATCCTGTCTCACACTGGCCAACCAGTTCCTCTGGAGGGCCAACAACAGGGCACAGAGGCCAAGGCCTTCCTCTCATTCTGCTTCCTGGCCCTGGGATTCAGAGATTGACTGCCTCTGGACATGGAAGTTCCTTATAGTCACTATGGCTAGTAGCTCTGATAGGCCTATTCTCCATGATTTTTCCCAGTTCGCCTTTAAAGTCATCTGTGCTTGTGGCACAGTTTTCAGAAGACTGATTAGTTATTTTTCAATGAATTTTGCTCCGATTTTGACTTCTGTGGGAGGCGGATCCTGACTAGCACGTTTGAGGATCTGATTGTGAGATGGCTGGTTTCACCATCAACAGAAACCTCCTGGTATTCGTCGGTCACACACTTGGTTATGTGGCTGTGGGGGACGGCCTTTGGGAACAGACCGTTCCTGAAGGAAACTCCCTTTGACAGAAACATTTAAAGGATCAATAAACATTATTATCATTTCTGAGAGTCCTAAAGGATACGATCCCAGTCTTCCTTACAGCTGTCCCATAAGAGGTCTGCGGTATTCCTGTATTGCCTGGGACCAGAACACTAGAACATAAGAACAGCAGAAGAGCCCCGCTGGATCGGACCCAATAGTTCATACAGTTCAGCATCCTGTCTCACACGGCGGCCAACCAGTACCTCTGAATGGCACACAACAGAGCATAGGGGCCAAGGCCTCCCCCTGAAGTTGCTTCCTGGCCCTGGGATTCAGACGTTTAGTGCCTCTGAACGTGAAGGTTCCCCTCAGTCACCAGGGCTAGTAGCTATTGACGGACTGATGCTCTACAAATCTATCTAATCCCCTTTTAAAGCTGTTTATTCCTGTGGCCATCACTATATCCTCTGGCAGCGAATTCCACATCCTAATCAATCTCTGCGTAAAGTAGTATTTCCTTTTTTCCATCCTGAACCTACTGCCCATCAGCTCCATTGGATGGCCTCGAGCTCTAGGCTGAAATTGGCTTCCCTGAAGACACCCTCTAAGTTAGTGGCAAAGGTGAGGTAGGAGCTGTGAGCTTCCTGAACTGCAGCCTAGTGACTTAGCCACCGTGCTAAATTAGGATCGCAATTATGTGGCTGGTTGTATAACTTGGAGCCTTCCCTTTCTGACACGAGGCATAAAATTGGCTCTCGACTGCTTATCGCCCATCTCACTGTTCCTATAAAAAATTATGAAGCCAAGTTTCCTGGTTGGTTCCTTCTAGGCTTGTCCTATTGCGGGCTGGTTGGTTGCCAGTGGTTGTGTCTGGCAAAAACTTAGTGGGTACCCCGGAGGCTGAGCAGAAACAATATAAAAATAACTTAAACAAAACAAGTCAATTTATTATACAGGGCTGCGGTGGCTCAGTGGTTAAGATGCTGAACTGCAGACCGGAAGGTCGGTAGCTCAGCAGTTCGAGACCCGAGTGCCGCGTGACGGAGTGAGCTCCCGTCTCAGGTCCCAGCTCCTGCCAACCTAGCAGTTTGAAAGCAAGAAATTGCAAGTAGATAAATAGCTACCCCTTCGGTGGGAAGGTAACAGCATTTCGTGTGCCTTGGCGTGTAGTCATTCCGGCCACATGACCATGGGAACGTCTTTGGACAGCGCTGGCTCTTCGGCTTGGAAATGGAGATGAGCACCGCACCCCTAGAGTCGGATTCGACTGGCTTTCGTGCAAGGGAAATCTCTACCTTTACCTTACACTCAAAATACAAATTTAGGCCTGACCTGGATAGCCCAGGCTAGCCTGATCTCATCAGATCTTGAAAGCTAAGCACTTGGGTGGAAGACCTCCAAGGAATACCAGGGCTGTGACACAGAGGAAGGAAACAGCAAGCCATCTCTCTGAAGTGCCCAAGCCCCACTAGGGTTCACCAGAAGTCAACCATGACTTCTAGATATACACAAACACATTTTGTTGTTGTTGTTGTTGTTCAGTCGCACAGTCGAATCCGACTCTTTGCGACCCCATGGACCAGCTCCCGCCAGGCCTTCCGGTCTTCCGCCGTCCTCTGAAGTTTGCTCAACTTCATGTTCGTTGCATCTATGACACTGTCTAACCATCTCGTCCTCTGCCGTCCCCGTCTTCTTTGACCTTCAATCTTTCCCAGCATCAGGGTCTTCTCCAGGGAGTGCTCCCTTCTCATTTGGTGGCCAAAGTATTTGAGCTGCAGCTTCAGTATCTGGCCTTCCAGGGAACAGTCAGGGTTGATTTCTTTTCGGATTGACTGATTTGATCTTCTTGCAGTCCAAGGGACTCTCAAGAGTCTACTCCAGCACCATAGTTCAAAAGAATCTATTCTTCGGCGCTCGGCCTTCCTTATAGTCCAACTCTCGCAGCCATACATGACTACTGGGAATACCATTGCTTTGACCATGCAGACTTTTGTTGGCAGGGTGATGTCTCTACTTTTTATCATGCTGTTTAGGTTCGCCATCACTTTCCTCCCAAGGTGCAGGCATCTTTTAATTTCATGACTGCTGTCACAGTCTGCGGTCACAAACACATACCCCCCCCCAAGTAGAAATTTTAAAACATAGGCCTTGAATTTAACCTGAAGTTAATTGGACTAAGTAGTCCTCAGTGTACAATATATAATACATATGAATATCCCCAAGTTGATGATATATAAACAAGACCCACAGTCACAGTGAACAAGGCCAAACACATTTTGACTCTGTGGCTGAAAATACGTGCAGCTGCTGGTGTGACCTTGGGTCACTCACAAGTTCTTTCAGAGCTGTTCTCTCATGAGCAGTCCTCGGAAGAACTCTCTCAGCCCCACCTACCTCACAGGTTGTCTGTTGTGTGAAGGGAAAGAAGACTGTAAGCCGCTCTGAGACTCCTTTGGGTAGTGAAGGGTGGGGTATAAATCCCATCTCCTCTTCGTCTTACACACCAAGAACAAGTATTGACTACACTAAGCCAAACCAGGTGTTGATCAATTCATGTATTATTCCGTGTGTCCAAATGGTGACATTATTAAGATCCTGGATCTTAAGAACATAAGAACATAAGAACATAAGAGACGCCAATGTTGGATCAGGCCAAAGGCCCATCCAGTCCAACACTCTGTGTCACACAGTGGCCAGAAATACCAGTGCCATCAGGAGGTCCAGCAGTGGGGCCAGGACATTAGAAGCCCTCCCACTGTTGACCCCCCCCCCAAGCACCAAGAAGACAGAGCATCACTTGCCCCAGAGCCCCTACCTATACCTTGTGGCTAATAGCCACTGATGGACCTCTGCTCCATATGCTTATCTAATTCCCTTTTGAAGCCGTCCATGCTTGTAGCACCCACCACTTCCTGTGGCAGTGAATTCCATGTGTTAATCACTCTTTGGGTGAAGAAGTACTTCCTTTTATCCGTTCTAACCCGACCGCTCTGCAGTTTCATGGAGTGCCCACGAGTTCTTGTATTGTGAGAAAGGGAGAAAAGTACCTCTTTCTTTACCTGCTCTTTCCCATGCATAATCTTATAAACCTCGATCATGTCACCCCTCAGTCGTCTTTTCTCCAAGCTAAAGAGCCCTAAGCGCTTTAACCTTTCCTCATAGGGAAAGTGTTCCAACCCTTTTATCATTCGAGTTGCCCTTTTCTGCACTTTTTCCAAAGCTATAATATCCTTTTTAAGGTGTGGTGCCCAGAACTGCACACAGTATTCCAAATGAGGTCTCACCATTGATTTATATAGGGGCATTATTATATTGGCTGATCTGTTTTCAATACCCTTCCTAATAATCCCCAGCATAGCATTGGCCTTCTTTATTGCAGTCACACACTGTCTCGACATTTTCAGTGAGTTATCCACTACAACTCCAAGATCTCTCTCTTGATCAGTCTCTGCCAGTTCAGACCCCATCAATGTGTATTTATATTTAGGATTTTTGGCTCCAATGTGCATCACCTTGCACTTGGCCACATTGAACCCCATTTGCCATGTTGACGCCCACTCGCCCATCCTTGACAGATCCCCTTGGAGTGCCTCACAATCCTCACTGGTTTTCACCACCCTGAACAACTTTGTATCATCCGCAAATTTAGCCACTTCACTGCTTACTCCCATCTCCAAATCATTAATGAACAAGTTAAAAAGCAGTGGACCAAGTACTGATCCCTGCGGTACCCCACTGCTTACCACCCTCCACTGAGAAAATTGCCCACCTACACTCACTCTCTGTTTTCTATGAACTAGCCAGTTTTTGATCCATAAAAGGACTTGTCCTTCTATCCCATGATTTTTGAGCTTACTTAGGAGCCTTTGATGAGGAACTTTATCAAAAGCTTTCTGGAAGTCAAGGTAAATAATATCTATTGGATCCCCCTTGTCCACATGTTTGTTCACCCCCTCAAAGAACACTAACAGGTTAGTGAGACAAGATCTTCCCTTACAGAAACCGTGCTGAGTCTGCCTCAATAGGTTTTGTTCATCTATGTGCCTACTAATTCTTTCCTTAATAATGGTTTCCACCAATTTACCCGGTATCGACGTCAGACTGACTGGCCTGTAATTTCCCGGATCTCCTCTGGAACCCTTTTTAAAGATGGGAGTGACATTAGCTACCTTCCAATCCTCAGGAATGGAGGCAGATTTTAAGGAAAGATTACATATCTTTGTCAGGAGATCTACAAGTTCACATTTGAGTTCTTTCAGAACTCTCGGATGTATGCCATCTGGGCCTGGTGATTTTTCAGTTTTTAAGTTGTCTATCAGTTTTAGGACCTCCTCTCTCATCACCTCAATCTGACTCAGGTCTTCCAACACCCCTCCTGAAATCAGTGGTTCTGGAGTGGGCAAGCACTTCTCATCTTCCACAGTGAAGACGGAGGCAAAAAATGCATTTAGCTTCTCAGCCATTTCCCTATCATCCTTCAATACTCCTTTTACCCCTTGGTCGTCCAAGGGCCCCACTGCCTCCCTGGCTGGTTTCCTGTTTCTAATGTATTTGAAGAAAGTTTTATTGTTGGTTTTTACGTTTTTTGCTATATGCTCCTCATATTCCCTTTTTGCCTGCCTGACCTCAGACTTGCATTTTATTTGCCATAGCCTGTGTTCCGTTTTATCAGCCTCACTGTGACTAGCTTTCCACTGCTTAAAGGAATTCTTTTTACTTTTTACAGCCTCCATTACTCTGTTTGTTAACCATGCAGGCTTTTTCCTATACCTGTTTGTGCCTTTCCTAACCTGCGGAATATATATTTTTTGAGCTTCTAGGATCGTAGTTTTAAATAGATCCCAAGCTTCCCCAATTGTTTTGACCCTTTCTACTTTTCCTTTCAGTTTCCTCCCCACGTGTCCCCTCATATCAGAGAAATTACCCCTTTTAAAGTTAAAAATGGTTGTGTGAGTCTTTTTGGCCAATTCTCTATTTGTACAAATGATGAACTCAACAACATTATGATCACTGTTTCCAAGCGGTGCAATCACTTTTACATCTCTCACCAGGTCTTGAGTGTTACTTAGGACCAAATCAAGGATCGCCTCTCCCCTGGTAGGTTCCGTGACCATCTGCTCCATAGCACAGTCATTTAGAGTGTCTAGAAACTCAATCTCTTTTTCCCGACTAGAACACATATTGACCCAATCAATGTGTGGGTAGTTAAAATCACCTATTATTACACAGTGTTTTTGTCTAGTTGCTATCTTTAAGGCATTCATCATTTTATAATCCTCCTCTATCTTTTGATCTGGTGGGCGATAACAAACTCCCAGTGTTAAGTTTCCTTTTGGCCCCCCTATTTCAACCCATAGAACTTCCAGAAGCGAATCCAATTCACTTAGCCTCTCAATCTTTCTAGACTTTATACCCTCTCTGACATACAGAGCTACCCCACCTCCAACCCTTCCCCCCCTATCCTTCCGATATAATATATAACCGGGAATCACTGTGTCCCACTGATTTTCCTCATCCCACCAAGTTTCAGAAATACCCACAATGTCTATTTTTCCCTCCGACACCAAGCACTCCAACTCCCCGATTTTACCTCGGACACTTCTAGCATTTGTATAGAAACAGCTGTAATTTCCCTTACAAGTTAAGCCTGCATCCTTCCTCTTGCTATCTCGAGTCGTTGTCCGGCAGTCCATGTCACCAGCCATGGCCTCTGTGGACAATTTCAATCCACCTCCCTGTAGAAAAGCAACCGGTACCCCCTCACCTCTCTCAGATGAGCCAACCCGAACCAGAGACTTTTCATCTCCTGTCGGCTTTCCCCCAATATTCAGTTTAAAAGCTGCTCTGCCACCTTTTTGATTTTAAGTGCCAGCAGCCTGGTTCCTTCTCGGGACAAGTGGAGACCGTCTCGCCTGTACAGCTCCCTCTTGTTCCAAAAAGTATCCCAGTGCCTAACAAACCTGAACCCTTCCCCCCTACACCATCGTCTCATCCACGCATTGAGACTCCTGATCTCTGCCTGTCTCTCCGGCCCTGCGCGTGGAACAGGTAACACTTCTGAGAAGGCTACCTTGGAGGTCCTGGACCTAAGTTTCCTGCCCAGCAGCCTAAATTTCTCCTCCAGGACCTCACGACTGCATTTCCCCACATCGTTGGTGCCGACATGCACCACGACCACTGGCTCCTCCCCAGCACTATCTACCAGCCTATCTAAAACACGCGTAATGTCCGCTACCTTCGCACCAGGCAGGCAAGTCACCATACGGTCAGTACGCGGGTTCGCCACCCAGCTGTCTACCTGCCTAAGGATCGAATCACCCACTACCAAGAGCCCCCCTCCCACCCTGCTCAGGGATGGTTCCTTGGTGCAAAAGGAGAGCCGCTCACCAGCTGGGGAAGAGGTCCCTTCTGAGGGCACATTCCCCTTATCCTCAGCATGGTGCCCTGTTTCCCCTAGACCCTCATGCTCCCTGACAGCAGCGGGGCTGCCAGATCCAGAGTGGGACGAAGCTAACAAGTCCCCGAGAGTCTTTTCTGTGTGCCTAGCTGACTGTCTCTGCTTCTCCAGGTCAGCCACCTTGGCCTCAAGGGAGCACACACGTTCCCTGAGAACCAGGAGCTCCTTGCACCGAGGACACACCCAAGACTTCTGCCCAGTGGGCAGATAGTCATACATGTGACACTCCATGCAAAACACTGGATAGCCCCCAACCCCCTTGTGCCATGATTTTAATGCTCACACATTAAAAATGTATGGTTGTAAATTTATGCTCACACATTAAAAATATGATTGCTGGTTGATGTATACATGTGCACCATGAGGAAATGCACTGCCAAAATTAGATATAATTTTCAACCATATTTCCCTCCCCCCCTTTTTGGGTATGTGTGTGTGAAGGCATAGATTAGATTTCAGAAACTAAGCAGGCTCGCCCCTAGTTAGTACTTGGATGGGAGACCACCAAGAAAGTCTAGGGCTGGGGTGTCGAACTCATTTGTTATGAGGGCCGGATCTGACATAAAAGACCTTGTTGGGCCGGGCCATGCGTGTCATAAAATGTAATGCCAGGTAGCGGAGATATAAACGTTATCAAGGACACAATCAAAAAGGGATTTTTTTAAACTTAAAATAAAAACATGCTTAAAACATTAGCACCCTTGCAATATTTTGTTTATTTAACAGTGTCTGATAGCTGACACCTCTTGCTCTGAATTGTTGCATCAAAATGTCTGTGCTGTTGCAATCTTGAGTATGGTGTTCAGGTGTGTATCTGTAAGCTGCAAACCTACGATGACGCAGCAGCAGCAGCAGAACTGGAATAAGAAGCAGAAGACAGCCAGTTCCACTGTGGGCCTGATAGAAGCCCACCGGGGGCCTCATCCGGCCCCCGGGCCAATTGTTTGACACCCCTGGTCTAGGGTTGCTCCAAAGAGGCAGGCAATGGCAAACTCCCTCTGAAAAAGTCCTACAGATGTTGCCGTAAGTCAGGTTTGACTTGATGGCTCTTTCTACCACTGCCATTTAAAAAAACAAAATCCCACAGAGGGTGTGACTTCTTGCTGTCTGGCAAGTTCATACACCTGCTAATTTGCCGTTGCTCGGCTAAGCGCATCTCTGTGTGGCCACAGGTTTCCCATGCCTGTCGGCCTTGCAAGCCCAGAGGATGCAAGGACACCAGCGCATCCTGTTTGCAACGCCACGTGAGCCGTGAGAATTCCTAAAGTGAATTTATATTTAAAATGACACCCAAATGATAGGGTTCCAGCGATCAAAGTCTCAACCAGCTGGTTTGGAGTGACCTGTACACTTTGCCCTAACTCTCCGGGTGGGCGGGGAGCGTCCTTGTATCTTGATCGGCAGCTGCAATAATACCATTTTGTTCTTTTCATTGTGTTGACTGAGGTTAACCGGGAAGGCTATTTTCTGCCTTGTATATTTGCGTGACACAATAGGAAAAGGGGGTCTGCAGTTGAGCGTGTTCATGCAGTGACTCAAACCGGCCTCCCCGGTCCCGAATTCTTAAGGACGTTCTGGTTTATTGATTTCATACTTCGTATCTCTTGTCATGCTTTTATGCTCACTTTCCGTCTTCCAATTATGCTTCAAAGTACCCAGTAATGAGATATGAGGAAGATAAGAGATCAAACATTTACAAACAAGAAGGGACACCTTATCATGCCAATAAGCAACTACTAAAATTCCCTTTGGAGGGAAGGTGGCCTGAGAAATTCTGGCCTCATGACCAGTGTTCCCTCTAAGCTGAGTTAGTGTGAGCGAGCTCACAGTTTTTTAGCCTCCAGCTCACAGATTTTTGTCTTAGCTCAGGAAGGACGGCTCCAGAGCAAACTAATTTATGCAGTAGCCAGATCGCTGGCTCTCAGCTTTAATGCCAGTTGCTCACAAAGTAGACGTTTTGCACACAAGACTCCACAGCTTAGAGGGAACATTGCCCATGACTTCTTGGAAGCTAAGGAGGCTCAGGACTTGGATGGGAGACCCCCCGAAGGAGGAAGGCCAGGGCAAACCACCTCTGCTTCTCACTTGCCCTGAAAGCCCCTGGCTGGGGTCACTGTAAACAGGGTTGTTTCTTGGACGGGAGACCACCAAGGAAGACTCCGCAGAGGAAGGCCAGGGCAAACCACCTCTGCTTCTCACTTGCCCTGAAAGCCCCTTTGATGGGGTTGCCAGAAGTCAGTTGCAACTTGACGACATTTATGTACATACAATGATCTGGAAGTTCCCTACATGTCATACTTGCATGGGAGACCACCAAGGAAGACTCTGCAGAGGAAGGCAATGGCAAACCACCTCTGCTTCTCGCTTGCCTTGAAGGCCCCTTGCTGGGGTCGCCCTAAGTTGGTTATGACTTACTGACTCTTAAATATGTATGTACCTAAAATTGTCTCAGCAATCTGTTCCAGGCCCAAAATGGCAGATGAGGTTCCTGGCCTTGCTCGGGCGCGGCTCTCCTGTGTTTTGTGCCCGGCAGTTCTGTGCTTTGAGTTCCTTCCTCCTGAAACCCCTGACTCTTGTTGGTTTCTAAGGTGCGACCGCAGACCAAAATGGCTGTCCTTTGAAACTACTTGAACTCCAGTGTCCCTCGTGACAGGGAATTGCATAGCACCTTTGAAATTTTGCAGTCAAGTGTTGAATGCATTTGAGGGTCAGGACTGACGTGAGGTTTTTCTGTAAACGTTGCTCAATCTCTGCCAGAGAGAAATGGATTTCTCTCTCTGTAGGAGCGGATAGAGAAGGAAAATGCTCGCTTTTCCCCAAGCAGCCTGCCACAGCTAATCCAGGACGACGGAATGCCTTGGAGTCCAGTAATGATATATATTTTCTTCTTTGCATGTGGCTGTCTTGCCGAGGGAGGCGAGGGGGACAATTGATCGTATATCACTCTGAAAAGAGACGCCTTCGCTCATTGATAGAGTTCAGCTGCGGGACTGGCTCTCGGAATCTAAATGAATTGACACCACAATGGACTTCTGTATGAAATGAGGTCAGGCACGGAAGGAATGAATGAGCGCCCCTTTTGCCCAGTCCTGTCCACAACGGGGCGTCTGCAGAGGCAATAACTTGTCGGCGATGATCATCAGCACGGGGAGGCTTGGATTGCGCTTTTCCTTCAAAAATATTTTCCAAAGAGCGGGGGACAAAAATGTGCGGGATCAACGCACAAAACAGCGGAACAGCCGGTCCGACGAGCCTCTAGCCAGACAGAAGTAACATATATGGGTCATAGTATCAGGATTACATCGGTGTCGAATGTTCACTTTTTAAGCATGGAGTCTAGCTGGCCCTAGCACACTGACCCTAGGTTTTGAGGTTAAGCTGGTCTTGGAGAGAAATGCGCCGTATCCATTACTCCTGGTGTGTCCTTCATTCATGAATGTTTTAAGATTGCTACAGTTGCCTCTCGTTTTGCTCAGCGTAGTGTGAAAAGCCCTATAGTCTGCCGAAAACAGGATCCTGCGTCTTGAAGACAGCCGTGCGGGAGAGTAAGATGAGGGAGCCCCGGATTTTGATTGTCTCCCAGCTGTGGTTAATGTTAGGTTGGGAGAGGATGGGCGGTTGAGAAGTGGAATTGAGGAAGGTCTGGTTTCCAGTTGGTAAGGCATGGAACATGGTTATCCCTGGTTCAGGGGACAGCAAGGCTGTGTCTGTTCAGCAGTGGTACGGTGTTGAAGCAGGATATTGTATCTGGCACAAAATCCAAGAGCATCTCTAAGAGAACCCTTTTCACCTTGCTCTGTATTTCCCATGTCGGTGTCTGGCCGCAGTGTGAGACGGGGCCTTCTCAGTGGTGGCACCTAGATTTCGGAAGTGGCACAGGAGGCCCTAATGCTGTTCAGACACAAATCAGTTAAGTTCCTGTTTCTGAAGAACATTTGGATAAGTACATAACTAGAAGAAGAAGAGAAGAAGAAGAAATTGGATTTATACCCCGCCCTTCACTACCCAGAGGAGTCTCAGAGCCGCTTACAAACTCCTTTCCCTTCCCCTCCCCTCCCCACAACAGACACCCTGTGCGGTAGGTGGGGCTGAGAGAGCTCTGACAGAAGCTGCTCTTTTTCAAGAACAGCTCTGACAGAACTATGGCTTGGCCAAGGTCATCCAGTCAGGTGCGAGTGGAGGAGTGGGGAATCAAACTGGTTGTATTCCTTTATGACCTTTAGTGTTTTGCCCTATTTACTGGTGTTGTAATCAGGGGTCATTTTGTAGAAAAAGAGGTGCAGGAGCTCATTAGCATAACGCATTAGCATAACTTATTTCCATGTGCGACACCCCCTGACATCACCGGAAGTGTGTCAGAAGGCAACACCCACCGCTCAGGCTCCATTGGACTGTTTTGGATTGCTAGCTATTGGGGGGGGGGGATGTGCCGATCTGTCCTCGCAGAGGAGGGAGAGCTTGTACCGGAATAAAACTTGGTCTTAAAGGTGCCACTGGACTGTTTTTTTTTGGGGGGGGGGCTCTGCAACTTACCTGGCTGCTTCTTGCTCTGACTGAGGGCTGCTGGGAGCAGGGGGTGTGGCTTGTTGCATGTGCCCGCCCCCTGGGCTCTTTACTGCCAGAGCTCCGCTCCTGTGCGCTCCTGCAGGAAATGACCCCTGATAAACAGTAACCAGCTCTCTGAAGCATGCCTGGCAGGTGATGAAGCCATGCTTTTAGACTCCTCTTCCAAATGTTTCTGGTTGGTTTTCAGATGTGATGTGGCACAGCCTTCTCCTCTGCCAGGGCAGGACGGAGAAACGAACATTTGTCTTTTCCTTCCCAGGTGTTGCGCTGAGGCATTATTGTTTCTTATGAAACGATTTTGAACAGGATGTCCTTTCTGAGTCTAGCGAAAAGTGCTTTCCGTCCAGGGGATTCTTATTGTGGGATCCAGAACTGTACCTGCTGAGCTAGCATAACTATTTGAATCTTACGAACAATGCTTTGGGCTTGAAAGGTTTCCATCGGTAAGACGTTCAGGGAGTTCTGACACACAAATTTTGACTACCCTAAAAACAGGAAACTTTGATGACTGCTAAGCCTGGCGGTCTGAATGTTTGAGGTGCCAGCCAGTGGCTCCCTCTAAGCTGTGGAGTCTTGTGAGCGAACATTCTACTTTGTGAGCTACTGGCATTAAAGTTGGGAGCGAGCGATTTGGCTGCTGCATAAATTAGTTTGCTCTGGAGCCATCCTTTCCGAGCTAGGACAAAAATGTGTGAGGCTATAAAACTGTTAGCTGGCTCACACTAACTCACTGCCAGCTCTGTGTTGGGAAATAGGTAGAGATTTTGGGGGTGGAGCCTGAGGAGGGCGGAGTTTGGGGAGGGGAGGGGCTTCGGGAGGGGCTTCCCAAGCGGCCATTTTCTCCAGGCGAACAGATCTCTGTCACCTGGAGATCAGTCGTCATAGTGGGAGATCTCCAGTTGCTTCCAGGAGGTTAGCAACCCTATTGTATAGTTATCTATTTATTTATGTAGACGTTTTGACCGCCCTTCCCTGTGAGCAGGGCTCAGGGAGGTTTACAACAAGATAAGAACAACAGAGAATTAAATTAGGCTAAAACCATAATAAAATACCATACAATCAGGGGTCATTTCCTGCGGGAGCGCACAGGAGCGGAGCTCCTGCAGTAGGGAGGCCAGGGGGCGGGCACATGCAACAAGCCCCGCCCCCTGCTCCCAGCAGCCCTCAGTCGGGCCACGAGGAGCAAGAAGCAGCCAGGTAAGTTGCAGAGCCCCTCCCCCGGCCCGCCTTCAGGTACAAGCTCTCCCTCCTCTGTGAGGGTAGATCGGCGTGTTCCCCCCCCCCATCCCCCATAGCTAGCAATTCAAAACAGTCCAGTGGCACCTTTAAGGCCAAGTTTTATTCAGGTACAAGCTCTCCCTCCTCTGCGAGGACAGATCTGCACAGTCCAGTGGAGCCTGAGCAGTGGGTGTTGCCTTCTGACACAGTTCCGGTGATGTCAGGGTGTGTGTCATATGCAAATACATTATGTCAATGAGTCGTGCTAGTGGGCTCCTGCACCTCTTTTTCTGCGAAATGACCCCTGCATACAATACCATATTGATGGGACTTTTGCATTACAGGGATGTATTTGTGGAACTCCTGGAAGTTTTTCCCGTGTTCAGATGCGATTTTCATTGTTGAACGTAGGAAACCCTGTTAGATTCCACCAGTCTTGTGGGTTTGGGCCATGGCGTTTCACATGCAGATGACTGTAGGGTAGAGGTGGATGTGCAAAGAGTGTGTCACCACCCTGTTTCATATCTACCTTTTCTTTTTTCCCCTCCCAGGCAATGAGCATCAGCAAAGCCATCAACACGCAGGAAGCTCCAGTGAAAGAGAAACACGCCCGCAGTATCCTTTTCCCAGTGCCCTTTCTCTTAGGTTGGACCCAAGCATCACCAAATCAATACTGTGCTATCATTACACTCAATCAAGCATTCACCTCCTGGATTGTCTTGTCAGCACAGGAAAATCCAGCATGCAGCGGCAGTGCCATATCCAACATTAAGTGAACATGTGCTGTTTTTATTGTTGTGCTAGGATTCGAGAGTAAAAGGTAAAGGTAAAGGTTTCCCTTGCTCGAAAGCCGGTCGAATCTGACTCTAGGGAGCGGTGCTCATCTCCGTTTCCAAGCCAGAGAGCCAGCACTGTCCGAAGACATTTCCGTGGTCGTGTGGCTGGCATGACTAGACGCCGACGTGCACAGAACACTGTTACCTTCCCACCAAAGTGGTACCTATTGATCTACTTGCAATGTCTTGCTTTTGAACGGCTAGGTTGGCAGGAGCTGGGATCAGAGATAGGAGCTCACTCCGTCATGCAGCACTCGGGTCTCGAACTGCCGAACTACCAACCTTCCAGTCTGCAGCTCAGCATCTTAAATTCTGAGCCACCGCGGCCTTTAGGATTCGAGAGACCTGAGTCTAAATCTCTGCTCTGCTATAGTTTGTGAGATACTGTGTCGGTCCACTGTTCCACAAAGCTGAGCAGGTGACCTTGGGCCAGTCACCTTACAGGGTTGTTCTGAGGATAAAGCGGGGTATGGGAGACTGTATAAGTGGCTGAGAGCAAGAAGTGGCCGTGAGCAAGAAGAATAGACAAGGCAGAATAGACAAGTGAAATTAAGTTTTACTTAATTTTTGGCCTGATTTGCCACTAACAAAACAAAAATCTGAGCTAGCCTCTTTATTGCTTATTGCAGCAAAAATCTGGATAGCTCAAAACTGGAAACTGAGCAAACTCCCTACACAAAAGCAATGGGTTTTCAAAATCTGGGATATAGCTCTTGCACACAACACAGCGACTCAGTTGATTGTGACGGAAACACCTACAAAGAAAAATGACTTTGCTGAAAAATGGTTCTCCTTTTTTGAGTATGTTTCATCACATTGAAAAGAATTGTATAAATTACCTAAGAAATATATGAATTTTGTATTTTATTAATATAGCTGCTGTTTTATTTATTTTACACAACTGGTGTTTGCTGGTGAGCTAAAGCATATACCTTCTGTATGTTTTTACGTTTAATATTCTTGTTGACATTGGTACCATAATCTGTGTTAATGTTTATCTTTCTATGTTCATATTTTTGATCTTATTTTTGATTTAATTTTTTTTTTGTTAGAATAGACAAGGGAGGGGCCAGTGGCTGCTGTTCCTCCTTGTGGCTTGGACGGGGCTCAATTGCTTGGGGGGCAGTTCTATACTGCCGCATAGTACAAGAGGGCAGACAGTGGTGGTGTCCACAGCTATGCCAAGATGGCGACAGGCCCTTGGCAGTTGCCTGATGACGCCATACCCTGACACCAGCCCTGCGTGGTGCTTCATGGAGCAGTGTAAAGAGGAACGCTAGATCTCTGCCCTGAAGGAGTTTACAATTTGAAGTTTGAGAGTTAGGTACTGATGGGGTAGAGAAAACACTAACAAATGCCGCGATGTTTCAGCTGGGAAGGTACTAGGCTGAAAGGTTAAACCAGAAGGTGGGGCTTGAAGAGAAACTGGGTATGGGAAAGCAGTGTAATCCTATAAATGTTTTGGGTGAGAGGGAAAAAAAGCCTTCATATTATGGGCAGAATTGCATGCTGTCTTGCTACACCCAGGCAAGCTGGAAAACTCATGAGTATCAGCTGCCTGTTGCGTTGACATTCATTTTGTAGTAATGAATTCATGGCCTTAATCTGAGATCATGGGCTCCCTCTGGAAAATATTCTTTGGATCCTTAGTTTGGGTGATCACATTTCCATCCATGTCTGTGCCTTCATTTATCGCTCACAGGACAAGTATAAGGCCATATTGCTCACTCATCCTTTTTATTGCCACACAACTCTTAATTGAGGTCAGGCTAGGCCCTGAAGCCTCGTTTTCCTAATGTAGCTTAGAAACTGCCTGAGGGGAAAGGTTAGAGTGGCCAGACTCCGGATGGAACCTGGAGATCTGGAATTACTGATCTGCAGATGACAGAAATCATTAGCCATCATTATGGTGTATGTTTTCCCCTCACTTCCCCACTCCCCATCTTTGGCAGAGAAAAATTCAGTGTAATTCATGGAGAACAAGTCTATCAATGGCTACTAGGCATGGTGACTGAGGAGAACCTCCACATTCGTAGGCAGTAAGCCTCTGAATCACAGGGCCAGGAGGCAACATCACATGAAGAAGACCTTGGCCTCTGTGCCCTGTTGTTGGCATTCCAGAGGTACTGGTTGGCCACTGTGTGAGACAGGATGGTGGACTAGATGGACCACTGGTCTGGTCCAGCTGGGCTCTTCTGATGTTCTTATGAAGGCCTTGGCCTCTATTCCCTGATATTGGCCCTCCAGAGGAGCTGGTTGGCCACTGTGTGAGACAGGATGCTGGACTAGAGGGACCACTGGTCTGGTCCAGCTGGGCTCTTCTGATGTTCTTATGAAGGCCTTGGCCTCTATTCCCTGATATTGGCCCTCCAGAGGAGCTGGTTGGCCACTGTGTGAGACAGGATGGTGGACTAGATGGACCACTGGTCTGGTCCAGCTGGGCTCTTCTGATGTTCTTATGAAGGCCTTGGCCTCTATTCCCTGATATTGGCCCTCCAGAGGTACTGGTTGGCCACTGTGTGAGACAGGATGCTGGACTAGAGGGACCACTGGTCTGGTCCAGCTGGGCTCTTCTGATGTTCTTATGAAGGCCTTGGCCTCTATTCCCTGATATTGGCCCTCCAGAGGAGCTGGTTGGCCACTGTGTGAGACAGGATGCTGGACTAGAGGGACCATTGGTCTGATCCAGCAGGGCTCGTCTGATGTTCTTATGAAGGCCTTGGCCTCTGTGTCCTGTTGTTGGCCCTCCAGAGGAGCTTGTTGGCCACTGTGTGAGACAGGATACTGGACTAGAGGGACCACTGGTCTGGTCCAGCAGGTCTCTTCTCATGTTCTAGTTGTTTATATTATTTAGAGATTCAAAACTGAGGAAAATGGGCTTGCATGTTACAAATGGGAACAGAAGGATTTAACACACTGCTGCCATTTTGGACAGCAGCCCCGTGTTTATGATGATGTGCCCTGCAACTAGAATGGATTCAGGTAAACCTTGTGTGTGTGTGCCATTGAGGTTTTTCCTTGACTTCTCTGAAGGAATTATCCTGGGAACACATCATGAGAAAGGAGCATTCACTTTTTGGTCCTACGCGATTGGTCTCCCGTTGCCTAGCAGCGCTATTCTCAGCTGGAAGTTCTGCCACGTTCTCCACAAAGTCCTCCGGGATGGACACCTGAATGTAAGTTGTTTAGCCAATCGATGCAAGGTGTTGATGACGGGGACTATGTACTGAAGTCGTCATACTGAGTTAGTGTTAAGAGGGGAAAGAAACTGTTCTTTAAAACAAAACAAGCTTCCAAATCCTTCATCAACATAACCTGATGGTATAGCAGGAAATCTCGCATTTGTGCAAATTAAATTATGCAAATTAAGCATATTTGCATTTCATTGGCTTATTTTGCATAACCCTTATTTTGCTAGGGGCAAAAAGATACATGCAGGGCATTGAAACCCCTCCCGTCCCCTTGGAAGTCATGCTAAGCTCCTTCTGGGCTTCTAAGATTTCAGTAGACAGTATCCTCACATGCGTCTTGAGGAATAGCCTCTTGCTTTCCTTTTCAAATGATGGTTGAGATTCGCAGGTGAAAATCTCAGGTCCAGTACACTGCGACTAAATGTGAAGAAGACTACAGGGATCTCTCCCCCCCCCAAAAAAAAACAAACCCCTGAGCATAACCTTCTAGATCAGGGGTGTCAAACATGCGGCCTGGGGGCCGGATGAGGCCCCCGGAGGGCTTCTATCAGACCCGCAGTGGAACTGGCTGTCTTCTGCTTCTTCTTCCAGTTCTGCTGCTGCTGTGTCATCGTAGGTTTGCAGCTTACAGATACACACCTGAACGGCATACTCAAGATTGCAGCAGCACAGACATTTTGATGCAATAATTCAGAGCAAGAGGTGTCAGTTATCAGACACTGTTAAATAAGCAAAATATTGCAGGAGTGCTAATGTTTTAAGCAAGTTTTTATTTTAAGTAAAAAAAAAACCCATTGTGTTTGTGTCCTTTATAAAGTTTATATCTCCGCTCCCTGGCATTACATTTTATGACAAGCATGGCCCGGCCCAACAAGGTCTCATTTATGTCAGATCCGGCCCTCACAACAAATGAGTTCGACACCCCTGTTCTAAACCATGTTTAAGTTTGTCCAGGACTCTTAGTGTATTGAATATTTCACATATGAAATGATCTCTGTAAGCATAAAATTATGGCCATGGTGGACTGGACCAGTGGGTCCTCCAATTGAGCTGTTCCAAGGAATGTCATCAGCTAGTTATGATGCTTCCGTCTGCCCCATTTTAGCCCCTGGTGTCTGATAACTGGGGAAATGTTGACTTTGAACTCGGGAGTTAAAACAATTTTCAGCTCAGCCTCTGTGAGGGAAGGGGAAGTTGTCAGTTTGGCTGAGCTTTCAGCTTCACCCCGGAGGGTTGGGGTGCAAACTGTGAGAAGGCCCCAGGAGGTGGGGGAACTAAGCGACTGGGAGGCTGAATGCAAAAAGGAGCCTGAAAGAAGCTATTGCTCCAGATGATGTACTGGAAGAACTCATTGCCACAGGATTTAGTGATGGCCACTAGCACAGGTGGCTTTAAAAGGGGAAGAGACAAATTCACAGAGGTGAGATCTGTCCCCAGCTGTTAGCCATGATGGTTGAAGGGACTTTTGGAGGCAACAACTGGAGCAGCTTTGGAGGGATGTGTGGGCAGGTCTGCGCCCCAGCTTCTGTTTTTCCTCCTGCCAAAGGGAAGTACTTCCTACTAGCAGGACAGATCTGCAGGATTTTACCCAGAGGTAGGGATTCCAATGAACAATACACGGTGACGACTTTTATTCAAGGTGGAGGACTGGACCAAAATCGCATGTGGAAGGAGTCAAGTGACAGGAGGGCCGTGTACGCCAGTTTGGTGTAGTGGTTAAGTGCACGGATTCTAATCTGGGAGAACCGGGTTTGATTCCCCACTCCTCCACTTGCAGCTGCTGGATGACCTTAGGCAAGCCATAGTTCTGGGAAAAACTCAGCCCCGCCTACCTCACAGGGTGTCTGTTGTGGGGAGGGGAAGGGAAAGGAGATTGTCAGCTGCTCTGAGACTCCGAGTTAAGGACGGGGTATAAATCCAATCTCTTCCTCTTCTTTGGTGTAGTGGTTAAGTGCCAGTTTGGTGTAGTGGTTGAGTGCGCGGACTCCAATCTGGGAGAACCAGGTTTGATTCCCCACTCCTCCACTTGCACCTGGCTGGATGACCTTGGGCAAGCCGTAGTTCTGGAAAAAACTCTCTCAGCCCCGCCTACCTCACAGGGTGTCTGTTGTGGGGAGGGGAAGGGAAAGGAGTTTCTCAGCTGCTCTGAGACTCCAAGTTAAGGACAAGGTATAAATCCAATCTCTTCCTCTTCTTTGGTGTAGTGGTTAAGTGCCAGTTTGGTGTAGTGGTTGAGTGCGCGGACTCTAATCTGGGAGAACCGGGTTTGATTCCCCACTCCTCCACTTGCACCTGGCTGGATGACCTTGGGCAAGCTGTAGTACTGTCAGAGCTGTTCTTGAAAAAGGGCAGTATCTATCAGAGCTCTCTCGGCCCCACCCACCTCACAGGGTGCCCGTTGTGGGGAGGGGAAGGGAAAGGAGTTTGTAAGCCGCTCTGAGACTCCTTTGGGTAGTGAAGGGCGGGGTATAAATCCAATCTCTTTTTCTCTTCTTTTTCTTCTTCCTCTATTACGGGCCCAGGAAGGAAAGCTATGGTAGCTTGGTTGAAGCCCTGGCATGGGAATTGTGCCACTTTGTGGCTTCGGTCCCTATGGCATTGTGACCCGGTGACCCTAAAGGAGTGGGGGGGGCATGCCCAGTTAGTCTTGGGGAAGGCCTTTGGAGGGGTGGGGAAAGGAATCACCCCTGGGATCCATTTAACGCCATCAGACGGCTTGGCTTGAGTTGGTGACGTGGCATGCCTCAGAATACTCCGTGTTTCTGAATTTTCTTCCCATGCCGATTTCCCAGGTCCTTCAAGATTGCCAGAGGTATCGGAGTAACATTCGAGAAACCGGAGAACTCTGGGTAAGTTCCGGCGTATACCACACCATCTTTTTTCAGGGCCCTCTGTGTTTAAAAGGGATTTAGAACAGCTTTTTAAAAAGTAACACTAATTGTCCTGGATGCAGCGTGAGTGTTGCGTATGTCCGGTTAGCAGCAGCTCTGGTCTGCCTACTCTGAGCAAGGAATGCTGGGTGTGATAGGCTAGGGCAGGGGAAAAACCCCCCCCCCAGTGCCGACACCTTTTCTGACGCCCACCAAGTGTTTTTAGAAAATGGGTGGGGCCAGGCGGGGCTTTTGCCCAGCAAGGCTTCTGATTGGCCATTGGATTGGCTGCACAAATACTTTAGAAGCTCAGTCTTGTCACATCTCGAGAGCTAACCAGGGTCGACGCTGGCAAGTACTTGGATGGAAGACCTCCAAGGAATACCAGCAGTCGGGAGGCGGGGGCAGGCTTTATTCAGCCACCTCTCTGAATATCCTCCAGGCCCCCAGTAGGGGTCAGTCACCAGAGGTCACCAAGACTTCCAGGGGCACACGCAGTCAGAGCCAGTTTGGTGTAGTGATTAGGACCACGGACTCTAATCTGGGAGACCCAGGTTTGATTCTCCACTCCTCCACATGCAGCTGCTGGTGCGACCTTGGGTCAGTCACAAGTTCTTTCAGAGCTGTTCTCTCACAAGCAGTTCTCAAAAGAGCTCTCTCAGCCCCACCTACCTCACAGGCAACGCTCCCTCTAAGCTGTGGAGTCTTGTGAGCAAACATTCTACTTTGTGAGCGACTGGCATTAAAGTTTTGAGCGAGCAATTTGGCCACTGCATAAATTAAGTTCACTCTGGAGCCATCCCTTCCTGAGCGAAGACAGAAATGTGTGAGCCGGAGGCTAAACAAACTGTGAGCTAGCTCACACTAACTCAGCTTAGAGGGAGCAATGCTCACAGGGTGTCTGTTGTGGGGAGAGGAAGGGAAAGGAGATTGTAAACCGGTCTGAGTCTCCTTTGGGTATTGAAGGACGGGGTATAAATCCAATCTCCTCCTCCTTCTCTTCTTTCTCCTCTTCTTCTTCTTCTGTTGCCATGACGTCCAGGTGCACACACACACACACACACACATGCACACATAAAAAAATACCCCCCCCCAAAATAAATAAATAAATGTTGCTTTGGCAGCAGCTGTCTCCGCAGCACAAGGATCTTCACTGTGTGACAGAAGGTAAGCTGTGGCAGCCATTTTGTGGCTGGCTCTGCCTTCTGTGGCCGCCGTTATCTGGCAGCCATTTTGTGTCTGCGCCCACCACACTGTACCAAAATCCCAGAGGCGCCCGCAAGGCTCAGAAAGGTTGGGGACCCCTGGTCTAGGGCCTTCGTTTGCATTTCCCAACAGGCTTGCCACTATCCACGGATATCCACACCTTTCCCCCCTCTAGAAGTGGGAATGATGGGGCCAGATGGCGTGCATGGAAAGGGCGGATTTGTCTCAGGGGCTGCCAATTATTGTTTCAAGCTTCTTTCGAAACAAAGCATGCGTTGTTTGTATTCCCCTGTCAGGGCCACCTGCACGACCGTTATGGCCAGCTCGTCAACATCTATACCAAACTTTTGCTCACGAAAATCTCCTTCCACCTCAAGGTAACTTTGCTAATCTAATTCTTTTATCTCTCCAACTCTTTTTGAACAGCTTGTGTCAAGATTTATTGTTTTCCCCTTTTTTTGGGGGGGGGGGCGGACGGGGGGGTTGAGAGACCTGGGCTTTGCGTATGAGCGGCAGATGGAGCTGTGTCCTGGCACCAGTAGGGCAAAAAAGTCCCCACAACTCTTTGCTCCAACCTCCTCATCCCCCCCAATTAGAGAGGGTTCTCGTAGCGACCGACCCTGGAGATTTGCAAGGGAGTTAGTCTAGTTTATTGGGAGGAGGAGAATGATATTTAGCACCTTTAAGAGTTTAAGGTATTTCCCTTGTCACCTGCTTTGGTGCTTCTAGATTTATGGGACGACTTGGAAATCCCAAAAACACACAAAGAGCTCATTTCCTTAATGTTACTGGCAGCTAAGACTAATTGCCAGAAATTGGAAGAGTACCAATACACTGACTTTACACCAATGGTTTATGCAAATTTGGGAAATTTATACAGTGGAAAAAATAGCGAGTTTATCACCCTAGGGCTGCCAAATGCAGCCGGGGGGCGGGGAATCCCCCGTTTCGGAGCCCCGATTCCCGGCGCGCCGGAATCGCGCGTGGCCCCGCCCCCAGCGTGCGACGTCACTTCCGGGTGACGTGCACACTGCGCGCGCGCTACGCGCGCGCGCACACACCCAGGATTGTCCGGGAGCCCCCCGCTCCCAGACGATCCAAATTTGGCAACCCTATATCACCCCCATATAACACTTATAAAGCTCAATCTCTGTTTTATGCCAAATGGTTACCATTCATAGAGGCAGCATTTAATGATAATTCAGTTCCTGTAAACTCTATTCCTAAGAGGTATATTTATATCATTACTGCACTTTGATAGAGCCAAAATTGTATAGACAATATTATACTTTTATATCCTATAATCTTTTCATTGATGCTCATTTTGAAGTTTGTAGTGTTTTGTAGTTTTTTATAGTATTTAGTTATTATATCAATCTTATCGTGTTATATGTTTCATATAATATCATCTTGTATTGATGTAACGTAATTGTATTAAGTTTATAAGGTATAAATAAAGTTTAAAAAAAAGAGTTTAAGGTATTTCACCATTATCGTCCTGTCATCTTTACAGTGACCCCCGTTAGATGGGCCAGTAAGGATGTTCAACTTGAGTTTGTTAATTTATAGTGTTTGTGCTGGGGTTAACCGGTTTGCTGTACTGAATTTGCTGAAAGAGGTCACTTGACCATATAGTAAAGATGATTAAGTATTCTGGATGGCTACTAGCCATGGTGACTGAGGGGAAGCCACACATTCAGAGGCACTAATCCCCTGAATCCCAGAGCCAGGAGGCAACGTCAGGGGAAGGCCTCGGCCTCTATGCTCTGTTGTTGGCCCTCCAGAGGAACTGGCTGGCCACTGTGTGGGACAGGAGGCTGGACTAGATGGACCTTCACTGTTCTGATCCAGCTGGGCTTTTCTGGTGTTCTTATCAGGAGAAGGCCTCGGCCTCTATGCTCTGTTGTTGGCCCTCCAGAGGAACTGGCTGGCCACTGTGTGGGACAGGAGGCTGGACTAGATGGACCTTCACTGTTCTGATCCAGCTGGGCTTTTCTGGTGTTCTTATCAGGAGAAGGCCTCGGCCTCTATGTCCTGTTCTTGGGTGTCCAGAGGAACTGGTTGGGCACTATGTGAGACGGTGCTGGACTAGGTATACTACTGGTCTGATACACCAGGGCTTTTCTGATGTTCTTATCAGGGGAGGGCTTTGGCCTCTGTGCCCTGTAGTTGGCTATTCAGAATAACTGGGTTGGCCGCTGTGTGAGACAGGATGCTGGACTAGATGGACCCTCACTGGTCTGATCCAGAACTCTTATTTTGTTCTTATGTTCTGCCTGTAACTCTGGCTCTGCTCCTGCCCAGCTGGAATCTGTCTTAACTTATCTCCCTCCCCTCTTACCTGCGTGAACATCCCTCTCCTGGTGGACAATGTGATTGAAAGCACCCAATTCCGGGCTTCAAGTAAATCCTCCCAACCTGGCCATGTGACCCCAAAACTGTCCACTCCACAGGGTGCGTCCCAGCTGGGTGCTCTGTAAAAATATGCTGTGGATGCACAAATTAATCCAGTGTGAGTGTGCCAGACACATGATATAGGCAAAGCAGAGTAGGTTTAAGAGAGCCGCTCATTATGGCTTTTACATTCAAATCCAGGAGCGCCTTAGAGCCCGCTCGCAGGGAGGGCGGGGTATAAATCGCAATAATAAAATAGAGACCAGCAAGTGTTTCAGGGTGTAAGTGGCAGGTCTGACTCTCGAAAGTGGATGCCCTGAAACTCTTGTTGGTCTCTACGGTGGTCCTGGATTCGAATTTAACTCTTCTGTTGCAGACCAACACGGCTCTCCTCTGGAACCATCTTCATGGATAGCGTTGTCTGTGGGTTTTCCTTGGGCTGGGCTGGAATCTGCTTGGGGGAAAAAACAAATGTAACAATGGGCACTGACAGGGTCGTCTTTGTCACCTTTCTCCCCAAAGCATCCTGAATTTCCCCCCAGCCTCGAGGTGACAGACGAGGTGCTAGAAAAAGCCGCAGGGACAGATGTGAATAACATGTAAGTTCCCCCTCCCCCTCCTTCCCTGGGGACTTGAAATCTTTGACAATGCATAATGGCCCTCTTTATTCCCTGGGTGTCCGTGGAGTGTCCCGACAGCTAAAGGCACCTCCTTAAGCGAGCTGTGGGCAGCGACCCAAGACGCTTCTTGACCGCCAAGCTCTGAAACAAACTGATCCGACCGGGTTTGTGTTCCCCAAACCTTTGAAAACCGGAACACGTTTCTCTGGATAAAAGCTGGAGATAACCTAATTTTTAAAAATTCAATTCCAAACATTTGATTATTCTGATAGCGTCTGTGCAAGAATGCAGGAGCTTATCCCAGAAGGTTTGGTTTGAAAACGTCACAAATAAAAGCCAATGCGGCTTTCGCTGTTGAGTCCCATGACTAAAAAGCTGACCCTGGATTTGGAAGCACCTGACGCTTGAGGGTGGAGCTTAGGAGAGATCTTGGGAAGGCAGAATGGCACGCAGTCCATCTTCCAAAGCAGCCGTTTGCTCCAGGAGAAGTGGAATGAGTGTTTTCAAGGGAAATTCCAGGAGATCTCCAGCTGCCACCTGGAGGTTGGTAACTAGGGCTGTCAGGTCCCCCAGGGGGCAGGGATTCCCCCACTCAAACGGCCCCCAATCCGCCGGTTCGGATCCGGCCGGTGGGGGGAACCCCACCCCCAAAGTGGCCAGATCGGGTCGACTTGCCCAGCGCGATGATGGAAATGGTGTCATCACGCTGGGCACGTCGCCAGGCAGTACTCTAGCAGTCACCCTGAAAACTCTATGGTGATTGCTAGAGTGTCACCCGGCGATGTGCCCAGCGTGATGACGTCACTTCCGAGCTCATTAGCATAACTTATTTGCATATGCCACACCCCCTGACATCACCAGAAGTGTGTCAGAATGCCACACCCACCGCTCAGGCTCCACTGGACTGTTTTGGATTGCTAGCTATTGGGTGTGTGTGTGTGCAGATCTGCCCTCACAGAGGAGGGAGAGCTTGTACCTGAAGGCGGGATTGGGGGGGGGGCTCTGCAACTTACCTGGCTGCTTCTTGCTCCTCATGGCCCGACTGGGGGCTGCTGGGAGCAGGGGGTGGGGATTGTTGCATGTGCCCGCCCCCAGGGCTCCTTACTGCCGGAGCTCCGCTTCTGTGCGCTCCCGCAGGAAATGACCCCTGATTCCAAGTATTGGTGCACTTTCCATCTTTTATTGCCGGGAGCCGGCCTGAGAGTCGCCCTGCAGAGAGATTTGAGAGAGAAATGTCTTTTTAAATAATTAAATAAGTCTGGGGCGTATGCTCAGGCCGAAAACGGAAGCCAACGGTGGCGTGTTTGCATTAGACGGCCTGACCTTGCTTTACCCACACAGTAATTTGTCCTCCTCCCCCAACAGTTTTCAGCTCACTGTGGAGATGTTTGACTACTTGGATTGTGAACTCAAACTGGCCGAGTCAGGTAAGTGGCCGTCCGTCCACATGGCCTCCTTTAATTTCCTTCCAGAGCGTAATAGCCCGTTAATCTTCTCTCCAGTTTTTTCTTTTGTGTGTTGAATGTTCTCTAAAGTTGCCAGCTGATTGGTGGGGGGGAAAACACCCTGGTGTGCCCTGGTGCTTTTAACAGGGACTTGATCTGCAGAAATCAGCAGGCGACACTGTTAAAAGGGCAGGATAAGGCAGGATTGGCTCTTTCTTTGAGGGCAGTGGGTAATCTCGCAGAAGGTCCCAGGTTCAGTCCCCGGCATCTCCCGTTAAAAGGATCCGGTAAGCAGCTGATGGGAAAGACCTCCGCCTGAGACCCTGAAGATCCGCTGTCAGCCTGCGTAGACAATACTGACCGTGATGGAACCGAGGGTCTGATTCAGGGCTTTTTTGTTGTTGTTGAAAAAGAGGTGCCAGAACTCTTGAGAGGGAAATGAAGTTTTCAATCTGTATACTGAAAACTCATGAACCTTTAAACATTTTTAAAAGACTTTTGTCGAAGAGGTTCCGGAACTCCATTCCAATGCATTCCCTCAGGAAAAAAGTCCTGGTTTGATTCAGGATCAGGCAGCTTCATGTGTAGGTGTGTATTCTCCAACAGCAAACAGCCCTTGAAGCTCCTGGAGAGAGGCAAAAAATGATAAATTCTCTATATAATCGCTTTACCGTTGGTGGCCTCTGCTGGCTTAATGTGAACCTCTGCCCTGCCCCTGTATGTTTCCACACGTTTCCACAGGAGGAGGAGGGATTTATACTCACCCTTCACTTGGAGTCTCAGAGCGGCTTACCAACTCCTTTCCCTTCCCCTCCCCACAGCAGACACCCTGAGAGAGCTCTGAGAGAAACTGCCCTTGAGAGAACAGCTCTGACAGAACTATGGCTTGCCCGAGGTCATCCAGCAGCTGCAAGTGGAGGAGTGGGGAATCAGACTCGGTTCTCTCAGATTAGAGTCCGCACACTTAACCACTGCACCAAACTGGCAGCAATTTAAAACATGCACGATAAAACCATCTTAACAACAATTAAAATCAACCTCGCCAAACAAATCATTAAAACAAGAAGCATAAAAATAATCAGCAAAGCATTAGTGAGGAAGGAGAGATCACTGAAGGAAGGTGAATGAAACAAAAAAAGTCTTCACCCGCCGGCGGAAGGGGACAGGGGAGAGAGTTCCAGAACTTTGGGGCCGTGACCGAGAAGGTCCTGTCCCACGTTGCCACCTGCCTAATCTCAGAAGGCGGGGCAGCCGAAACAGGGCCTCCGAAGATTACCGTGGCGGCTGGGCAAGTTCCTAACGGAGCAGCTGGTCCTTCAGGTATGCCGAGGATGGACTTCAGGAACCTTGATCCCAAACTGTATAGAGCTTTCAGCTAGAGATGCTGGGAATTCAATATGGAACTTTCTGCACGCCATGCAGATGCTCTGGCACTGAGCCGCAGCCCCACCCACCCCCCACCCCCGGAGGTCTCGGAGAGCTGTTGTCGGTCTGAGACGTTTTTGCAGAGCTACTGGGCCCTGTGGTCTGTGTCGGCCTAAAACCGTTTCCTGTGAGGTTGGATGCCGGGGGGGGGGGGGGATTATGATTCGGTGGCCGGCAGCCCTTTTTCCT